>NW_006291617.1:19490-40011 GCF_000327345.1 Myotis davidii | reverse complement strand
TCTTTAATCTCTGACACTTCTATGATAGAGAAAGGGCGAATAACAGTATTAAAGTATTTCTTCTAATTAATTCCCTTTCAATGTGCATGAATTCGTGCACCAGGCCACTAGTTGGTGTATAAAAATGCTATGGATTTTTAGGTGATAATTTGGTAGTCTGCTACATTTCTGAATTCATTTATTAAATCTAGTAGTTTTTTTGATGGAGTCTTTAGGGTTCTATGTACAATATCATGTCATCTGAGAATAATGAGAGTTTTACTTTCTCCTTTCCAATTTGGATGCCTTTTATTTCTTCTTGTCTGATTGCTATGGCCAGGAGTTCCAAAGATATGTTGGACAAGAGTGGTGAAAGAGGGCAACCCTGTCTTGTTCCTGTTCTTAGGGGAAATGGTTTTAGTTTTTGCCCATTGAGTATGATGTTGGCTGTAGGTTTGTCATATATGGCCTGTAGTATGTTGAGGTATGATCCCTCCATTCCCACATTGTTAAGAGTTTTTAGCAAAAAAGGGTGTTGGATTTTGTTGAATGCTTCTTCTGTATCAATTGATATGATCATGTGATTTTTGTCTTGCAATCTTTTTATGTGCTATATCACATTTATTAATTTGAGAATATTGTACCATCCTTGAATTCCCAGAATAAATCCCATGTGGTCATAATATATGATCTTTTTAATGTATTGCTGGATTTGATTTGCTAAAATTGTGTTGAGGATTTTAGCATCTATGTGCTCTTTCTTTGTCATGTATTTATTTAGTTTTTGAAATTAGGGTAATACTGGCCTCATAGACATAGTTTGGAAGTGTTCCTTCCTCTTAAATTTTTTGTAATAGCTTGAGGAAAATAGGTGTTAGTTCTTTGAATATTTGGTAAAACTCCCCTGTGAATCCGTCTGGACCATGGCTTTTGTTTGTTAGGAGTTTTTTGTCATTGTTGTTGTTTTACTGCTTCAATTTCATCAGTAGTTATCGACCTATTCATGTTTTATGATTCTTCTGATTGGGTTTTGGAAGGTTGTATTTTTCTAGGAATATGTCCACTTCATCCAGGATGTCTAGTTTATTGGAATAAAGTTGTTCTTAGTATTTTTTATGATCCTTTGTATTTCTGTGGGGTTAGATGTTACTTCACCTCTTTAGTTTCTGATTTTGTTTATTTGGGTCCTCTCTCTTTGTTTCCTGATGAATCAGGCTAGAGGTTCATCATGTTGCATTATTAAAGTAGTCTGTGGACTACTTTTAAGGTCATTCATTCACAAATTTGGTGCTTTAAATTTTTGTTTTTTAGGTGGAAACAAGTTAACCAAGCAGCATTTTCACCTGAATTGGGCATGGATCTCCTTTGAAAAGGAATATTACCTGATCAATGAGGACTCCAAATTTCTCGATGTTGTTATTAAACGTAGAGGTTACTTGGGAGAGACTTCATTTATAAGTAAGTTTAATTTTCACTTCTGTCACAAAATTCCAGTTTTCTAGCAAAAGTTCAAAATTTTATAATGATTAAAACCTTTTTAGTTTACTGCTCTAGTTTTAAAGATCAGGCAGATGTTGACATTTAAATGTCCTTTAACTGCTAAAGAAAAACATGCCAAAAGTTTTATGTCAAGGCTAAATCATCAAGACAAAGGCTGTAAAAATAAGAAATGTGAATTAAAATATATACCTCTTCAAATCTACATATGATCTTTCTCTAATATAAAATAACTTTACAAAACTGTCAGTAATCACCCATAAGTTAAAAAATGTTAAATGTCTCTAGATCTTAAATAAGTGTGGGCAATTATGTAATTTATTCATAAGATACAAATGTGGAAACAACAGTGTAAAACATATGTGAAGGCTACTTCAATAATAAACAAAAAACTATTCAGTACCATATTAACTATTAAAATATAATTTACTATTTGTTTATTGCATTTGAATGCTCACTAAAGTTTCAATAACCCCAACACTACATAAAAGCACTACATAGAAGATATATGTTGTGACTTTTCTTCAAGAACCAACAGAAAAGTTTTAAATACTAATCATTTTCTGCTGCTTTGCCCTTTTGAATGAAACTGAGAGTCAAAAGCAAGTTTCTAAAACTCCAGTTTAAGCTCACATTCAATTTTATGTAAGTGTAAAATAGGTATTTTAACCAATAAGTATATTGGTAATTTTAGGCAGTAATATAGTTGGCACAAAATATTTCGTATATTGATAAAAAATAATAGCACCCCAAGCAATTATATATTTTCTGTACCATATTTTTATATATATCTAGACTGATAGAATGTTCATAGACAAAAGAGCTTTTATTGAGTGAAAGTATCAACTAAGATATGAATCTAGAAAAATTTTGGCAGAATAAAAAGTTGTAATTGTGTTTATGTCTTCAAAATGCTGTTTGGAAATTTTACTGGTCTGTAAAATTAAAATGCCTTAAATAGTAGATCCCCATCCACACACATGAGCACACACATACACACATCCTTGCCACAGTCACAATTCTCACCTGCCCCCCCATAATTTCCCCTGATGTTCAGATGCTGGGTAATAATTATCCTGTAATTTAAAAATACTCTTTGTTTTGTAACTTTACAAGAGGGGTTTTCACACTATGCTCATCTTATTTTTATTTTTTTACTTTTTAATTTTTTTATTGATTTCAGAGAGAAAGGGACAGGGAGAGAGAGATAGAAACATCAGTGATGAGAGAGATCATTGATTGTCTGCCTCCTGCACGCCCTCAACCGGGGATCGAGCCCGCAACCCCGCGCATGTTCCCTGACCGAGAATCAAACTGTAACTAACCTCCTGGTTTGTAGGTCAATGTTCAACCACTGAGCCATGCCAGCTGGGGTCTGCTGACCTTTTAAGTTTCCTCTGAATCTAGGTGGGGTTGGTTTGCCTGCAGACCCATCCTGCAGCAAGGGCAGCTTTGCTTCCATCTTCTTTATTTGCATGTGCCTCTTCTTAGGCTGTCATTTACACTTTCTGTGTTTAACCTTCCTAGAGCATAGTGAATGCTTTATTGCTCTCTCTTTTAGAAGCATGTTCTCTGGACACACACATGTTCTGCAGAACTAGAATATGGTCCTGTCTTTCTTTTTGTCATTGAGAAATTAGTCTTCACTGTGCTTTGTGCTTAGAAATAAATCAGAGGAAAATTAGAGGAATAACTAAAAAACACAGTGCTTTAATAATTCTTTATAATTCCTTCATTTATTTGTATTTTACTTGAATTCTCACTCCTAATGAGTATATTTACTTATTCACTCACAAGTAGCCCATTGTAGCAATGGGAATGTTAATATTTGAAAAATATTTTTAAGCAATATTTTCAGATTTTTCTCTCCATTGCTTTTTTTTTTTAAAGCTGAATGTTAAAATGTCAAACAAGAGTCTTTTTTTCTTGTGAAGTTATTTTTCCAATGCAACTAATATTTTCTATGTGAGATCAACACCAGCAATTTTAAAAAGGTTTTATAACTCTGCTTGATTAACCTCACATGTTAATTAGTAACCTAAGGAGATAGGAAGTTGGAAAGACTTTTGTGTGCTGCCCACACCCGTGAATCATGGGAGATAATAATAGCATTCATGCTAGAACTGGAAATGAAGGTCAGATTAAAGTGAAAGGTAATCTCATAGGAGCTCTACAATGAATATGTTTTATGTTACTGTTCTACGACCTCCACTTTCATTTACGGACTTTTAGAATTAGATATTTTGCATTATAGCTAAAAGCAAAATAACACTTAACTTCTGGAACACAGTTAGTAAATTATAAATTACATGAAATTTATACATGTATTTTCTCAGGAATGATTATACATTTATAACCCATTAATAAATGCATAATTTCATTTCACAAAATGATTTGCATCAAGGATCTTATTGCCACCAGTTATTGAACATTTGCTAATAAAAGATACTTCATTAAGCACATTAAATACTTTTTCCTTTTACTCCTTAGAACAACCCTCTGTTCACTAACTCAATTAATGTTTTATTGAGTGCTTATTAAATGCCTGACACTTTATTAGGTTATGGACTATGAAGTGATAATAATGATAGTTAACATTTATTGAGCTCTTATTATGTGCCAGGCCTGGTTCTCAATAACTTGCATAGGTAACCTCATGAGAAGAATGTCATTATATCCCTCATCACACAGATGAGGAAATAGAAAGGCTTTATGCCCACAATTACACAGCTACTAAGAGGCAGAACTGAGGTTGGCTCCAGAGCTGACTCTCAACTATGACATATAGTGCTCTTACATTGTCTACAACTGAGGAAGTTAATAATTTGCCTATGATCCCAAAGCCTCCATGTGGCCAAGGTAAGATAAAAAAATCAGTTCTCTCATTCCAAAAGTACCTTGCATAACCTCCATGCCATTTTTTTCCACATCAGATAAAAAGACTGAGTTGTAGCATCACTTAGTATATAAAAGTAATATGTTTGTTTCATAGTTAATACTCAATTTTTCTAAAAAAAGCATACATTTAAACCAATTTATAAGCTTTTTTAATTTCCAGAGTTCTTTTTGCCCATTGAATAATATAATTTAATATATATATACATATATATGTATGTATATGTATATGTATATGTATATGTATATGTATATGTATATGTATATGTATATGTATATGTATATATATATGTATATAGTTTACCAGCTAAATATGTTTTATCTCCAAGGAAGGGCATTGTTTTGAACATTGAGTATGCTTAACTGTCTCACCTGCCACATTAGATTAAAGTGCGGACTAATATATTTCCTCCAGAATCTATACATCATTTCTTCATCCTTTATTAAAATGGGGCACCTATTTTACATAGAACCTTGTGGAGATATGAAGTCTGTAATATGTGTCTATCGACCCTTAGATTTTAATGCACATAGATTTACCTGGGGATCTTGCTAAAATGTTGATTCTGATTCAGTAGGCCTGGGGTTGGGCTGAAACTGCATTACTAACAATCTCCAAGATGTTGCTCATGCTGCTGGTCCATGGACCATACTTTAAGTAACAAGATAGACTAGCACTGCCTCATAGTAAATACTATATGTTAGTTATAAAAGGGGAATCTTTATTTTTCACCCAAAGCAAATTTAGCATTCCATCGTAGAAGTTCTAACACAAACTTAGCTTAAAGAATACTAGTAAATAGTAAGCCCTGGGCTGGTGTGAGTTGGCGATTAGAGCAAGCATGTCAAACTCAAAGGCTAATACGGGCCAAATAAATGAGGTACGGGGCCTGCAGACGGCGAGTTTGACGTGCTTGGATTAGAGCATTGGCCTGAGCACTGGTGGGTCCGGGTTTGATTCCTGGTCAAGGGCATGTACCTGAGTTACAGGTTGGTTCCTGAGCCAGTTGAGGTTCATGCAGGAGGCAACCAGTCAATGTGCCTCTCTCACATTGATGTTCTCTCTCTTTCCCCTCTCCACCCCTCCCTTCCACTCTCTCTCTAAAAAGCAATGGAAAAACCTCGGGTGAGGATTTAAAAAAAAAAAAAGAATATATAGTAAAACCACAATGGGGCAAGAGTAGAATAGAATCATGAACACCTCCAGTGGAATACTTTCCATTGTAGGAGCCACACCCAATTATCCATTTCAGGAAATCAGAATGGAGTCTACTTTGCAGTGCATGATCAAGTGATATACAAAAAGTTAATGTGGAAAGCCTTAATAATTCAATTGAAAAATGAAACTAAGACAGTGATTTTATGATTCTGTGTAGGTATTGGCACAAGAGATGGAACTGCAGAAAAAGACAAAGATTTCAAAGGTAAAGCACAGAAACAAGTGCAGTTCAACCCAGGCCAGACCAGGGCCACATGGAAAGTGCACATGATGAGTGATGAGGAACATGAGCAGTCTGAGACTTTCCAGGTGGTTCTCTCAGAACCAGTGCTGGCAGCTCTGGAATTTCCCACGGTGACCACAGTGGAGATCATTGACCCAGGAGATGGTAAGATCTATTGTCAACTTGTGTTGCTGCTGTTGGTTAAGTTTTTATGACAAAATACTTTATAAAGAAAGTTTTAAATTCAATGTTTGGTCTTTCTATAAAAAGAAGTTTTTAGATTAATGTTTCAATAGTCTCAGATATGCTGATGGAAGAGGGAATGCAAAAACTAATGAAGGGAAGCTATATATTTTCAAGTAAATGGTGGGGGGCGGGAGTGGGATGGAGGAGGGCGATGGGGGAGAAAAGGTGGACATATGTAATACTTTCAACAATAAAGATTTTTTTTTAATATATTTTATTGATTTTTTTTACAGAGAGGATGGGAGAGAGATAGAGAGTTAGAAACATCGATCAGCTGCCTCTTGCACATCTCCTACTGGGGATGTGCCCGCAACCCAGGTACATGCCCTTGACCGGAATCGAACCTGGGACCCTTCAGTCCGCAGGCCGACGCTCTATCCACTGAGCCAAACCGGTTTTGGCAACAATAAAGATTTTCAAAAAGGAAAATACTAAAAAATTATTATAGGATTGTCAACATTCTATAATTTTATCCTTTAGAACCAACATTATTTATCTAATTTTTCTTAAGTTAATTCATTAATTTTTAAGTCTTTTAAATGTCTTAAAAATGTCTTTTAAACAAATAGTTTATGAATTAGACCATTTTTGAGTTGATTTGTTCTCTGTTTTGAACTTAATTATTCAAGTTTCTTTCATATATTCACCAGCCAAAAATTTTCATTTGGCTATACATTTCCAGATTTGTTACATAATACCCACTCAACCCACTCCAACCCTTTGGTGTTTTACATCATTGCTCTTAATCTCTAATAAATTATGTTTCTTGTCAATGCACACCCTTAGCTAATGTTGGTAGAAATAAACCTCACTGCTCTTATGTTTAATTTGACCTTTTCCCTCCTCCTGCTATATATCTACAGTCTTGGCTTGTCTCAATGCAGTCAGAAAAAAAAAAAAAAAAAAAAAGGGAAAAGGTAGACTGGCTTTTTGAAGGCTGGCATTTATAAAAAGCTTGGAAAGACTCTTCTAAAGCTGAACTCCTGTCAAAAACCAGATGTGACTTTCTTTTAAACTGCCAGCCTATTTTATTTAATCAGTCAGAAAACTCTTACTAGTAAATGTCCTATGAAGATACAATCTACTGAATACATGAAATGGAGACATATGTGGAAACCTCTGGGTTAAAAAACTGAGTATAATTAAAGAGAGATGATAAGAGAACTGAAGCTCTCTGGCTCTGTTTCTTTAACATTTCTGCCTTTAATAAATATGAAGTTCAATTACGTTTATAATTTTCATTAAGGAACACTTAGCATTTAGTCACATTAATTTTTCCTGTATTAGCTAGGAATAAATAATTAAATTCTCTTCTGTTTCTGAGTTTTGGTTAAGTGCTAGCCTAATAGAGCTTCTCTCTTTTTAAAAAGCCCATGAGAGCTTTAATTTGTACAAACTGGCTTATTTGTTAGTTTGTTTAAAGTCATTTCTTGATATTTTATTTTCCAATTGGTATAATTGCCATACTTTACTATAGGGAATAAGACACTTAAACTCATCTGTGCCTTCCTATTTATAACTGCAGAGCAACACCCTATACCCATAAAAGATCTGAGAAGTGGGATATTAAAAACAAAATATATATACACAAAAACACACACACACACACACACACACACACACACACACAATTTTTGTGCACTGGGCCTCTAGTCTATATAATAAAAGGGTAATATGCAAATTGACCCTAACGGTGGAACAACTGGTCACAATGACACACACTGACCACCAGGGGGACATCCTGCACTCCCCAGGGCGACCTCCACTCAGCCACAAGCCAGGCTGATGGGTGCAAGCGCAGCAGCGGTGGCAGGAGCCTCTCTCACCTCTTTGGAAGTGCTAAGGATGTCCAACTGTCAGCTTAGGCCCACTCTGGACCTAAGCCGGCAGTCGGACATCCCCCAAAGGCTCCTGGGCTGCCAGAGGGACGTCTGATTGCCATCTTAGGCCTGAAACCCTGGGGACTGGGCCTAAGCCAGCAGGTGGACATCCCCCAAGGGGTCCTGGACTGAGAGAAGGCACAGGCCAGGCTGAGGGACCCCTCCACCCAAGTGCATGAATTTTCACCCACCAGGCCTCTAGTTCCTTATATAAAAGTAAAACTTTTCCATAATTTTATTTCATGTTTTAACTATCTAAGTTATCTTAGAATTTTCTATATGAAGTTCATCCCTCTTCATTCTCGGCCATGATCATCCCCATAATAACTAATAAGTGTTACATAATACCTGCTACATTCCATGACTTGTTGAAGACCATTGGTCTTGAAATTACAAGACTTGGGTTTGATTCCCAACTCTACCATTTCTAGTTGTATGACCTTAACCAAATAAAACAGTTTTTGTTTAGTTTCTTGGTGCACAATATAAGAAAAATTATTCTCATGTTCTGGTATTCTTATGGAAGAGTTCTATAAAACATAAAGCACAATAAAAATATTATTTCTAATATAAATATAATATTAGATTTTATTTTGAGATTAAATAATTCTTATTTCCACAAATGGTCATCTCTCAATTATCTCAAAATTTTGAATTTCTTTCTAAACTCTCTTGTAATTCTTCACATGTAAATTCACCAGCCCTAGGGACCATTATGCCTATAATCTCTCTCTCTCTCTCTTTGTGTATTAATTCCAGTATATTTTTTGAAAAAATTTTTATATATGCATTAAAAATGTATCCACCCTGACCGGTACAGTTCACTCAGTGGTTAGAGCATCAGTCTGCACACCGAGGGGTTGTAAGTTTGACTCCAAGTCAAGGATATGTACCTGGGTTGCAGGCTTGATCTCCAGCCCTGGTCAAGGCACATACATGAGACAACCAATTAATGTTTCTCTCTCACATCAATGTTTCTCTCTCTCTCTCTCTCTCTCTCTCTCTCTCTCTCTCTCTCTCTCTCTCTTTGTATCTCTTCACCTCCCTCCTTCCCTCCTTTCCACTCTCTCTACAAAGCAATGAAAAAAATATCCTTGAGTGAGGATTAACAACAACAACAAATGTATCCAGCTCATACTTGTTCTGATTACACTACCTATTAGGAATACAAAGATAAGATACCATCCTTTTTATCAAAGATCATATGGTCTACTGGAAAAGAGAGACCTGTGAATAAGTGATTGCAACAAAATGTGATGTGGAATAACAAAGTATGAACAATGTGTTATGGGAGCAAGAAGATGGAATAAACAACTTTGCATTACTTTGGGCAGGGAACTGTTTTCATTTATTTGCCAGTTTATATAATTACAAGCAAGTACATCCTTTTCCCAATAGTTTACATAATCATAACTGCTACTGATAAGGATGATTGAAACTCACTGAGCAGGTACTATGTGCCACATATCGTGTTTAACACATTATATACATTTTTTCATTCAGCCTTTTTTGCCTCACTACCTTGTAGGCATATGTACCATTTTAGCCACTTTACTTGATGTTTATAGGGTGCTCTCATATGTGACAGGTTTTAGAACATTGGTTCACAAATTTAAGACCAAAAAATTACTTAACACAAACCCTCTACACATACACAGACACATATACAGACATGCATATGTCCTGGAGTCTCACATGTTAATAATTATACTCTTGTAATTCTATCTCTCCATTTATATTATTTAAATTACATATTTGTGATTTAGGTAAAAATTTTCAATGACTATGAATTTTATTCAATACATAAGTTTCTATATTCACTGCAAAAATAATAATACACTTGGGGGCTTATTTATTTAGCCTGAGGCAATACTCAGTGCTAATATGAATGCTCTGTAATACCTCTCATGCCTCCAGATGTTTGTGATTCTCTAACTGGAAATCATGCTCTATAATCAATAGAGTCCACCCATCTTTAAAGACTGGGTCTAGTTATAATGTTTTCCTATATTATCTGTGCAAGAGCACACGCGGCCTACCCAAATAACAGACACTAATGAGAGCCTGGTACATTAATCCTCATCCCTGACTGCCCTAGGAGCCATTAATTAAGTAGAGCTAAATCTCCTGAACAGCCACATGCAGCTGTCACAGTCTTTCTGATATTTGCGTCCTCCCAATCAAGGATGGACCATCCAGGCACAGGCCAACTGTTGAAGGGGCTGGGAAACCCACATTTTTTTTTCTAGAATATACATATTTTGTTGCATAAAAATGGAAAACTGAGAAGAGGCTTTTCCTATTATTCAACAAAACGCTGAGATGTCACTGAAGAGGGAATGGACCATTCTTCCATGATCATGAGTATCAATAACTTCCTAGACAAATGGGTTTAGTCATTTACTGAGTAAATCATTAAATTCAGTTTCATCATACATAAAAGACTGTATGTAGTACAAAAAGGAAAAACTAAGATAAGAAGAGAACAGGTTGCTGAGCAGAGATATCAACTTCTCTTTGTCATACCTCCCATGCTTCAGGATGTTTGTGGACCCCGGTTCACACCTGTAGAAAATCTGCTACTTGTTGTCATGACCTTTACCTTATTCTTTTGCTCTTCTCTATGGTGTTATTATCCTTCCTTGTTTCAGTTTGATTCCAAAATTTCCATCCTTTACAAGTGCACATAGATAAGTTCAAGTTGAGAGGGGTTTTAAAGAGCATTAAGTGTTTAACTCATTTTCTGTATGAGGAACCTGAGAAATAAGATCCATCCTTTAGTCTCTGCTCAAGACAAGTTTAGTTTTATTTGGTTTTCTTTAATATTGGCAGAGATAGGTAAAATTACTCTTCATTTGAGGGAGTGGGCACTCCTCTCTGAAATTCCATTAAGTAGTAATAATTGTCTTCCATTAAAAATTCCTCTATAGCTAGGCTGGACTGCAATCAAAAGCAGACAACAGATTTCCATGAGAAATTTCAGGTTGTTATTCCTCATACTTTTCTTTTAAACTGAAACCCAGGATCAGCATAAGAAACAACCAAACCTGTAGAGAATTTTTATAAGAATTTATTTAGCTAAACTGATGACAATACTGGGAAACAAGATCTCATGTGCTATATAGAATGAGTTTTCCAGTTTATTTTTACACTTGAAATTAAGAAGGGAATGTGAGGAAAATTGCATAAAGGTGGGAGAAAGCAAGGTGAGCATTGGATTACAAGATCATGTGCTCTCTTGATGCTCATTAAGTTTCTGAAAGGTCTGAAAAAGAGGCATTTCAAAGGTGTGTTAACCCAGATGCACAGAAAAAATGCACAGGGCTGGCTTAAGGAAAAGATAATCATTGTACTAAAGAAGTTATGTGCCTAAGATGTGACTACCAACCATGACCTGCCCAGGTAGAAATTTATGATCAGATCTACCTGTGAGGTTACTTTTTGGCAAGATTTGTTATAGAGCCTGGTTTTCATTTACAGTTTCCCCTTTTGGTCATAAATAAATTCATAGGATGAACTGATGACCAACTTTCTGATTGAATAGTGTGGTCTCACAGTGCTAGGAAGGCTCATTCCTAGGAATTATCAGTATCAACATTGTCTTGTTGAAATAGTGGACCACTGTGGAAGGGGTAATACCATAACCATGGGTTGTAAATTAAGGCCAAATTTTCCCCAAAAGAGAAATGGAAGGCAGTCAGATCTTATAGCCTTCATAACAAAAAAGACTCTGGATCATTTTATCCTGTAAAATATCATGATCTGAGTTTTGCCATCAGTTTCATTTTTCTGTATTTGGTATCTAGTATAACATTTACATAAGTCATAAAAAGAGTATTAACAGTTATTTTATGTACCTTCAATAATCATTAACAGTTGGATTGTATAGAAAAAAATCAAAGAACAAGTATACTAACTATTATTATGACTCATATCATTAGCAGATAGGTAAAGGTAATCAAACAAAATAGCTTCTGAGTTCATCATCAAACCATAGATACAGAGTCCTTGTTGAAGTCTTAGGATAGAGGTCTACCTCTGATGTCAGTGGCTTCTTATCCTACAGGAATTCTTGGTGTTCACTGTAGGTTGAGGTGAGTGTCAGAGATGGAGTAGATAGATGTCCATTCCTGGTTAATGTGAATCCATGATTTAACCCTTTGAAGTTTAGCTGCACATGGATTAGTTAATGATATCTGATAAGGTCCCTTTGAATGAGGTCGGACAGAGTGCTTTTTTATTTTATGTCAATTCCAATAAACAAAGCTCCAGGTGGCAGTCAATGATTTTTAAAAACTTTGTCTCCTGGGAGCTCACAGTGAAAAGTGATTACCTATTCAGCATTTTCTTAAAGATGTCTCCTTTCAATAATGACATCGTATGAGTTCCTTTACCTAATTTAAATCCAGCTTAAATGCACTATTATACATGATGGAATGAAAAAATAAAAAAAAAACAAAAACAAAAACAAAAAGTGGGGTTTTCCAGGGAACCTAGGAGAACCAAATGGCCATCTTGGGTTTCCAATTACCCCAACTATTCATTCAACATACAATATACCCTAGAAGTTGTTTATCACTTATTTTACAATGTCTTTCATGCAATTTAACATTAAAAATACATATATTTTGAGCCCTGGCCAATATGGCTAAATTGATTGGAGCATCGTCCCTTACACCAAAGGGTTGAGAGTTTGATTCCAGGTTAGGGCACACACCCAAGTTGTGGGTTTGATACCTGGTAGGGGTGATTTTGGGAGACAACCAATAGATGTTTCTCTCTCACAGCAACGTTTCTCTCTCTCTCCCTCTCCCTTCCTTTCTCTCTAAAATAAATTAAAAAATATTTTTAGGAGTTTCAGGGACCTTTCTGAAACACTGCAAATTTACTCCTACATATATTGAGATTCTAACCCTTAAAACCAGAATATCTAATAAAAACTAAGAAGTAAACAATTAGCATCAAATTCCACTATTAGCATGGATTTATTTTTGTAAAATGGGTAAAATATAACATTATATTTAATATTGATAACTTGAAAGACATGTCTGTTCTACTTAATCCAACATACTTTAAAAAGCTTTTATATACTAAGGATAAATTTTTGATCACATGAACTTGAAAAGCATTTGAATTAGTTTCTTATTTTTTTAATTTAAATTCTTTATTGTTGAAGTATTACATATGTCTCATTTTTCCCCCTAATTTTATTTCTGAGAATTTTAAAATACCCAATCCTTTCAAACACTCACCTTTAAATTAAATTTAATAATACCATACAGCGGTAAATATATATATATCTCACAGTTACAACATACACATATAGAAATACACCGACAGACAAAAACAGGAACCTTTGAACCATGAGAAAACTCACTAGTTTATAAAGAACAATTGGATCCAAATTTTGTTTTGGAGGCATTTACAACTTAAATTTGTCCTTGACAAATCAAGTGTCAAATGGCCTTCTACCTATTGAAGTAAGGGCAATTATTTTTAATACCTCAGAGAATTGGGTTGACATCTAAATAACATCATAGGTTGATACAGTTATCTAAATCCTGTTTTTGAAGGCTAAAGAGACTCACTAAATATGTTTTCCATTTTTCTGCCTAATTTTTAGCCAGCTTTTCCTAACCATGCACACAAAAGATTAATTTAGAAGTGTCAAAGGATCCTCATCATGGCCATCTTGCAGTAGAATCAATGGGAGGCTTGTCAGCCTCAGAGGCACATTTCCTGTGTTTAGTTTTTTCTTTAAGATCTGCAGAGTCTGAAGAAACTTCTTGGGAAAACCAGTCCTTATATGGATTTCTCCAGATAAGTCAAAAGTGTTGGATATCTCTATAGAACTGCTTTATGTCCTAGAGGAAATTTTTCCTCAGCCAACCCCACAAAAGTTCTAAATTACACAAGAATACTCAAAATTTGCATTGTGGAAACAAGTTTCCTTCTTCTTTGGGTCTCTCATTTAACTAGCTAAGATTTTGTTCAGACTCTCAGTAAGCAATTCAATAAAAAACTGAAATTAAAACAGCACCTCGTTTTCCCCTCCTTTTCCTTGGTTATCTCAACCCTTATCCATCTCAAGGATTTTCTAAGAACAGCTCAAATAAAGTTAGTACCTGCTACTTAAAGCAAGGAGGTTTGAGATTCTGAGAGAAAACTCTACCAAATTCACCTAATATGAAGCAGGGAGTTGGTGAGGCACAGTGGGCTCCTGCTGGTACTAGCACCAGGTCTGGACTGTGAGGTGGTCCTGGATGGGCTTCTTCAGAATCCTCTCAGCTACATTAAGTAAGTGTTTAAACTTGCAGAGGATTTTTATAAGAATTCATTTGAGCCAAACTGATGAAAATATTTGATATCTGTGAAGCAAGATTTCAAATGCTACAGAGAATAACAGTTTTGCAGTTTCCTTTATACATTTGAAATTACAGAGGGAATGGAAGATTACATGAAGGTGGGAAAAAGCAATGTAGGAATTGGATTACAGGATAATTAACAAGATTATGGGATCTTAAGTTTCTGAGGGGTCTGAGAAAAAGAGGCATTTCAAAGATATGTTAACACAGATGCACAGAAACAATGGACAGGGCTTGCTTAAAGAAACGATAATCCATTTACTAAAGAAGTTATATACCTGGGGTGTGACTACAGGTATATAACTTTATGACCTGCCCAGTTAAGAATTTATAATTTCATCACTCTCTAAATTTACTATTGGTTAGATTTATTACAGATTACCTTTTTTGTTCATACCATGAAGTTCAAATAGGTTATTCTATAGGTCAAGGATAAGATAGTCATAATGCTAATGTCCGGTCCTGTGTGAAAATCCATTCTGAGCCAGACCAGGCATTAGGAACTTTACAACTTATCTCACTGAAGTCTTATGTTTAGAAATGTGCAATTTATATATCAATTTTCAAATAGAACCTTAGACTCACAAAATTTACTTCTCTAAAGTCCCCCAGCTGATAAGTGCCAGAGTCAAACCATAAACAGCATACTTTGCCACAGCTGCATTATTTACCTATTCTTGTATATGCAAAACAAAAATGTAAGAACAAAGTAATTTCTTCTCTTTTTATTCTGCTATCATTTCTCTTTATATATCAAGCCTCAAAGATATTAGTGTAGGTGAAAAAAAGTGTTCTAGGAAAATAATCAAGAAATGTATGTTCAATAAATGTCTATTGAGCATCTGCTACATGCCAGGAATTCTACTAAGAGCAAGAGATACAAGTGCTTGGGGAAGAAGGCACACTAACCATGAAGGGTTATATAATTAGGTGATTACATTGTACTAATTGTACAATTAGCAATCCAAAATGAAATGTGTGATGATAAGGTGCCGGGAGCCGGTCCATCCTTGCTGTTTCAAGGGACCTGGTGTATATGGCAG
This sequence comes from Myotis davidii, assembly GCF_000327345.1. Taxonomy (NCBI): domain Eukaryota; kingdom Metazoa; phylum Chordata; class Mammalia; order Chiroptera; family Vespertilionidae; genus Myotis; species Myotis davidii. The sequence goes on along the minus strand of NW_006291617.1, from coordinate 24,664 downwards.
ACTATTCTTAATATGTTTGCTCACCTACTTCGCACTATGTGTTTTAACCAAGGTCACCTCTCTGAGAAAGGTTGTTTTCCCAGGTAGGGATTTTCCCCTGAAGTTAGGGAGGGAATAAAGCCCCTTAACTAAGTGCCAGGCGGGTAGTTAATCACTTTAACTACGAACAATCACACTTAAGCTACATAATCTTTACTCCCTGGAATGGAGATAAGAAACACCCTAACCTTTGGAATGATTGATAGGATTGAATCAACTGATATAAATACAGATGTAACAAGACAACAAGAGACAGAACTTAGAAGACAGAAACTAGACACAGAACCTAGAGACAGAACATGGCAAAAGATCCTAGACAGAACCTGGCTGGAGAGCCTGGAGAACCTGGAGAACCTGGATGGAGAACCTAGCAAGAGAACATGAATACAGAACCCGGCTGGAGATCCTAACCAGAACTTCGCTGGAGATCCTGACCAGAACTTGGCTGGAGATCCTGGATAGAACCCAACCATGCTGGTCAACTGAACGCTGCTTCCATGTCATTCCTTCTTCGCCGACTCTGTCCACACCTTTGGGGACCCCTGGACCTGCTGGGGTTGGACCCCAGCATATGGCGCCCGAACAACCCCAGCAGGTCCAGTGATCCCCAAAGGTGTGGACAGAGTCGGCGAAGAAGGAATGACACGGAAGCAGCGTTCAGTTGACCAGCATGGTTGGGTTCTATCCAGGATCTCCAGCCAAGTTCTGGTTAGGATCTCTAGCTGGGTTCTGTGTTCATGTTCTCTTGCTAGGTTCTCCAGCCAGGTTCTGTCTAGGATTTTTTGCCATGTTCTGTCTCTAGGTTCTGTGTCTAGGTTCTGTCTTCTAAGTTCTGTCTCTTGTTGTCTTGTTACATCTGTATTTATATCAGTTGATTCAATCCTATCAATCTCTATTCCAAAGGTTAGGGTGTTTCTTATCTCCATTCCAGGGAGTAAAGATTATGTGGCTTAAGTGTGATTGTTCGTAGTTAAAGTGATTAACTACCCGCCTGGCACTTAGTTAAGGGGCTTTATTCCCTCCCTAACTTCAGGGGAAAATCCCTACCTGGGGAAACAACCTTTCTCAGAGAGGTGACCTTGGTTAAAACACATAGTGTGAAGAAGGTGAGCAAACATATTAAGAATAGTCTGCCATATACACCAGGTCCCTTGAAACAGCAAGGATGGACCGGCTCCCGGCAATAAGGGACTAATCTACACCCATGGGAGAAGTATCTAACCTAGAATAAAGATACTTAACTTTCTGTATATTAGGTCCCCCAACTGTCAGAAATTATGTCATCTCTCTTCAGTCATATAGATATTAATTATTATTAAACATTTTCACTCCCTTTAAAAATAAAATATGTAAGAGCTAAAACTTATTTGATATAAAAATCCCATTCCTTTTTTACTTTGTGTGACTTCTAAGCAGAGTAAATGGACTTTTATGTACAGTATTAAGAGAACACAACCTCGACTATAGATATTTGAGTACAGATGCCTAGCATAGTTCTTAAAGCCTTAAAGTATTTTATGCAACTCTTTAGTTTGTACACTTAAAGTAACTGCAAACTTCTGATTAAAATGGGCTCATTCTGATATCTTGATGATATCAGATTATAGCTATGAACTAGTGAATTAAATATTTGATCTCTGTAATCATTTTTTGTGGGGTCAGATTGGGTTAATGCTATGTAATATTTAGTAGAGAATAAACATAGTATCCTGGCAAAAAGTAGGACTTATATCTCAAGAACCCTAATCTTTTGATACAAAGAAAAGACAGACTTTTATTTGCTGAGTGAGCCAAACCTATATTATGAGATGGAATTCAGAAGACAAAGGCTATTATATGAAATCCAACATTAATTATTGTTTTTTTTTAAAATTTTTGTACCATTGGTAGTGTTGACAAAGGAGATCACTGGCTAACTGATATTTTGAGATAAGCCTGCCAAAATTGAGGTCCAGAATTAATAATAGTCAACTGCAACTCGTGACAGAGAAATAAATAATTTAAAAACAGTATGCAAGAGCTTCAACTTCATTGAGTGTCAAAGCTTGTTTCTTTTTTAACTCTATAATTGTGAAGCATGAGTCATCATCCTATGAGAAACAAAAAATCCTTTGTTGAAAACAAGCACACAAACAAAACACTAGTTAAAAATATAGCACACAGTTTCTGGCACCGTAAGGTTGGTACAAGAAAAAAAAAAAAGAGTGGCACAAAATAAAACTTTTTAAGTGATTTAAAACTTTCTAAAAGTTTCTACATTTACAAAAGAAAAACATTTAATGATACAAAAATTACCCATAGATTCTCTCTAACTAACATGTTTGCCTAGTACTAAAGAATAATCTTTGGAATTCATGGTATCCTGATGTGAACTTGTAACACATGTTATTTAGATATGTTTTCATTACTTTCATCTGTTTCTTTTTCAAGGCCCTGTTGAAATTAGCCAATATTACTATGTCAGTTTCAGAGGTATAAGAGAACTGTCCAAGTTCCAAAATATCAGTGACAAAGTCTGTATTCAGTACCACTTGTTGGACAGTCAAACGGCACCATAGTAGCCTGAAGGTGTACTGGAATATCTTCCAGTTGTTTATGAATGCAGCAAATGTTTTAAAAACAATAAACACTCAGTGCCTTTATCCATTCACTGCATTTTCTTTCCTTGCTTTGTTCTGTTAAAGAAAAAAAAATATTTTATTCTATTCGATTTTTAGCAGTCTGTTTTTTAATTTGTTCAATATAATTGAAAAGTGTTCAGTTTGAATATTCCCTTTCAAATATAGCTACAACTACTTTATTTCTGAGAATAGAAGTCTTTTTTTCTTGGCCTAAGTTACAGCACAGTGAAACCTAAAAGTAAAGACAGCAGTTGTAAATAAAAATACTCATTACTATATAGTCACAATGACTAACTAAGAAAAGTCATTAACTTTATTCATCTTTATCTTTTATAATAAAGAGTAAGGAACCCAATTTGAAAATATAAAAGTAACACAAGTTCATTTTCAAAAAGTTAAAGATTTAAAGAAATAGCTGTCATTTGTAGTCCTAACTCGTGGAAATGACCACTATTAGTTTCTGAGAGGATGACCCTGCTATCATTTTTTCCCATGTGTTTCTATTTACGTAGTGTGGAGTTTACTATTTTTATACTATAACCCTTGCTTTCTCATGAACAACTCCCTAAAGACTGCTGCAGTTTCAATCTAATGTGCTAATGGGATTTGGCATAGTAGTTTATATTATACTAGAGGCCTGGTGCACAAAACTTTGTGCACTCGGCAGGGGGGTCCCTCAGCCCAGTTTGGGGCCCCTCGGAGGATGTCCACCTGCTGGCTTAGGCCCACTCCCCGGGTTACTGGGCCTAAGCTGGCAGTCAGGCATCCCTCTGGCAGCCCAGGAGCCCTCGGGGGATGTCCACTTGCCAGCAGGGACCAGGCCTAAGCTGCAGCCAGACATCCTTAGCGCTGCTGAGGAGGCCGGAGAGGCTCCCGCCACCACCGCTAAGCTAGCAGCCATCAGCCTGGCTTGTGGCTGAGCAGAGCTCCCACTGTGGGAGCACACTGACCACCAGGGGGCAGCTCCTGTATTGAGCGTCTGCCACCGGTGGTCAGTGTGTGTCATAGTGACCAGTGATTCCCAGTCATTCTGCTGTTAGGGTCGATTTGCATATTAGCTTTTTATTATATGCCTGGTGCATGGGTGGGGGATGGGTGCTTTGCACTGAAGGGTGTCCCCGTTCAGGGTGGGGGTCCAGCTGGGGTGCCTGGCCAGACTGGGTGAAGGACTGATGACTGTTTTCAGGCTGGCCAAGCCACTCAAGGGGCTGAGGGCCGTTTTCAGACTGGTCACACCCGCTTCAGGGTGGAGGTCCCCGCTGGAGAGCTGGCCAGCCTGGGTGAGTGGCTGATGGCTTTTTGCAGACTGGCCACAGGCCCTTCAGGGTGGGGTTCCCCCCTTGGTGCCTGGCCAGCCTGGGTTAGGGGCTGATGGCTCTTTGCAGGCTTCCAAGCCCCCCAGCGGGGACCCTCACCCCATGAGGGTGTGGCCAGCATGGGTGAGGAGCTGATGGCTGTTTGCAGGCTGGCCACAGCCTCTTCAGGATAGGGGTCCTCGCTGGGGTGCCTGGCCAGCCTGGGTGAAGGACTGATGACTGTTTGCAGCTGGTCATACACCCTTCAGTGTGGGGGTCCCCACTGGGTTGCCTGGTCAGTCTGGGTGAGGGGCTAATGGCTGTTTTCAGGTGGCCAAGACCCCCAGTCGGGATCCTCACCCCATGAGGGTGTGGCCAGCCTGGGTGAGTGGCTGATGGCTGTTTGCCGGTTAGCCAAGCCCCCCAGCAGGGACCCTCATCACATGAGGGTGTGGCCTTTCTGTATGAGGGGTTGATGGCTGTTTGCAGGCTGGCCATGGCCCTCAGCCCCCCCAGGGGCTGAGGGCTGTTTTCAGGCTGGCCACGGTCCCCAGCAATCCAAGCTCCCAATGGAGATTGCCCGGAAGCAGGTATCTGGGATTTATTTATCTTCTATAATCGAAACTTCATTGCCTTTAGCGGAGGCCACAGCTGGCTCAGAGCAAGTGGAAAGCTTGGCTTCCTCCATCACCGGGGCAACCAAGCCTCCTGCTTGCTCCAGCTCCATGGCTGCTGGCCGCCATCTTGGTTGGGTTAATTTGCATATAGTCGCTCTGATTGGCTGGTGAGCGTGGCTTGGGGTGTAGTGAAGGTATGGTCAATTTGCATGTTTCTCTTTTATTAGATTAGATTATACAGGTATTATGTCTGTATACAAATTAATGTATGTACATATGTATTCTTGCATAATACTTTTGTAATTTTATTAATATACTAGAGGCCAGGTGCAAAAAAATTTGTGCACTGGCGGGGGGGTGTCCCTCAGCCCCACTTGTGCCCTCTCACAGTCTGGGACCCCTCGGGAGATAACAACCTGCTGGCTTAGGCCTGCTCCCGGGTGGCAGAGGGCAGGCCAATCCCTTGGTGCAGCCCCTGGTCGGGCTCAGAGCAGGGCTGGGGAGTTGGTTGGGGCACTGCCCCCCGTCATGCACAGAGCAGGGCGATCAGGAGGTTGTGATGCCAACGTCAGTCACACTCAGAGTAGGGCCGATTGGGGGAC
>NW_006291617.1:15731-19316 GCF_000327345.1 Myotis davidii | reverse complement strand
ATCAGGGCCGATCAGGGAGTTGGGGCACTCCTCCCTGTCACACTCAGGGCAGGGCTGATGGGGATGTTGCAGCTCCACCCCATCACACACAGAGCAGGGCCCATGGGGGGGGTTGGGGCACCGCATACTCTCACACACAGAGCAGGGCTGATCAGGGGGTTGGGGAGCTCCCCTCTATCAGGCAAAGAGCAGGGTCAATCAGGGGGTTGGGGCACCTTCCCCTGTCATGAATAGAGCAGGGAGGATAGGGAGGTTGTGGCCCCACCCCTGTCACACACAGAGCTGCAGGGCAATCAGGGGTTTTGGGCGCTGCCCCCTTTCATGCTGCTCCAGGGGCCAGGGGGCCTCACGGCTCTGCTGATCCCAGTGCTGGGAGGCCTCACGGCTTCACTTGACACTGGGGCAGTGAGGCCTTGCTGCTCCGCTGATCCCAGTGCTGGGAAGCTCCACTGATCCAGGTGCCAGGAGGCCTCGCAGCTCCGCTGATCCCAGGGCATGAGGTCTTGTGGCTCCACTGATCCTGGGTTTGGGAAGCTCCCAACTGCTCCTTTTTTTTTTCTTTTTTTTAATTCTTGGATTTATTTACCTTCTTTGGCTGTCACTGGAGCTGAGAGCTGGCTTTAGCTCTGAGGTTCAGCTACAACTCTGAGACCTTGACTGCTGAAAGCAGGTATCTGGGCTTTATTTGGCTTCTATAATTGAAACACTGTTGCAACTGAAGCTCCGCTGGCTGGCTGAAAGCATGCGGTTTGTTTAGCTTCTATAATTGCAACATTGTTTCTTAGAGTGCAGCTCAGAGCCCAGCAGCGGCAGGCGGGGAACCTTGGCTTCCTCCTTCACTGGAGCAAGCAAGCCTCCTGTTTGCTTCAGCTGCCTGGCTGCCGGCTGCCATCTTGGTTGGCAGTTAATTTGCATATCACCCTGATTAGCCAATGGGAAGCGTGTTGGAGGTATGGTTAATTACCATGTTTGTCTAATATTAGATAGGATATATTATACATATGATATACTTTTGCATAATACTTTTGTGATTTATGTGAATAAAATTAAGTGAACATATAATATACATATGTACAGTTCTTTTAAACACATTGGGTCTTTAAAAGAATTCTCAAATCGTTTGTTTCTACCTTCCTTTTTTCTTCTACTGTACCTGCCATTTCTGTTTTAGCAGTACGTTAGATCTCTTTTTTATAATCTCAATTTACCTTTTATTTTTCTCTGACATGAGTAGTACTCCCTGATACCCTGAGTGTTCTTCTTTTACGAATAGAGCATAGTGATTATAAGCTTGAGCTCTGAGACAGATTTTCTGGGTTTAAATCTCAGCACTACTGCCTAACCTTCATGTGTACCTCATGTTCTCAGAGGTAAATTGAGTCATAATAGTTCTTACCTGAAAGTGTTGTTGCAAAGATAAAACTAGCTGATACATGTAATGTGTTTAGAATAGGGCTTAGCAAATAATAAGAACCCCACACATATTAACTAATCATTTTTAAGGATAATACAAGAATGCTACTTTTCAGGACTTTATACATAAAAAGCTATGTGTACTTGAAGCACTCTGCATGTAAGGTTCTATAATCCTATATGATAAAAGCTTAAAACGCTATGTGTCCAGTTATCCAGTCATCCGTTCAACCAATCAAAGCCTAATATGCTAATGATATGCTAAGGCCACTCAACCACTAGCTATGAAGTGCACTGACCACCAGGGGGCGGACGCTCCAACTGGTAGGTTAGCTTGCTGCTGGGGTCCAGCCTATCACGACTGAGCGAGATGGGCCGGATATGCCCTGGAGCCCTCCCACGATCCCTCCCCGGCTGGCCAACCTCCCATGTCCCTCCCTGGTCCCAATTGTGCACCTGGGGTCCCTCTGCCTGGTCTGCACTTGCTCGCAATCTGGAACCCCTCAGGGATTGTCGGAGAGCCGGTGTCAGCCCAATCCTGCAGGCCAGGCTGAGGGACCCCACTGGTGCACAAATGTGCATCGGGCCTCTAGTCCTATATAATAAAGAGGTGACATGAAAATTGACCCTCACTCCATCGTACCATCACAAGATGGCTGCGCCCACAGCACAGGCAGGGTTCCGGTAACAGAAGATGGCTGCACCCACAGCAGAGTTGGGGGTTTTGTTTTAACTTCCCATTGGCTAATCAGGGAAATATGCAAATTAACTGCCAACAAAGATGGCAGTTAATTTGCATACATAGGCACAATGATGGGAGGCCATAGGGGATGGATGGTGATTGGAAACATAGGTGGCAGGCAAGAGCCAGGAGGCACTGCCCCTGGGCCTGGATCAGAGAACCAGCTGCCTTTGCCCGCCCCCCTGCATGTGATCAGAGAAGCTGAGGGGGGCAGGGAAGAGGCGGGCACCCCTGCCAGGGATGAGCAACCAGAGATCCCACAGCAGGAAAGGGGGGCCTGCAGCCAGCCTCCGTGTGCGCCTGCCTGTGGGATCGCCACAGCAATCACAGAGCAGGAAAGGGCAGCCTGCAGCCAGCCCCTGTGTGCGCCTGCCCCTGGGTCGCCACTGCGATCCCCAAGCAGGATAAGGCATCCTGCAGCCAGCCCTGTGTGCACATGCCTGCCCATGGGATTGCTGATGCGATTCCACAGCAGGATAGGGTGGCCTGCAGCCAGCCCCCCTGTGCACCTGTCCCTGGGTCGCCCTGGCGATCCCACACAGGAAAGGGCGTCCCACCCTGGCCACAGCTCAAGGGAGAGTACAACATGCAGTGGAGGCCAGGAACCTGAGAAATCAACAGAGAGGGGTGCCTGCTCCAAGCTTCCCGAGTGTGGCTTGGGGCAGGCCCCCAGCAGACACACACACACACACACACACAGCCTACTCGGAGCTTCCAATGTGGCTGGGAGCAGGCCACTAGTGGACACACACACACGGCAACTGCTCGGAGCCTATGTGGCATGGCTGGGGGCAGGCCCCAGCAGACACACACACACACACACACACACACACACAACACACACACGCACACGGGATGCCTGCTCTGAGTCTCTGCTACCAGACTGTGGCCATCAGTAGGACATCCACTGAGGGCTCCCGGACTGAGAGGCAGGCTTGGCTGAGGGAACCCCATCTGCCAGTGCATGAATTTTGTGCACTGGGCCTCTAGTCCTATCTAATAAAAGAGAAACATGGTAATTAGCCGTACCTCCACTACACTTCCCATGGGCTAATCAGGGCGATATGCAAATTAACTGCCAGCCAAGATGTCGGCCGGCAGCCAGGCAGCTTGAAGCGAACATGAGGCTTGCTTGCTTCAGTGACAGGAAGCCAATGTTCCCGGCCTGCTGCTGCCGGCTTCTGAGCTTGCAGTTTGAAACATTGTTACAAATATAGAATCTAAACAAACTCCAGAAACCTGCTTTCAGCCGGCAGGGATCTCAGAGCTGGAGTTGAAAGTGTTTCGATTTTAGAACCCAAAAAAAACAGATACCTGCTTTAAGCAGCCAAGGCCTCAGAGCTGGAGCCAAGCCTCAGAGCTAAAGCTGGCTCTCAGTTCCAGTGACAGCCATAGAAGGTAAATAAATCCCAGAATAAAAAAAAAGAAAA
>NW_006291617.1:6132-15710 GCF_000327345.1 Myotis davidii | reverse complement strand
ACCACCCCCCCCGCCCCCCCACAGGCCCTGCTCTGTGTGTGACGGGGTAGAGCCATAACCTCCCCACCGGCCCTGCCCTGAGTGTGAGAGTGGCGGCTCCTCAATCCCCTGATCGGCCCTACTCTGTACATGACAGGGTATGGAGCCCTAACCCCCTGATGGGCCCTGCTCTGTGAGTGACAGGGGGCATCTACCCTGAGCGTGACTGGGGGTGGCATCGCAACCTACCAATCCACCCTTCTCTGTGCATGACAGGGGCTTGCGCTCCAACTCCCCAATCAGCCTTGCTCTGAGCCCCACCAGAGGCTGCACCTAGGGATTGGGCCTGCCCTCTGCCACCCGGGAGCAGGCCTAAGCCAGCAGGTTGTTATCTCCCGAGGGGTCCCAGACTGCAAGAGGGACCAGGCCGGGCTGATGGGCCCTCCTCTCCCTCCAGTGCACAATTTTTTTGCACCAGGCCTCTAATTATATATATAAAAGTCTAAGTGAGTGGCTGACTGGCCAACCAGCAGTATGTATGACTCACACTGACCACCAGGGGGCAGACACTCAACACAGGAGCTGTCGAGCAACAACTTTGCAGAGTGCCCTCTCACACTCCGGGACCCTTGGGGTGTGGACAGACTGGCACCACTCCAGGTGCAGGTGGCCAGGGAGGGACCACGGGAAGTTGGCTCTAGGTCATGTCTGGCCCATCTCGTCCAATCCCACCCCACCGGCCACCTTCTAATTAATTTTCTTTCAATGTGCATGAATCCATGCACCAGGCCTCTAATATATATATATATATATGGTTGAAAAATAATGTTAATTAGAAAGTCTACCAGGAAAGTCTTTCTTCATCTCTCCTTTTCTAGTTTTTCTCCCACAGACCACACATTTCTTCCAGAAATTAGTCAACATAAGACCTAAATTTGCTGCTAGACCTATTTACCCTCTATTAGACCAAGTAGAGGAGTAGATTCCAGAACTAACAGCAAGCTCTAGACGCCCAGATTTCTTCTTTATTTATAATTTAAACCCATTGACACTAACAAGAAGTCCTGGCTGGTTTAATTAAACTTTTATGAGCCATAATGTAGGAGAAACCAACATTCAGGTATTCAAGGTATTATACTAAAATCCCATACATGACTTTTCTTAGTTACTAATTTGAAAAAAATATATGGCCACTATAGATTAGCAATATAGAATAAATATTATGTATGATCAATTCTGTCTTGGTCAGCTGGGACTGCTAGAGCAAAATACCACAAACTGAGACAGACATTTACTTCTCACAATTTTGGATGCTGGAAGTCCATGACCAAGTTATTAATGAGAAGCTTCTTCCTGGCTTGTAGTCAGCCATCTTCTTGCTATATGCTCACATGGCCTTTTCATAGTGCATGTGCTTGGAGAAAGAAAGAACTCACTCTTCCTCTTTTTAAAGTACATTAATCACATCATGAGGGCCCTATCATTTAAAAAAAACCAACTTTCTATTTTTATTTTTTTATTTTTTTTCTTTATTGATTAAGGTATTACATATGTGTCCTTATCGCCCCATTGTCCCTCACCCCCCTGTTGTCTGTGTCCATTGGTTAGGCTTATATGCATGCATACAAGTCCTTTGGTTGATCTCTCCCCTTACCCCCACCCTCCCCTACCAATCATTTTGACCTCATCTAAACCTAATTATTTCCCAAAGGCCCCACCTCCAAATACCACCATGTTAGAGGTTTGGACTTCAACATATGAATTTTGAGGGATACAAACATTCAGTCCACCAGAAAGTTTAATAAAGAAATGAAACTTTATGTAATATTTCATACTAATGTCATACGGTAACCTGAGAACTGCCAACCCCAAGGTAATAACAGAGTTAATTTCTGTAAGTCATGGAGATTCATTGCATACTTGATTTGAATATTTCTTGGCACTTTGTATAATTTTTTTTACTGAAGTTTTATGACAATTTCTATGTTGAAATTTTATATTTGCTAAAATCCTACTTCATAATAGTAGGAATAATTTTTACCCTTACTCAAACTCATCTTGAAAATAAATAAGAAAACATATTTCCCTAGATACCACTTTGTTCCCATTTAAAGCAAAACTTGAAAGTAATGTCCACATCTATTGTCTTCCAGTTTGCTCCTACCACTCCATCAGTGGCAGCGGGGGATGGGGTCAGCTGGCGAGCAGGCAGCAGTAGGGGGCGGGGCTGGCCAGCAAGCAGGTGGTGTTGAGGGGTGGGGCCAGCAAGTGAGCAGGCCTGCACTGCCCCTGATCACCCCACTGGTAACTTCCCACAGAGGAATCCTGAGGATAACCAGAAGAATGAATGGCAACCTCTCTTTGCTCTTGCACAGTCCTCTGAGTCCTGCTGTGTTCCCCTTTAACTGACCAAACCAAAAGCCAGAGCAAAAGGAAACTTTGATGTGGTTCACATTAGTCAGTTCCAGGGGCACAAGGCAGGGTGGAGAAGGATGGAACATGGACCTCGAGGGCCTGTGTTCATGATTCCAGTGTTCTTTTTTTGTAATATCAGAAGCAGTGTAGCTTACTTTATAAAAAATAAAACACAAATCATTTTCTGTGTATATATGAGACTTTCAGTGAAACAGACTCCCTGGAAAATACCAACATAATCTGTTTGGGGGTTAGCATGTCAAACTACTGAACTAATTGTGTTGTTTAACTAAATCTACTTTTATATGGAACAGTGTTTTTTTCAATAATTTATGCCATTTTTATTATTTAGGTAACCTTTCATATACCTTAAAATGAATTATTGAATCTTATTATCCTATCTAATAAAGAGGGAATATGCTAATTGACACTCATGCCATCACAAAGATGACAGTGCTCACAGCCAATAAGGAGGGAATATGCTAATTGACTGCCAAGCCTTCCAAGATGGTGGCGCCCACAGCCACAAGATGGCCAGCAGGGGAGGGTAGTTAGGGGTGACCAGGCTGTCAGGGGAGGGCAGTTGGGGGGAACCAGGGTGGCAGAGGAGGGCAGTTGAGTGGATAAAAAAGCTGTGGGCAGTTGGGGGTGATCAGGCCAGCAGGGGAGAAGTTAGGCATCAATCAGGCTGGCAGGGACAGCTGACTGGCTGGTAGGTATGATGCACACTGGGAGCAGACACTCAACACAGCAACTTTGCAGAGTGCCCTCTCACACTCCGGGACCCCTCAGGGAATATCAGAGAGCCAGTTTCAACTCAATCCCTGCAGGCCAGGCTGAAAGACCCCACCTGCCAGAGGGACCCTGCTCACTCCACATACACCCCAGGTGCACCTGACCAGGGAGGGACTGCAGGAGGTTGGCTCCAGGGTGTGTCCAGCCCATCTCGCCCAGTCCCGCCCCACCGGCCACCTTCTAATTAATTTCCTTTCAATGTGCACAAATCCGTGCACCAAGTCACTAGTATAAATATAATATTGTATACTATTTATTACTGTTATTTCTTCAGGGGAAGAAATAAACCACAAACTTATTTCTTATGCCTGATGAATACATTAATGAATTCTAAAGGAAATGCTATAGTTTTTTTGAGGCAAACTTCATTGTCTTTATTTTTTAATTTATTTTTATTGTTGGGAGTATTACAGATGTACCCTATTTTCACCCCTTTTCCCCCCATCCAACTAGCTCCCACCCACACCAGCCTTCATTTCACTATTGTTTGTGCCCATGGGCTACTCATATATGCATATAAGTTCTTTGGTTAATCTTTTTCCACCCTCTTCCCCCCTTCCCTCTGAGATCTGTCAGCCTGATCCATGCTTCTTTGTCTCTGGACCTATTTTGCTTATCAGTTTATTTGTTCATTAGAGTCCACATATAAGTGATATCATATGATACTTGTCTTTCTCCACCTGGCTTATTATGCTTAGCATAATAATCTCCAGGTCCATCCATGCTGTCTCAAAAGGTAAGAGATCCTTTTTTTACAGCTACATAGTATTGCATTCTGTAAATGTCCCACAGCTTTTTTATCCACTCATCTACTGATGAACACTTTGGCTGTTTCCAGATCTTAGCTATTGAAAATAATGCTGCTATGAACATAGGGGTATATATATATTCTTTATGATTGGTGGAACTACTATTTTAAAAACAACAAACAAATAAAGAAACCAAGTGTTGAACAGTGGATTTTTTTTAACTATTTAAAAGGAGCACATTTGGGGTTAGAAGAACAAATATAGTAGACTTAGTAAGATTTCAGTTTTAATCCTGTCTTACCAGGAAGATTCCTTGACAAATAAGTTCAACTCTATGAGTCTGAGCTTCCTCATCTATAAAGTAAGAGGTGAGCAAAAATACCATCTTAGGTCTCTTCCAACTCTAAAATTTGACTACTTAATTGAAAGGTATTGATTAGTGCCAAAAGAACAAAGTTGGATTTCAAAGGAAGCATGTCAACAGCATTTATTAATTGAGGAAAAATAAAGATAAAGGCAATGTTAGCTTTTATTTCTAGGTTAAGAATTCACTAGTTCAAGGCTTGCATGCTGTTTAACAACTTGTCCCCTCTGCTTCTTCCTTCTCCTCACCCTGTATTATTCTAAAAGAATATCCAATGGGGGGAATCAATCATTAGAGAAATTTTAATTTGCATAGAATTGTTTCAGCGATGAGAAACAATGACTGTGATTGTGTTTTCTCCTTAGAACCAACTGTATTTATTCCCCAGTCGGAATACTCCATTGAGGAAGATGTTGGTGAACTATTCATTCCCATCAGAAGAAGTGGAGATGTGAGCCAGGAGTTGATAGTGATCTGTTATACACAGCAAGGTAGTTGGAAATACACCACCCCCCAAAGATAAAAATAAGCATCTTTAACATGTTGGCATGTTCACCATGGTCCTCTAAGAGGATCTGGAAGGACTCTGCTGCCTCTTACACAAAAATATTTTTTTCACTTGGTTTGCTTACTCTACTGTTCAATGCTTTGTGGGTTATAAGAAATTGAAGGTCCCTCATTCTCCCCATCAAGGCTGCTGAAGTAGACGGTAGTAATTATTAAAAGAGAAAACAAAACAAAAAGAGGCAAAGAAATCACTAGTATGAAAGAAAATTAATTTCATACTAGTTTGAAACTCATTGCAATCAAATTTCAGAATATTTCTTTTTGCTCATGGGCTGAAGTGTCACCAGCCCATTCATTTGCTTTCTGGTGCCAATTTCATCAGTTTCCCATGTTTTCTGTGATTGGTGTTTACCCTGTACCACATATTAACATGAGAGGCCACAAGAGGCATATTTTATAATTATAATTTCCATAGGGTTAAAAAGCAGTTATCAAGAAATCTTTCCTCACCATTGTCCTCTAAGAGGATCTGGAAGGACTCTGCTCCCTCTTACACAAAAATATTTTTTTCACTTGGTTTGCTTACTCTACTGTTCAATGCTTTGTGGGTTATAAGAAATTGAAGGTCCCTCATTCTCCCCATCAAGGCTGCTGAAGTAGACGGTAGTAATTATTAAAAGAGAAAACAAAACAAAAAGAGGCAAAGAAATCACTAGTATGAAAGAAAATTAATTTCATACTAGTTTGAAACTCATTGCAATCAAATTTCAGAATATTTCTTTTTGCTCATGGATGAGCATCCTCTGAAAGGTGATTTTATATAATTAAAATTAATACATAATATTCATTAATATAACTTAATATTTATTTAATATTCTGGAAAATAAGTAGACTTTCTAAGGATGCAAAAGAAAAAGTAATATATGCTGTTGATATCTGAGCTGATCTTTAAAATTTCTATTAATGTATATGCATTGACAGGTAGTAGAGAATAGTGATTAAAATTATTGCCTTCAGGATCAGCCTTCAGCTCTGGGTTATATAGTTTAACCTATAAGCCTAGATTACCAAATGCATAAAACCCAATAGAGTAGAATGGTTGAGAGGATCAATGAGGCAATGCCCGTAAAACATTTGGTACTTTATCTGCACACAGTACGCAATAGGAGCTATTATTTTGTAATATTGTGTTGTTCTAATAGACCACTGGCAGAAAATAGAGAAAACATTTGAAACTTAATATTTGTCATATGTTTGATACCATTGTGAAGTTAATGTGTGATACTAGATCAGTATAGAAGTGCTATTGCACTTTCTAGGGGTGTTAATAGATATTAATTGACCATTGAAATGCTGCGTGTGAAAATTATTTTTTGAAATATCCTTGTGATATGTTCTACATAAAACATCTTTTGTATTTTCTCTGCCTCAAGGAACAGCAAGCGGAACTGTGCCAACATCAGTGCTGTCCTATTCTGATTACATATCCAGGCCTGAGGACCATACTAGTGTCATCCGCTTTGACAAACATGAGCATGAGAAAATATGTCGGATTGTTGTGATTGATGACTCCTTGTATGAAGAGGAAGAGACATTCCATGTCCTTCTGAGCATGCCTATGGGTGGTAGAATTGGATCAGAATTCCCAGGGGCTTGGGTTACAATCATCCCTGACAAAAATGATGGTAAGTACTAATACACCTGAAAAGTATTCTTCTTTCCAGGCAGATGAACATTAAGCACAGATTTCTAGACAAAAAAAAAAAAAAAAAAATGACAGTGTAAAAAATACGACATGCACATTAATTTTACGCTTGATTTTATGGTATGATTAAGTTTCAAGTTGGCTGTATCATACAATTTGTCTTCGTTAATTTAATATTTTTATTACATTTATTGGGCTGACACTGGTTCACATAAATATATATTTCAGGTGTGGGTTTCTGTTACAAGATCTATATATTGCACTGTGTGCCCATCACCCGAAGTCAAATCTCCTGTCTCTTCCAGGGGGTTCTTGTCCTATGAAATATGAAGAATAAAATTCGTGGACTATAAGATTTTAAATAAAAATCTGGAAATTTATTAAAAGCATATACAAACTCCCCCTAGGAAGAGGTCCCCAAGGGGGACCCCCTGGGGAGGGGACCTTAAATTGGAAAAACCTTTTCTCTCTCTCTCCCTCAAATGGGAAAAAATATAACCGATTCTAAGGTTCTTTGTCTCCGGATTTATAAAGGCTCCTAGCTCTTTGTCTGAACATGACCCTTTCTAATTGGACCCTTCCTTAATTTATGACCCCTGTGCTTTCCTAATTGATCATTCTTCTGCAGAATATCAGTTTCAAAGGTCAAAGCCTAGCTGCCCCACTTCCTCTCCCCATTATCATTCAACATTCCTCTACCCTCTGTGAAATATGCCTTTCTCCCCCCTTATCTTATAACATTTCTCTATCCTCTGTGAATGTGGATTGAGGTATCAAAGTGTTTTGTTTACTTCTTGGATTTGAGGATCTAGTTCTCTCCATTCCCTTCTCCTTTCTTCCTTCTCTGCAATGCCTATAATTCTAATATTGCTTTTTCTGATAGAGTCAGCTAATTCTCGTAAAGCTCTTTCATTTTTCTTTATTCTCAGATCTCTCTATTCTTCCCTCTGTGTTATTTCTTTTTCCCCCCTCTGTGTCATTTCTTGATTCCTATCTTTGATATTACTAATTCTTTCCTCCAGCTGGTTGGCTGTTTTCTATGCTTAGTAGTTCACTCTTAATCTCCATCATGGCATGCTTCATTTCCAGGATTTCTGATTGGATCTTTTTTAGTTTTAATCTCTTTGGTAAAGTACTCCTTTTGTTCATTGATTTGTTTTCTGAGTGCATTGAATTGCCTTTATTTTCTTGCATCTCACTGACTATATTCAGAACTGTAATCTTGAAATCTCTGTCATTTATATCACATATTTCCATGTATTCCAGCTTGCTTTCTGGGGGGTTTAATTTTCTTTCTGATCATCCTCATTACCATGGTTATTTATGGTACTAAGGGCCCACTGCATGAATTCGTGCACCTTGAAAGGAACTGTGGGCCGAGAAGCTATGGTGGGCACAGGGGTGGGTCTCGGCCCCTCCTGTGTACCCTCCCCAGCCCCTCCTGCCACGGCCCCCAATCCCTTATCTGCCGGCAGCCCTGCTCCTGCTGTTGCCGTTCCTATACACTGATGGAGCTGGCTCCACTCACATCCATTGATGGTACAGAGCTATTGGGGCTGATTTCAGCAGCAGGTGTGAGCAGGACCGGCACTGTGAGTGGATGCGAGTGGCTGCTGCTGCCCTGATCGCCTCTCAGGAGCAGGGGGAGGTAGAGAAGCCCTCAGGGGCAATTAGGGCTGGCAGCTGCCGCTTGCACCTTCTGATGGCGCCACGTAATTGGGAGTGGCGCTGGCTGCAGGTGCGAGTGGGGCTGGCACTGGCAGCAGGTGTGGGTGCCAGGTGGGACCATGGCACGCGGGAGCAAAGAATTTTCAGTAACCACCAGAGACTCACCCTGATGACAGTGACCGGTACCCCGCCTTGGTCTGGCACCCCCACTAACCTGCTGCACCATCCTGCTGCAGCCATGCCAGCCATGATCTGTGCATGCTGTGTGAGCAGGACCGGCACTGTGAGTGGATGCGAGTGGCTGCTGCTGCCCTGATCGCCTCTCAGGAGCAGGGGGAGGTAGAGAAGCCCTCAGGGGCAATTAGGGCTGGCAGCTGCCGCTTGCACCTTCTGATGGCGCCACGTAATTGGGAGGCAGGCAGAGATGGTTAGGGGCAATCAGGCAGGCAGAGGTGGTTAGGCACCGGTAGTCCTGGATTGCGAGAGGGATGTCCGACTGCTGGTTTAGGCCCGACCCCACAGGGCCTAAACCAACAGTCAGACATCCCTTCTCACAATCCGGGACCACTGGCTCCTAACCGCTTACCTGCCTGCCTGATCGCCCCTAACCTATTAGCCTGCTCACCTCCAACTGCCCCCCCATTGGCCTTCTCACCCCAACTGCCTCCCCTTGCTGGACTGATTGCCCCCAACTGTCCCCCCCGCCAACCTGATCACCTCCAACTGCACCCCCTGCCAGCCTGCTTACCCCTTACTGCCCCCACTACCAGCCTGCTCACCCCCAACTGCCCCCACTGCTGGCCTGCTTGCCCCAAACTGCCCCTCTCTCTGGCCTGATCACACCCAACTACCCCTCACTGCTGGCCTGCTTGCCCCCTACTGCCCCCCCTGCCGGCCTGTTTGCCTCCAAATGGACCACCTGCTAGGCTGCTTACCCCCTGCAGAACCCCCTGCCAGCCTGCTTGGCCCCAACTGTCACCCCCCTGCTGGCCTGCTCACCCCCAACTGCCCACCCTGCCAGCCTGATCACACGAACTTCCCTCACCTCCTGGCCTGATCACCCCTAACTGCCTCTGCCTCGGCCCTGCCACTATGGCTTTGTCTGGGCGGCGGCCATGGAGCTGGCTGGGGCGACCAAGGAAATCAAGCCTCCCACCCCCTCCACTGTCTCCATGTCTCCAGCCAGTGCTGCCATCTTTTCTGTGTCAATTTGCATATTCCCTCCTTATTGGCTGTGGGCGCATCCATCTTTATCGTGAAGTGATGGCTAATTTCCAAATTACTCTTTTATTAGATAGGACTAGAGGCCCGGTGCACAAAAATTTGTGCACTTGGCGGGGAGGGGGGTCCCTCAGCCCAGCCTGTGCCCTCTCGTAGTCTGGAACCCCTCGGGAGA
>NW_006291617.1:1649-5413 GCF_000327345.1 Myotis davidii | reverse complement strand
CTGGCCCAAGTTGATTTGGCTCAGTGGATAGAGCGTCGGCCTGCAGACTGAAGGGTCCCAGGTTCGATTCCGGTCAAGGGCATGTACCTTGGTTGCGGGCCCATCCCCAGTGGGGGGTGTGCAGGAGGCAGCTGATGGATGTTTCTCTCACATCGATGTTTCTAACTCTCTATCTCTCTCCCTTCCTCTCTGTAAAAAATCTATAAAAAAAATAAAAAAAAAAAAAAACGAACTGCAAGCTGAAAGGCCGGCAAGGCAGGCAGGGAACGTTGGAGTCCTCCATCACTGAAGCAAGCAAGACTCTTGTTAGCTTCAAGCTGCCTGGCTGCCGGCTGCCATCTTGGCTGGCAGTTAGTTTGCATATCGCCCTGATTAGCCAATGGGAAGGGTAGCGGACATATGGCTAATTACCATGTTTTTCTTTTATTAGATAGGATGCTATTCTCCTTTGGCTAGGCATGTAGCTCTCTCTGAATAGGTCTTTCTACCATTTGCTAGTAGATAGGTCAGAATTGCAAGATTGTTTACCTCTGTGATCTCCCATACTTGATCACCAAGGCCTCTGTGGGGCCCCACTCCAAGGACCCCTCCTGGGGATCAATCACAGAGGGAAACATCTCTTGGTTTATAGTTAATATACTCCTGGACCTGATTACAAGGGCAATGGGAGGTGAGTTTTTGGAGTCCAAGCAGTGGCAGAGCTCTGTGGTTCCATTTCTTTGTCTGAAACACCACTGCAAGCCTGACAGTGGTTGGCAGCATGACCCTGCTGCACTTGTCCTGATGTGTTGCCCCCTGTAATATCTCTGTTACTTCTAGCTGAAGGAAGTGCCTGCTACTGCTGCTTTTCTCCCCTCTCCCAGCCAAGTCATGAGCTCTCAGCTACAGGGCTGAATCTGTGGGCTGTTTGCACTTTCCTCCCTTTTGTCTCCCCATTTATCCCTGGTTATCCACCTTTAAATCTTTCAATGCAAGGGTCTCTCAAGTGTGTAACTGTGTTGAGCAACAATTTCTTTGTTAAGTTATAGTTGGTTAACTTGTTGAAATTTCAGGGAGAGAAGATAAGGTGCTCTCTCATGCCACCATTCCTGATGTCCTCAATCTAATATTTTTAAAGGGCAGAAATTACACCCGTGTGGTTTTTCCCTCTGTGCAGTTTCTTTTACCTTGGCGCCTACCATTAGTTGATTAAACTTTTAAAATGTTATGGTGAAGAATTGAAGCCATTTTAATAAGTTTAATCTCCCTTTTTTGGTTTGTTTTGTGCTGCTTTTAAAGGTTATGTTTTATAACATTAATCTCAGTGTTCAAACTCACTTTTCAAAGAAACCAACCAGACAAAGCTGTTAAATGAATAACTAGAAAGGTATACATATGTAGAAAATTAAATTCTATAGGCATCTCTGTGCACCCCCTCCAAAAGGAAGGGGTATCCTAGACTACTCTTCCTGAGGGAAATACGTTTTTACAAGGTAATCCTTCCTTCTGAATAGAAAAAGGAACAAAAGAGTCTAATGTTCCCTGTTCAAGAATCATTTGTTCTTTCTTTTGAAGAAAGAGAGAACAAGAAGAAAGACTGTGGCTAATTTAGTGAGAAAAATGAGAGCAATAAACTAAGAGATAAGACTTCCAGTACTTGAATATTTTCCTTTTCCCTCCTGATTTTTTTTTTCCTCATAGTAGATGAAAGAGGAAGAAATTGGTATGATGAGTCTTTTGGTTCAGGAAAAGCTGGATAAGAGTCAAAAGACTTTAATCTGAACCTCCGGATGTTTTTACCTTAAACTTAGATAATTTCCTACATGTATAAACTATTCTAATATTTTTAAATGTTTCTTTAGTTTTTAGTTTAATAAACAATTATATTGTACTAGAGGCCCAGTGCACAAAATTCGTGCATGGTGGTGGGGGGGGTGTCCCTCAGCCTGGCCTGCAACCTCTCGAAATCTGAGACCCCTCAGGTAGGGTCCCTAGGCTTAGTGAGCAATCAGGGCCTATCGGGGCTTTCTTTTCCCTAACTGCCAGCAGTTGGCCCTGCTGCTGCCACTGCTTGCCATCTGTGCAGCACTGTCCCCCCTCTCCCACCACCAGTTGCCTCCATCTATGGGTGACAGGAGTGGGGTGCAATCACTTGGCTGGCCTGGGCCACCCTCTGTGGGGCGATTGATTGTGGAGCCCCCCTTTCCCTCTCCCTCTATTTCTATTAATGTTGAAAGAAAGTATGGATTGGTGTAATTTTTAAAGTTTAAAATAGAATTAACAATTACTTTATTTCAGTTTGTTTTGTTGCAAAAAATTCTTTCCCACATGATTGCTCTAGAATGCAAATGGGGAAAAATAAAAGTACAGGAAAATATTTTATTGATATATTAATTGACGTATGGCATTATATTGGTTTCAGAAATACAACATAATGATTCAATATTTTGAATATATATATATCCTATCTAATAATAGACAAACATGGTAATTGACTGAACCTTCGCTACACCTCCCATTGGCTAATCAGCACGATATGCAAATTAACCACCAACAAAGATGGCGGTAATTTACATACTGCAGGCAGGGCAGGACAGCACAAGCTGGTGCGAGCCGCCATCCAGGCCCCTGTGTGCGACCCCAGAAGCCACCTGCCTGCCATCCAGGACCCGGATCCGGGTCCTGGGCCACAGGCCAGCACCCGTGTGCAGCCGCAGAATCCCCCTGCTGGCACCCATGTGCAGCCTCAGAAGCCCTCTGCCTGTGGCCCAGGACCCATGTTCAGCCACAGAAGCCGCCTTCCTACGGCCCGGGACCCAGATCC
Organism: Myotis davidii; assembly: GCF_000327345.1. NCBI lineage: Eukaryota > Metazoa > Chordata > Mammalia > Chiroptera > Vespertilionidae > Myotis > Myotis davidii. The sequence goes on along the minus strand of NW_006291617.1, from coordinate 2,610 downwards.
AGGGTCCCGGCTGCAGGCCGGCACCTGTGTGCAGCCGTAGAATCTGCCGGCCTGCCGCATCCCACCATGATCCATTGAGTTATGAGGCCAGAGAGCAAGGAGAACTTCTGCCCCTGAGTCAAAGTGCGGAGCGGAGGACACAGCTTCCCCTCCTAAAGTTGCCAAAGGACAGGACCTAACCTAAGCTACATCCTCTGAGACAGCCCGGCAGGCACCACTGACCCTCCCTGCAGGCCAGCCCCCCACACCCTTCCCCTGTACCTGCACAACTACCATAGACCCCCGCTGGCTGAGTCAGGCACAACAGGTTTGCAGCCACAGGGGCGATTTAGCAGCTAATGAAAAATGTGACTCAGCTGGTGAGATGGTTTGCAGCCGGGAAGGGCAGAGCTCCCCTGGAAAGGTAAAAGAACCAGGGGTCTGGGCAGGAAAGTTTGCCAGACCTCTGAGCCCAGAGGGTCAGAGGGAGACTGCATGTCAGACAGCCACGTCTCTTGGGACAGGCACAGCCCCTGACTGGGGAAAGGAGATCCTCAGGATTCCTGGCACCGGGGGATCTGAGATCTGGGTTCTGTGATTATGGAGGACTGAGCCTAGAGGGGGCAGCCTGAAGAGCTGACCAGACCATGCAGTGCTGGTAAGAGAGGAGCTTACAGAAATTCAGCCTTCCCCGTTTCCGCAGCCAGCATTTGTTTGTTTATTTTCACTGAACCCTGTTCATAGGACATTTCGGATACAAACACTCACCTGTGCTGAAGAGAGGGAGAAGGTGCAGACGAGTGGAATCTGTAAAGAGACTGAGGAGAGAGGGGGGCCGGGAGAGGTGTAGCGAGTTGAGTGCTGAGACACCCCTGAGCCCAGGACTGGGGCAGCCATTCTCTCCAGAGAGTGAGACTCCTCCCTCCATGCCCCAGGCAAGGAGCACAGCCACACCCAGATTCCACCCTGAAGGAGAGAAAAT
>NW_006291617.1:0-1220 GCF_000327345.1 Myotis davidii | reverse complement strand
GGTCACAGCCGGGGGGAGAGGTGAGAGGGACGGTCAGGGCCACCAAGGGTTCCGATTTTCCCAAGGGGACACTCTGACACCCACAGGTTACGGAGGCATCCCTCCCCTCCCACACTCCCCACCCTCCCTCCCTCCACACACACAGGCTGGCCCACCTACACAGCCTCTCCTCGGGCAAAGGAGCAGGCCTGGGCGTGAGGGGCCAACTGAGGCCCCGGAGAGCCAGGGAAGGGGCCTGCCTTTGGTCTCACCTGCAGGACAGTCCCTGCACCGCCCCAGCCTCCTGCTGGCCTGGGCATCCGCAGCTTCAGTGACCCTTTCCTGCTCCCCCCCCCCCCCCCCCCCCCCCCCCCCCTATTATTTTTGTGCTTCTGTTCTCCCTTGCCTCCGTTGATATTATTGGTTAATTGTAGTTTGCATTCATCTCCAGGGATCTATTGCTGGAATTTGTTGGAATTAGTGGCGGTTCTATCAGAGTTTTCTCCTCATATAAATAGTCTCTTCACCTCTTCTACTTCATTCTCTCTTTTCACTCATTTTTTTCTCCCCCCCTTTTTCCCAATTTCATTTTTGCACTTTTTTTTTCTTTCTTTTCTTTTCTTTTTTCTCTTTTATCTTTTTCTCTTCTTTCTTCCTTATCCCCTAATCCTCTTAATTTGGGCTATCACCTTTATTTGGGGTTATTAATATCGTGAATATATTTGTGTCCAGTGCCGGGTATGTTGTGCCTTGCTGTGTTGTATTACATGCCCTTAAGTCAACGCAGCAGATCCAAGCAACAGCACCCACCTGATCACCTCACCCTCTAGGATCAGCAGCTGTACATGAAGCCTCCCCCCACCAGCCAGAAGAGCCACTAAAGCTGTGAACAGCACCCACCAGAGGAGCTGCTGCCAACTGAGGAGCAGCTGCTACCGCAACTGCCCGAGGAGCAACCACAGCCCAAGGAGCCACTGCCACCCAGGGAGCAGCCACTGAACAACTCAACATCTAGATATGTCAGTGAGATCAAACATGGGTAGACACAGAAACCCACAAAGGAAAGAAAAGGAGGACTCACCAGAAAAGCAGCTAAGTGAAACTGAGGCATGCAGAATGACAGAAAAAGAATTCAGAATAAGGGTCCTAGAGTGCATAGTCCGGATGGAGGAAAAAATCGACAACCTCAGCAAGATGCAAGAAGAAAGAGATGAAAAAATCAACTACTTATGCAAGAAGCA
>NW_006291616.1:250381-251438 GCF_000327345.1 Myotis davidii | reverse complement strand
TGAAGCAGGGACAGGGTTGAACCATATGTGGGCGTTTATCCCAATCCTGTCGGCTGCATGGGAGGGCAACAGGCCTGCTCACAGCCCCCCTAAGCCAGCTGCTTGTACGGGGCGGGACAAGGATTACCTGGGGAGGGAGGAGGCTGGGGTGGGACTCCAGGCAGTTCTTGAATGAAAATGTTCCTAAGGTTGACTCCCAGGTCCAAGGTTAATTCCCATGTCCTGGGTGCATACAACTTCCAGTCAGGTCAGAATGTCCTTTCTTTAACCAACACAAGGCAGTCATGGTTAACAGATCATAATTCATATTTCCCATAACCATAGCTAGTCCTTAATATTTCCCATAGCCGTAGCTAGTCCCTAATATTTCCCATAACCATAGCTAGTCCCCAATATTTCCTATAACCATAGCTAATCCCCAATATAGCCAGGTTAATATTTCTTGATACACTATAGCTTGATTAACATTTCCCATACCTCAGCTAGTCCCCAATATAGCCAGAAATATTTCCCATAACCATAGCTAGTCCCTAATATTTCCCATAACCGTAGCTAGTCCCTAATATTTCCCACAACCGTAGCTAGTCCCTAATATTTCCCATAACCATAGCTAGTCCCCAACATTCTATTTTTGCCCCTACAGTCAGAGGTTGGAATGGACGGCCAGGGAAGGCAGGGGCACAGGAAACAGGGCTTTCCTGCGGCACATCTGGGCAGATGTCCACTGCAGTGCTGCCACCGTGGACAGGAAGTCCCTTCTGGGGTGGCCTTGTCCCTGGCCCTTTGCGAGAGCCCCCACCCCTTAAGAAGACTGTGGGGTTGATAACTGTGACCTCACAGGACGCGGGGAAAGTTCCTCACACACGGATATTGTCATCAGTATCACGGTGAAGGTGCTTCATTCCTCTCTGGTCACTGCTCGGCGTTGTATCCCAGACTGTGCCCCCCACCTCCCACCCGGCCCGAGATTCTGGCCCTGGACCCCATCAATCAGTCCAAGTTTGACACACCCCTCTACCTGTCAGGTCTCCAGGTGCGGACTGGGACTGATGCTCTA
>NW_006291616.1:246487-249640 GCF_000327345.1 Myotis davidii | reverse complement strand
AAAACATCAATGATGAGAGAGAATCATTGATCGGCTGCCTCCTACACACCCCACACTGGAGATGGAGCCCGCAACCCAGGCATGTGCCCTGGCCAGGAATCGAACCGTGACCTCCTGGTTCATGGTTGGACGCTCATCCCCTGGGCCAGGAGACCTTTAAAACACAGTGAGCGCTGTGAGCCCACAGCTCTTTATAGCAGCCTTTTGAGTGCCCACAGGCCGGACCCTGCGAGATGTGATCTCCGATTCAGGGATAAGGAGACCGACTTCAGAGACAGGAAGTGTCCCCAACGAAAGGTGACCGACCCGCCGCTCAAGTTCTGGCCTCAAAAGTCCACGCACCGGCCTGGAGCGTCAGGGCTTCGAATATTTGAACATCCCTTGCCCTGAAGTGCACCGAGTTCATTCATCAGACACAGTGATGGGGCGCCTACCGGGCACCGGCCTTGCGCTGGGGGCTGGGCCAGCAGAGATGAAGGGAGTGTGTCCTGGAGGAGCTGACAAATGAAGCGACTGGGCAGGTGCCCCGGGGAGCCCTGGAGGTTTTGGAAAACCAGAAGTCTGGAGAGCTGGCCGGGGTGTGCACCGTCCACCAACCCCTCGAAGCCGGGCACGCAGGACAATCCGCTGTGTATTTGGAGTCTGCATCGCCCTGTGCCCACAGGCCCCTCATTTCATTGTAGGTAGTTGTGCTGTTTTCTTCTCCCTGCAGACTGAGCTGGAGAAATGGCTCCGTGGGCATCTGAGGGTTCGAGCAGCACTGTCCCGCCCTGTGAACTTTTGCCGACCCCTGACCCTTTGTGCATGGCCCCTCTGCCCAGCCATGTTGGGGATGAGCCGGTGCAGCTGGAATGATGGAGGAGGTGGGGGGTTGGGGGGAACTGACAAGTACAAGCGGTCACCAGGCCCTTCATTGAGCTTCTGGAAGATGGACCTTGTCTGGCCTGTCTCTGCACACACACTCACACACACACACACTCACACACACACACACTCACACTCACACACACACACAACACCACACTCACACTCACACACACACACCACACACACAAACACACACAAAGACACACACACACTCACACTCACACACAACACAACACACACACAAACATACATAAACACACACAAACACACAACAAACACACAAAAACACACACATACACAAACACACCATGCACACTCAGACACGCACATACAACACAACACACACAAACATACACAAACACACACAAAAACACACAAACACACACTCATACACAATACACACAAACACAAACATACACAAACACACAAACTAGTACAAAACCCACAATCTGTGACATAAATGAATGACTTATGATCTTCCCTGTGGGTTTACAGAGCCAGTGACTTGGAAGTTGGTTTGGTTTTGGGCAAAGCTGACCTAAGCAGTTAGAAATGAGGAGGTGGGTCCCTGTGGGAGGGGCCGGCAGTGGGGGAAGGGGTCCCCACAAGGCTTGTGGGGGCTACTGATGCTCTAGTTCTCACTCCGTTGCGGGGCCTGTGAGAGGGTTCACCTTGTGAAAATACACTGTACTGTTTCTTAGGGAGAGTGGAAGCAAGAGGGAAAGACAGAGAGAGACATTGATGTGAAACACATCAATTCGGTGCCTCCTGCATGTGCCCTGGCCAGGGCCCGGGCAAGGGAGGAGCCTGCAACCAAGATACATGCCCTTGACTGGAATCGAACCCGGGACCCTTCAGTCCACAGGCCGACCCTCTCTCCACTGAGCCAAACTGGCTAGGGCATGGTTGATTTTCTTTTTTAATCTTCATTGTTGAGAGTATTACAGATGTTCCCTCCTCTCTGTCCCCTCCCCCCATTTCTCCCCTCTACCCAGTTCCTGCCCTGCCCAGGCCTTCGTCACTCCATTGTCTGTATCTATACTAATAAAAGGGTAATATGCTAATTAGACTGGACGTCCTTCTGGACAAAGCCACGGTGGCGGGGCCGAGGCAGAGGCAGTTAGGGGTGATCAGGCCAGCAGGGGAGAGCAATTAGGGCAATCAGGCTGGCAGGGGAGCAGTAGGGACATCAGGCAAGCAGGCAGAGTGCTTGCTTTGGGGTGATCACACAGGCAGGCAGGTGAATAGTTAGGAGCAATTGTCCCAGATTGCAAGAGGGATATCCAACTACTGGTTTAGTGGGATCAGGCCTAAATCAGCAGTCAGACATCCCCCGAGGGGTCCCGGATTGGAGAGATTTCAGGCTGGGCTGAGGACCCTCACACACACACACACACACACTCGAATTTTTTTGCACAAATTTTGTGCACCGGGCCTCTAGTATATCTATAATAATAAAAGCATAATATGCTAATTAAACCAGATGAGCTACTGGGCAAAGCCCATGCTGCCAGGGAAGCCCTGGTCCCAGGTGCCTACTGGAGGCCACAGGGAAACCTGGGTCCTGGGTGCCAGAAGGAAGCTGGGGCCGGCAGCCGGGGGAAGGAAGGCCTACTCTTGCATGATTTTCATGCATCGGACCTCTAGTATTCATATAAGATCTTTGCTTAATCTCTCCTGCTCCTCCACACCCCGCCCCCTTCCCTCTGAGATCCATCAGTCTGTTCCATGTTTCCATGCCTCTGCTCCATTTTATGCATCAGTTTATTTTGTTCATTAGATTCCTTGTTCGTTTATTTTTATGTTTAGGTACAATTGGTGATAGATATGTATTTATGCCATTTTATTGTTCATATTTTTATCCTTTCTCCTCCTCCCCCTTTCTCCCCCTCTTTCTCTCATTTCCCCTCCCCCTCTCTTCCTCCTCTTCTTAAAGAATGCCCTTCAACATTTTATATAATACTGGTTTGGTGGTGATGAACTCCTTTAGCTTTTTCTTATCTGTGAAGCTCTTTATCTGACCTTCAATTCTGAATGATAGCTTTGCTGGGTAGAGTAATCTCGGTTGTAGGTCCTTGCTATTCATCACTTGGAATATTTCTTGCGACTCCCTTCTGGCCTGCAAAATTTCTATTGAGAAATCAGCTGACAGTCGTATGGGTGCTCCCTTGTAGGTAACTAACTGCTTTTCTTTTGCTGCTTTTAAGATTCTCCCTTTGTCTTTAACCCTTGGCATCTTAATTATGATGTGTCTTGGTGTGGTCCTCTTTGGATTCCTTTTGTTTG
>NW_006291616.1:243139-245167 GCF_000327345.1 Myotis davidii | reverse complement strand
TCTCTCTGCAGATCTCTGGAGAATTTGAGAGGGAAAGGAAATGGGGAGGGAGGGGAGAAGAAAGATAGAGGGGTGGAGATGTAGAATTCTGCCCTTTTAAAAAAAATTTTGTTAATCCTCACCCGAGGATATTTTTCCATTGATTTTTAGAGAGAGTGAAAGAGAAAGGGAAAGACAGAGACCAAGTTCCTGCCCCAATGCCAGACAATCCAGGTCCTCCCCCATGTGCCTCTGGTTCCCCCAGTGCTGCCACCCAACACTGGAACCCAGACTGAGTAAGTTCCTGTTCCAGCGCTTTAAGAGGCACTGCCTGGGTCTCCTACAGCCTCCTTGTCACTCAGCCATAATCCCTGATGGATTTTATAGCCTGAAGTTACAGGGACTTCTCTTCCCAGCTCTGGAACCCAGGTTGAGGGGTCTGATGAGGGGCTGGGACCCCTTGCTTCTCAAAGGAGGCCTCTGGAGCAGAGGCACCCCTCCCTGTTAAAAACATGCCACACCTGGGTGCCAACCCAACCTGTTTCACACCTCCACCCCTCCCACCAGTCTCGATGTGCTTTCTTCTTTACTTCTCTAGTTGTGGGACTTCCATTCAGCCAGCTCTCAGGATGTTCTGAAAGATGGTTATTGTGTATTTTAGTTCTAATTTTGATGTGGTTCTCGTTAATGCTTGTATGTGCCCTGACCAGGGATCAAACCCATAACCTTGGCAAATCGGGAGGATGCTCTAACCAACTGAGCTCTAACTGGCCAGAGCAAAATACTTGCAATTTTCTAGATGCCCAAGGAAATCAGGTGAAGTTCATAACATTGAAAGATTTTTAACTACATAGAGCAGCAATTTAAAAAACAGGAATCCTATATAATAAAAGGCTAATATGCAAATTGTCCCCATGGGCAGGAGTTCAACCCACCAGGAGTTAGACGTGCGCTGACCACCAGGGGGCGGTGCAGGATATGGAGGGTGTTGGCGATGTGGCGATGGCAGCCGGTGGCAGTGGAGGTGCTGCCGGCCCTGATGAGCCCTGATGAGAGCAGGACCATGGAAGGATGGTGGAGCAGGTGAGCCAGCGGCTCGAGGCTAAGGCATGTGTGAAGGGAGGCCCCGGCCAGCAGCTGGCAGCTGCCGGGGACCCTACCCATGCACGGATTTCGTGCACTGGGCCTCTAGTTAAATCATAATTCAGATCAATGACAATGAACAAACACCCTGAATTTTCCCCTTTGCAGATCTGTGACTTCAACTTAAAAAACAAAACACATCACCAATTACCTTGCCTGGCCACCCCTTGCCCCATTTAAGGCTAGAAACTTCAAAATGCGCCTGACTTCTTTCTGTTTTCCATTCTGCTCTCGCCCTCCCCCAACACTGACACTTGTTGGATGACCTCACCTGGTTTTTATACAGAAAATTGAGTCCATGTGGTGTCAGCTCCCTTCAGCCCCCTCATCTCCACTAGAATAAACCCTGGGAACCCATGTTTTCCGTCCGTACCTCCTCCTGGCCTTTCTGCAGCTAATGCTCCCTGACTGTGACCCTGACACAGGCCTCCAGCGGGGGTCACCCCCTCCCCACAGGCAGCCAGTGCCGCATGTTGCCCCCACCCCACCCCACCCAAATCCCACAGCCGTCAATTGCAGGAAAAGAATTTGAACCTCTCCCCCACCCCTTGAGGACATTGTCAGATTCTCCCCTGAGATCTTTTCTGAGTTCATCTGTTACACAATTCCGTTCTCAACCCTTTGTTCGTTGTCTAACATTTCCTTCATTTCCAGACAGAAATAGGGCCCCGTTTTAAGTGGCTTAGGAAGTTTGGATGTTCAGGTTCTCACAAAGAATCTAATAGTATGGATCGAACTATTTGAGTTTCTCTGAATGCCCAGACTTAAAAAACCAAAAAACCAAAAAACTTTATTGTTGAAAGTATTGCATATGTCCCCATTTTTCTCACACTGACCTCTTATAGCTCTCCCCCACCCCTCCGCCTCCACCCATACAGGCCCTCACCCCCCTGTTTTCTGTGTAGC
>NW_006291616.1:242127-242880 GCF_000327345.1 Myotis davidii | reverse complement strand
TTGATGCTCAACCACTGAGCCACACAGGGCGGGGGCATATTTAATTTTTTGAGGAAACCCCATCTGTCTTCCATAACAGCTGGACCAGTCTACATTCCCACCAGCAGTGTACCAAGGTTCTCTTTTCTCCACATCCTTGCCCACACTTGTCATTTGTTGATTTGTTGATGGTAACCATTTCGTAGAGACTTGTTTTGTATTCTAACATGTGGTCTATCTTTAATAAAGACCCATGTGCACTTGAGAAGAATATACTAGTATATTCTGCAGCTTTGGGGTGAAATGTTCTATAAATGTCAATTAAATCCATCTGATCCAGTGTGTCATTTAGAGTCACTGTTTCCTTGATAATTTTTTATCAAGGAAGATCTATCCAGTGAAGTCAGCAGGGTGTTAAAGTCCCCTGCAATGGCTGTATTGCTGTCTCTCTCTCTCCTTTAAAGACCTCCAGAAGTATATATATTTTTTGTCTGGAAGATCTATCCAGTGAAATCAGCAGGGTGATAAAATCTCCTATTATGACTGTATTGTTGTTGATCACAACCTTAAAGTCCTCTAGAATTTTTTCATATATTTAGGAGCTCCTATATTGGGTGCATATATGTTTACCAGGGTTATATCCTCTTCTTGGATCAATCCCTTTAGTATTATGTAGTTACTTTTATTGTCTCTGGTGATGGCCTTAATTTTGAAGTCTGTTTTCTCAGGTATGAGTATTGCCACTTCAACTTTTAATTTTTCCACTTGCATGGA
>NW_006291616.1:241568-242099 GCF_000327345.1 Myotis davidii | reverse complement strand
ATTCATTTAGAAGTCTGTTTTGTCAGGTATGAGTATTGCCACTTCAGCTTTTAATTTTCCCACTTGCATGGAAAAATGTTTTCCATCCCATCCTCTTATTCTGTGTGAGTTTTTTGTTCTGAGGTTGGTCTCTTGTAGAAAACATATTTTGGGGTTATTTTGGTATTCATATAGGAGCATTTGATCCATTTACATTTAAGGTTACTATTGATAGGGACTTATATATTGCCCTTTTAATTCTTTTTCTTGATTGGAGCATTTAATCCATTTACATTTGAGGTCACTATTGATAGGTACTTATATATTACCATTGTAATTATTTTTCTTTTTAATCCTCACCGGAGGATTTTTTTTTTTCATTGATTTTTAGAGAGAGTGGAAGAGAGACAGAAAGACAGAGAGAAATATTGATGTGAGAGAAACACATCGATTAGTTGCCTCCTGAATGAGCCCTGTCAGGGCTCGGACTGAGGAGGAGCCTGCTACCAAGGTACATGCCCTTGATCGGAATCAAACCCAGCATCCTTTGGC
>NW_006291616.1:234945-241544 GCF_000327345.1 Myotis davidii | reverse complement strand
GGAAGCTCTTTATGTCACCATCTATTTTGAATGATAGCCTTGCTGGATATAGTAATCTTGGTTTCAGATCCTTGCTTTTCATTACCTGGAATACTTCATGTCATTCCTTTCTGGTTTATAGAGTTTCTGATGAAAAATCAGCTGGAAGACTTATGGGAGATCCTTTGTAGGTAACAAATTGCTTATCTCTTGCTTCCTTTAAGATTCTTTGTCTTTAATTTTTGGCATTTTAATTATGATATGTCTGGCATGGGCCTGTTTTGGTTCTTCTTGCTTGGGACTCTCTGTGCCTCCTGAACTTGTGTGACTTTTTCCTTCACTAGGTTAGAAAAGTTTTCTTCCATTATTTCTTCAAACATGTTCTCTATTCCTTGTTCACTTTATTCCCTTCTGGCACTCCTATTATGCAAATATTGTTATGTTTCATATTGTCCCACAGCCATCTTCCACTGTGTTAGCATGTAAAGAATTATTAGTTAGGCTGTAAAGAATTATTAGTGCTATGTCATTCTTCATAGTTACTATATCTTTTCTCATGCAGTAGAGTATCTTTACCATCATTACTATGAACCCCATGTCTGATAAATTTCCTATCTCTATTTCAATAATCTCCTCTTCTAGAGAATTCTCTTGTTCTTTTGTTTGGGGGTTGTTTCTTTGTCTCCCCATTTTGGCTGCCTGTTTTATGCTTTCTAGTATGTATTAAGTAGATCTGCTACACCTCCCAATCTCTAGTGCAGGACAGTGTCAGACGCTATTTCTGACTGGCCCTGAGTACCCTGTTTGGAGCTATCAGCCATGCAAAGCTTTAATGTCCTCTACAGTGTGAGAGAATGACTCAGGATAGGAAACCATGGTGTCTGCCTTCCAAGGTCTAACCCCAGAGCCCTGAACCCTGGCTTCTGCTCACACAGCCCCAGTCCACTCTGTCTTCTCTCTGTTAGAGCTCAAGGTGAATGGCTGTACATGAAATTTTGTGTGTTGGCCCTTTAAGAGGTGCCTGCATTTCCAGCCATCTCTCCCTGGCAAACAGCAACCCTGCTGGTTTTCACAGCTAGATGTTATGTGGGCACCTTTCTCAGTTTTGACGTTCTTGGCTGAGGAGCCCAATGTGTGGTTTAGACCCCATAGTTTCAGCGTGAACTCTGAGATATCCCTCCAGAACTTCAGCTGCTGTCTATGGGAGCCTGGCCAGCCCTTTCGGGCTGCCACACCCTCTACCAGTCTCTATGCAATTTCCACTTTCCATCCTTGGTTACCAGGGTTCTCTCCAACGAGTCTTCAGTTGATTATTCAGGATGTCTTTTTCTGTGTTTTAATTGCAATTCCAGTTTGGTCCTGGAAACGTGTCAGTGTAGCTTCCACTTACTCTTCCATTTAGGAACCTCCATAGAGCCTTCTTAATGCTCTACACAGGGCGCTTTGGTTGTCCATCCTGAGAGCTGGAGGTCTGGACCGTGTCTTTCTGTCCACAAGACCCACATAAAGTATCCATCAGGGAAGCACCAAGCATCCCCTGATCTGGGCCCCAACCTGCTGGAAGGCCCCAGAGAAGGCCAATGTGCCTCAAAGTCAAAGCATCAGCCCCCTTAATGATACACTTCCCAAGAACACATAGCTGTGTGATCTGCTGTAGGTCATGGCACACAGAGTGGCCTCCGCTCCCATGGTGGCCCCAGGCTTGTCCACGGCACTCTGTCCATTCTTTAGGAGATATGTTCTATATCACCAAAGAGCTTTTGATATCTTTTAGTTATATTAATAACTAATTTTTTTTAGCCACTCCCTCTAATGACACTTAAACTTCATTTTCCTGTTTTTAAGACATACTTAACACATTCCCAGAATTTATACCCGAGATAATCAGATTTATGTCTTTAAAGTGTCTTAATTGCACTTGACTATTTAAAAAGGGTTTTTTTTTTTAAGAAATGTCATCTTTTTAAAAATATATACTTATTGATTTCAGAGAGGAAGGGAGAGGGAGAGAGAAATAGAAACATCACTGATGAGAGAGAATCATTGATTGGCTGCCTCCTGCATGCCCCCTACTGAGGATTGAGTCCCCTACCCGGGCATGTGCCCTTGGCAGGAATCAAACCTGGCACCCTTCAGTCCTCAGGCCAGTGCTCTATCCACTGAGCAACACCAGCTAGGGCTAGAAATGGGTTTTATAGGCTCTGGCCAGGTAGCTCAGTTGGTTGAGCCTCATCCAGATTCACCAAGCTTGTGGGTTTGGTCTCTGGTTAGGGAACATACAAGAATCAACCAATGAATGCATCAATCAACAGTTCTCTCTCTCTCTCTCTCTCTCTTAAATCAATACATATAAATAAAAATGGGTTTTACAGAACTTCATACACTACAGGGAATTATTAAGCACATCATGGCATACAGAGGGCTTTTGCTTAGCTATAGAGGCCTCCCCAGATGGTGAGGATGGAAAGAGGCCGGAGCTATCACATCAACATGTTAATCTCCACGGCACTGTGTTTTTAAAGCTTTAAAAAAATAAATAAAGGATTAGGGATCACACAACGCTAATGAATACATCCTTTGCTTGAGTTAAAGAAATATATATCTATTTTTTTGTGGTTTCTCTCGCCTCCATTCTCTTCCTAGAGCCTGTGCCTTCCAAAGCTGAGATCACTAAAAAAGAGTGCTCCTAATATAACCCGAGTCTGGGCAGAAGGCAGACAGCCTTCAGGATAATAAAATACAGGAGATATGCCAACAGCCCCAGATATCTGATCTATGGGCGGAGCTCCACCTGGCGACCAGATGATGGTGTGGCCGCCTTCCACCCCACCTGCGGGCTCTGAGGCTCCCCCAACCCTGTCTCCAGCACTGGGTCTGGGCAAAACAGAGAAACCCACTCCAAAGGCCCAGCCTGGGGTGTGCACCCAAGGTCCTGGCCAAGGGCAGCCATGTCAGGGACAAGGTGAGGGATGAAAGGACCAGGCTGAGGGGGTGGACAGGATGATGGGGAAGAGTCCCAGGGAGGACTCCTTCTGCTTATGCACCAAGCGGGGTTATTTCAGACTGAGCACGAGCGTGGGAGAGACACTGAGAAGACAGACAAATGCGATTGTCCATAAAGGGTTCCCTAGCCCAGCTGGCATGGCTCAGTGGTTGAGCATCAACCTATGAACCAGGAGGTCACAGTTCGATTCCTGGTCAGGGCACATGCGCGGGTTGCAGGATGCCCAGTGTGGGGTGTGCTGGAGGCAGCCGATCAATGATTCTCATCATTGACATTTCTCTCTCTCTCTCTCCCTTCCTCTCTGAAATCCATAAAAAAATATTTTTTAAATAAAGAAATAAATAAATGTCCCTAAAACTGTAGGACCAAGGCCTGCGACCCAGAAAATGGTACATGGGATTGAATTGCATAGACCAGATCCCACCCGCGACCCCTTTCTATTCCAAACAGATCATCTCTGTGACTTGGACATAAAGTTAAGAACTGATTGACGGAGGTTTTCGGGTGAACAAGGCAGACATCACACGTGTGCATCTCCACCTCTTCCCCAGATGGCCTACCAGGACACTCGCGGCCTGAGAGAGGGAGTGAGGGAAGAGGTGGCAGATGAGAGACGTCCACCTCGTTTGGGGAAATTGAAAACAGTTAAGTATGTGGTGCTGACTGCCGTGGAAGCAGAAATCTGACTGCCTGTAAAGGGAGCGAAATGGAAAAAACAGATTTGGGGTGCAGACGCCCGCACGGGCACCTTCAAAGAGGAAGAATGGGTGGGTTCGGCGGGAAGCAGACATTGTTGAAAGTCTGAATGGGGAGCGGTGGGACCCCGGAGTTCAAGCCCAGGCCAGGCAAGCAGGGGATGACCCCACCTGTCTTTGCAAAAGACAGGAGACTCATTCTCCAGGGGCTGGGCCAGAGAATCCCTGGCACAGAGCGGAGAGTAAAGCCAGCTTCGAGGCCCTTCCCCTGCCAGCCGGCTCTGAGAACACAGGCTCCGGGAGGGCTGTCCCCAAGGGAGCAGCTTGGAACTGAGAGGCGAGTTGACCTGTTCGCATTAGAGAAGCGTTTTAGAATGTTTGGGGCTGAATCAGTGATGATTATTTGCTATAAAACTAAGTGAACCTTGCCCGGCCAGCGTGGCTCAGTGGTTGAGCATCGACCTACGAACCAGGAGGTCATGGTTTGATTCCTGGTCAGGGCACATGCCTGGGTTGCAGGCTGGATCCCTAGTGTGGGGGGTGCAGGAGGGAGCCAATCCATGATTCTCTCTCATCATTGATGTTTCTATCTCTCTCTCCCTCTCCCTTCCTCTCTGAAGTCAATAAAAATATATTAAACTGAAATATATATATATATATTAAACACTCACACACCAAAAAAAAACCACAAAAAAACGCACACAACTAAGTGAGCAAAAATGGTAATAATTATAAATGGTACAATAGGGAAATAAAGTCATAATACATTACAGGTTATACCTGTGGACAATACTTGTACAGCCATTATAAATGAGGATCCAAATATTAATTTGACAAATAAAGCTATGATATAACTATATGTGGAAGATGGGGGCCCCTGGTTTGGAAAATAAAATAGGATTGCGATAATAGCAAGTCAATAGGTGAGTTCTAAAATTTTAACAATCCTACCTAGAGATATAAGTGTGTTGTAGAGAAACATCAAGGTTTAAGTCCTTTCCTCTGAGCGGTGGAGGTGGGGAGCAAAAGGGGTGTATCATTTCACATTGAAAATTATGTGTACATATTGCTTCAGTAAGGAGTAAATTGCATTTCGGAAGGAAATTTGTTGAACATTATTTTTTTATTTTTTAAATCTTTATTGTTGAAAGTATTACATAGGCCCCCTTTTTTCTCCCACTGACCCCTTATAGCCTACCTCTGCCCATTCCAACCCCAGGCCCTCACCCCCCTCTTATCTGCGTCCATGGGCTATGCAATATGCATACAAGTTCTTTGGTTGATCTCTTTCCACCCACCCACCCCCATCTTCCCTCTGAGATTCAACAGTCTGTTCCATGCTTCTATGTCTCTGGATCTATTTTGTTCGTCAGTTTATTTTGTTCATTAGATTCCACATATGAGTGAGATCATGTGATGCTTGTCTTTCTTTGACTGACTTATTTCACTCAGCGTAATACTCTCCAGGTCCCTCCATGCCATCTCCTAGGTAAGAGATCCTTCTTTTTTGGTTGTTGTTTTTTTGTTTTTTAAATCCTCACCCAAGGATATTTTTCCATTGATTTTTAGAGAGACGGAAAGACAGAGAGAAACATCCATGTGAGAGAAACACATGGGTTGGTTGGCCGGGGAAGAGCCTGCAACCAGGTATATGCTCTTGACTGGAATCGAAGCAGGGACCCTTGGGTCCACAGGCCGATGCTCTATCCACTGAGCCAAACCGGCTAGGGCAAGAGATCCTTCTATTTCACAGCTGCATAGTATTCCATGGTGTAAATGTACCACAGCTTTTTTTATCCATTTGTCTACTGCCATGTACCACAGCTTTTTTATCCATTTGTCTACTGCCAGGCACTTGGGCTGTGTCCAGATCTTAGCTATTGTAAATTGTGCTGCTATAAACATAAGGGTGCGTATATTTTTTCTGATTGGTGTTTTGAGTTCCTTCAGGATCGGTGGGTCAAATGGCAGGTCCATATTTAATTTTTTGAGGAAACTCCATACTGTTTTCCATATTGCACATTCTTTAGAATTAGGTGTGTGCATGCTCGTGGTTGAGAGGGGATTGGTCCAGCCCTCTGCTCCCCCTAATCGCCAGAGATGTGTCAATTTCTTCAGAGTGTAAGAGAAGTATTGGAAGAGAGCTGAACATGAAGCCAGCCTCGCGGGTGACCCGTCGGGCGGATTTGTTTTGCTGGCTCGTTGGGCTCATACTTCCCACCAGTTACAGGCACAGCTATTGGGGACCATACAATGCCTTGCTATGCCCATCCGAATTCCATAACACTGAGCAGAGAGGTGCCCGCCTTGCACAGGTGGCTGCTAAGCAGGATGGTTTTCAGGGGCTCAAGCGGCCCCATCACGCATGGTATGTTGCCTGGAGGGGAAAAGCGATTCTGCACAAACAGCAATGCTGTCTGGGCTCGAGCTACAGGAAGGCACCAGAGTTGGGAATAGGTGCCTCAGCTGAGGCCTGAAGCATATCTTATTTTGCAACATAGAACATGCTTCCCACACAGACCTCAGAGCAGATGGCAGGGAGATGGCCCACAGGAGCTACTGGGGGCAGCGTTCCTGTGTCGTGCACCTAGAGACATGGCCATCCACCCGTGAACAGAGCCAGGTGTCACAGGCACTGGTGCCGTGGTCCAGCAGACCTCTGAGTGCTTCCTTCGTGTCTCCATGGTGTGTCTTTCACTCTTCAGTTGTAACCCATACATATGTCTTTATTTTAAAGTGGGTGTCCTGTAGCTCACATGTCATTTTTTAAAAAATATATATTTTTGTTGATTCCAGAGAGGAAAAGAGAGTGGGGGAGAGAGATAGAAACATCAATGATGAGAGAGAACCATTGATCGGCTGCCTCCTGCACGCCCCCTACTGGGGATTGAGCCTGCAACCCAGGCATGTGCCCTTGACCG
>NW_006291616.1:227195-234399 GCF_000327345.1 Myotis davidii | reverse complement strand
GAGAGAGATTGAAAGCCACTGTAGATCGGGCTGAGCAAGGACTCCCTCGTTGGCTCCCCATGGGGTCCTGGTGCACTTCATTCAAGTTCGTAACTTCTGCCTCTGTACAGCCTAGCAAATAGCACCCATTCCCAAATACCCAGGAGGTTGTGATGGTGAAAAGGGGGTGCAGGTGTTGGGCTTGGCACAGAATGCGTGCCCGATACATGGTAGCTGTTCCTACATGCTGTTAGCGTGGTTGATGTTTTCTGCGACAGTGAACTATCCCCACAAGTGAGCAGCCCCGGGAAGTCAAAGTCTGTTCGTCTTTCCGACCCATCGACTCAGCCTCGCTCTGGATGGAACTTTCGCTCCTTCGGGGAAGGTATATCTTACATAGCACTTTCCTACCAACTTCCTCCTATAACCTGCCCTTCAGCCAGAACTTTTGCAATTTATGCTCTTCCCCAGCAACCTATAATATTCACTCCGGAAGCATCCCCACTTTTCTTTTTCTTTTCTTTTTTAAAGTATTTATTGATTTGAGGTAGAGAGAGAGAGGGAAGCATTGATTTGTTGTTCTACATACTTATACATCATTGGTTGATTCCTGTATGTGCCCTAACCGGGCATCAAACATGCAACCTTGGCCTATAGGGATGACGCTCTAACCAACTGAGCTACCCGGCCAGGGCTCTGTCTCTCCCCCTCCAACCCCCACTCTGACCTCCCCTTACCCACAGATGCCATGAGGCACACTGAGTGCTCACATGGGACAGCCATGGCCTGAGCAATCTGCAAATACAAGGGAACCTGTGCCTCTCTACAAAGCATCCATATTGTTAATGCTTCCCAGAATCAGCTTAGATACATAATGTCGCCCTGGCTGGTTTGGCTCAGTGGATAGAGCTTGGGCCTGTGGACCAAAGGGTCCTGGGTTCAATTCTGGTCAAGGGCATGTACCTCGGTTGCAGACTTCTCCCCAGCCCAGGTCCTGGTCAGGACCCGTGCAGGAGGCAACCAATCAATGTGTTTCTCTCACATTGATATTTCTCTCTGTCTTTCCCTCTCTCTTCCACTCTCTCTAAAGTCAATGGAAACCCTAGCTGGTTTAGCTCAGTGGATAGAGTATCGGCCTGAAGACTGAAGGATCCTAGGTTGAATTCCAGTCAAGGGCACGTGCCCAGGTTGCAGCCTCAATCCCCAGGAGGGGGTATACAGGAGGCAGCTGATGAATGATTCTCATCATTGCTGTTTTTATCTCTCTCTCCCTCTCCCTTCCTCTCTGAAATTAATAAAAATATTTTTTTAAAAGAAATAAAATAAAATCAATGGAAAAATATCCTTGGGTGAGAAATAAAAATAAAATAAAGCCCTTGCTTCTGAGCCAGGAAAGCAGGCACTAGTGGTTGGAGTTATAGTTTTCACCTCGGTGATGAGAGCTGTCCAACATAGATACACAGACCTACATATCTCTATATATAAAAGTGACCTAAGTGACCGGCCGAATGCACTGACCACCAGGGGGCAGACGCTCAACACAGAGCTGCTGAGCTGCGGTGACTTGGCAGCTGCAGTTCTTGAGTGATGCACCTGGAACCAGAGAGGAGGGAGCCCAATTCTGGGGTGCATCACCCGAGAACCACCCTGTCACAATCCGGGACCCCTCAGGGGATGTCGGAGAGCCAGTTTTAGACTGATCCCCACAGGCCAGGCCAAGAGACACCACCTGTGCATGAATCCATGCACTGGGCCTCTAGTATGCACATAAACATTGCAAGAGAGAAAGTCTAACTCGAGTCTACAGCCAGGTCACATCCTGGAAGACACATTTTTGTTAAGATTTTCATTCTTCCCAAGATTATTCTATAGAATAATCTAATCAAAATCCCAAGGGACAATCTCTGTTGAAATCGATCAATTCACTACAAATTTTATGTAGAAGGGCAAAGCACTCAGAAGAGTGAAAACAATCTTGAAAAAGAAGACCCAAGATTAAGGACACACAAGTACTGGATTTCAAATTTCACTCTAAAGCTACAGCAACCACGATGATGTGGTGTTCGTGGAGGAATGAATACATAGACACGCTTCTTCTCAGCTCAGCAGGAGAGCAAAGATCAACTACTTCTTTTATCTTATCTAATAAAGACAGAATATGCAAATTGACTGTCACATTGTGACAAAAGATGGTGGCGCCCACAGCCAATAAGGAGGGAATATGCAAATTGACACAACAAAGATGGCGGCAGCCGGGCCGGGATGCTTGTGTCATCACCATGGCAACGATGCAGATAGTCAGCCCCGCCCTGGCCACTCCAGGCCTCTAGGCAGCACAAGAAGGTGGAAGGCGGCTTTAGCCGGAGCAAAGGCATTGCTGGCAGCCAGGGGAAGGAAGGCCTATTCTTGCACTAATCTTTGTGCATCGGGACTCTCGTTTATATACATAATAAATATATACATATAATTGATTTCAGAGAGGAAGGGAGAGGGAGAGAAAGATGGAAACATCAGTGATGAGAGAGAATCATTGATCAACTGCCTCCTGCATACCCACTACTGGGAATGGATCCTGCATCCCAGAATCAAACCTGGGACCCTTCGGTCAGCAAGTCAACATTCTATCCACTGAGCCAAACCAGCCAGGGCATAGGTCAACCACTTCTAAATAGTAAGCAGTGAAATCAGCTCACTTACTCATGGGCATCGGGACACGTAAAATATGTTTACATTGAGACCTGTTTTATCTAACAACTTGAGAGCGCGCGTTTCTTTCTCGAGCCGGGGAAGACATGGTAAGAGCTAGATGTGGTGGTGGGCAGACCCCCCCAACTCTGCTGGACGAAGGATGGACTTGTTACAAGTCTAGGCTGGGCTCCTGAACCAAACACCAAAGCAGCGAGCCTTTGCCACGCCGTGGCCCCGTGTGCACCTTGCCTTGGAATCTGGACAGTCAGTAGCCCAGCCCTTGTCACTCCCCAGTCTGCCTTTAACCTGGGTCCAAGGGACCGGCAGCAGCCCCCGAAGACAGTCAACAGCATTCCTTGTGTTTTCATTAAGACATATTTCTGGGCCCTGGTTAGCTCAGTTGGTTAGAGCATCATCCTGATACAGCAAGGTTGCAGGTTCAATCCCCGGTCAGGGCCCATATAAGAAGCAACCAATGAATGTATCAATACACTGAACAACAAACCAATGTTTCTCTCTCTCTCACCTCTCTCTCAAATCAATCATCAGTAAAATTTTTTAAGATATATTTTTATTGATTTCAGAGAGGAAAAGAGAGGGAGAGAGAGGTAGAAACACCAATGATAAAATCATTAACCTGCTGCCTCTTGCACGCCCCCTACTGGGGATCAAGCCTGCAACCTGGACAGGTGCCCTTGACTGGAATTGAACCTGGGACCCTTCAGTCCGAAGGTCAACGCTCCATCCACTGAGCCAAACCAGCCAGGGCAATAAATAAAATTTTTGAAAGACATTTTTCTTTATTACTTTACTGTGTATTACTTTGACAAGATTCTCTAAAGATTCTAGCTCTGGCCAGTGTGGCTCAGTTGGGCGTCGTCCCGTGCACTGAAAGGTTGCCAATTCAATTCCCCGACTGGGGACATACCCAGGTTTGGGGTTATGGGTTCAATCCCTGGTGGGGAGCATGCAGGAGGCAGCCATCAATGTTTCACTCTTATATCTCTGTTTCTCTCTCTCTCTCCCCTTCCTTTCTATCCAAAACAAGGAAGAGAGAGAGAGAGAAACATCAATAATGAGAGAAAATCATTGATCGGCTGCCTCTGGCATGCCTCCTACTGGGGATCGAGCCCACAACCGGGGCATGTGCCCTTGACCGGGAATCAAACCCGGAACCCTTCAGGCCACAGGCCGACCCTCTATCCACTGAGCCAAACCAGCCAGGGCCCTGTGTGTTTTTTTAATCTTTCATGAGATTTTTTCTCTATACCAGCATTCCTCAATCCTGACGCCATTGACATGGGGGCGGGACAGTTCTTGGTTGCGGCGGGGAGTGGAAGAAGGGATGTGTTTCTCTGTTCATTGTGGGAAGTTTAGCAGCATCTCTGGTTGCTGCCAGAAGCGCTCTACCCCTCTTCCCACACTCCCCACACCTCCTTCCCCCTCCCCCCTCTCTCCTACCTCCACCCCCAATTGTGACAACAGGAACTGTCTCTGGATATTCCCAGATGTCTCCCCTCAGGGGCAGAATTGCCTCCAGCCGAGAACCACCGTCTTAAAACGAAATTTTACAAAAGATTTCAAATGTTGTATCACAGCTACACTTGCTAGCCAGCTTGTTGACTCCCAGCGCAGGACTTTTGTATAAAACAAACAAACAAAATAATCAGGTGAGCTGTACTCCCAGCGCTGGCTGCCTCCCCGAGCGCCTGTCCATCTCTCTGCATCCGCAAATGGCCAGCCGCATTGATCCTCCCTCCGAAGGTTCCATTACCCGTTCACATTCTGACGCTGAGATGTTCGCTCGGGTCGCGTCTGCTGTGTCTAATGGTCTCGGGAACGTAAAAGCTTCCTGCCGGAGGCATTTCCCAGTATTGACCGTGCTCTCCGAGCAAACACACACACACACACACACACACACACACACACACGTGAGCACGGCCGGGGCTCCCGCTCCATCCTGAAGCTCCGGGGTCTCATCTCATCTAGGGTGGGAACCCCGCCAGGGGAGCACAGAGCCCTTGTTGTCAAAACACCAGAATGGCCAAGGCCGCTTTGAGAGCATGAGCCGAACCGAGGTGCCCAGGGCCAAGAGGCCGAGAGCCGGTGCAAGGACACAGGGCACACTGTGCCCTCTGTAACCCAAACGATTGATGTCACTGTTGGCAACCGGCCTTCTTTGTCTCTGGAGTGATACACGGGTTAGAGACCAGCTAGAGAGCAGCTGGGCAGAGCAGAGGCTCAGAGCTCAGAGAAGCGGAGGCTTAGGACAGGGAGGGGTGCAGCTCCTGTGTGAGCGGGAGAGGCAGAGAGCTCAGACGGAGCTGAGAGCTGGTACCGCGACGATGGAAACCAGGGGTCTAGGGGCAGCGTGCGGCTGCTCAGATAGTAACTGTGTGCAGAAACGGATGCTGCCTTACGGGAAAGATATGTATTCACCAGCCAGTGGCCGGCTGCCTGCCTGTATGGACTTCATTGTAAAGAATTGTCTTGTCTAGCCCGAGCCAGGTTGGCTCAGTGGATAGAGCATCGGCCTGCGGACCAAAGGGTCCCAGGTTCGATTCCGGTCAAGGACACATACCTTGGTTGTAGGCTCCTCCCCAGCCCGGGCCCTGGTTGGGGCTTGTGCAGGAGGCAACCAAAGGATTTGTTGCTCTCACATCGATGTTTCTCTCTGTCTTTCCCTCTTTCTCTTCCAGTTCCTCTAAAAATCACTGGGAAAATATCCTCGGGTGAGGATTAACAAAATAGTAATAATAATAAAACATCAATTAAAAAGATTAAAGCGTGCCGGCAAGCAGTGCATTGGCCTTTATTTGCAAGGCTGCTTTCAAACCCATAGATCTAAGTCCCTTTGGGGATGTGAATGTGGAGGTGTTGTCGTCGTTTCTTTTGCTATGTCCAGACGCGAGACCCTGTGGCCCGAGACCGACGGCAAGCCACGCCGTCCTTCTACGTGGATTTTGAAAGGTGATGTCAGGACTTTTGCTCGCTCGCTCCTGTTCAGAGCTGCTGGCTACGACGTCTTCTGCCCTCGGGGAGGAAATGTGGGGTTTTATTTTAAAACTGGATCCCCGGGTTAATTTACAGATTAAGCCGAGTGCACATTCCAAATCCATTCAGTGCCTCAGACCAGAAACACATCTGCTCCGGCTCACCCCGCCCCACCCGGCTCCTGACGGTGGCACAAGCCTGATCCCTGTGATTAAAGGGAAGGAGGCGCTGGTAGGATGTCAGGTGCAGGATATGAAAGGAGAGCAGGCACCCCTCTCCACGTCCGAGGACTTGGGGGGCTGTCGGGCCGGGCCTGGCTGAGCAGACACTGCGGAGAGTTGGGTCGGGGAGTGAGTCACGGTTTGGACGGGCTCCTGAGCGGCGGTTTGGGTGATGAGCACGCGGGGTCCGCAGCGTGCAGTGAAGCGAAGCAATTTCCCCTGCATCCATCTGTCCCGAGCACAGAATTCCAGCCGTAGAGCCGGCAAGGCCCGGGAGCCCACAACATTTGGCAATCATTTTCGAAGCCGGGGTGTGTCAGGTTTTCGAAACTGGGATGTGTCCAGATTGAGAATTCGCCTTACCTTTAATCAAAGCATGATGAAACCCTTTGTTTCCGGATAGCAACGCAGCCCAGGAATATCGTTTCCTCCTTTTCTTTCTTTTTTTTTATTAACATGTTTTTATTGATTTCAGAGCGGAAGGGAGAGGGAGAGAGAGATAGAAACATCAATGATGAGAGAGATTCATGGACCAGCTGCCTCCTGCACTCCCCCACCCCACCCCCACTGGGGATCGAGCCCACAACCCGGGCATGTGCCCTTGACCAGAATCGAACCCGGGACCCTTCCGTCTGCAGGTAGACGCTCTATCCACTGAGCCAAACCAGAGAATGATGAGAGAGATTCATTGACCGGCTGCCTCCTGTACTTCCCCCCCTCCCCACTGGGGATCGAGCCCACAACCCGGGCATGTGCCCTTGACCAGAATCGAACCCGGGACCCTTCCGTCTGCAGGTAGACGCTCTATCCACTGAGCCAAACCAGCGAGGGCACAGAACCCACATTTTAACATCATGGTCCAGGGGAGTTCAGACATCTCATTCTTTTTACACCCTGGTTGTTTTTAATAGGAAAAAAAATTGATGTCTTGTACGTGCCCTTGACCAAAATCGAACAAACAACCTTTCAGTCCACCAGTGATGCTCTAACCACTGAGCCACCGGCCAGGCACCGTGTGTATTTTATACACCAGGGTTCCCGCCAGAGCCCGGCAGCAGATTAAAAACAATAGCAGCTCTGGGATAACAAGCTAACTGTTTGTGAAGTGAATCAAGACAAGCAAAGATGCCCCAGCCCAGTGGTCGGCAAACTGCGGCTCGCGAGCCACATGCAGCTCTTTGGCCCCTTGAGTGTGGCTCTTCCACAAAATACCATGTGCGGGCGCGCATGTACAGTGCGATTGAAACTTCGTGGCCCATGCGCAGAAGTCGGTATTTTGTGGCAGAGCCACACTCAACGGGCCAAAGAGCCTCATGTGGCTC
>NW_006291616.1:224477-227090 GCF_000327345.1 Myotis davidii | reverse complement strand
TCAGCCAGGAGACCGGGAGTTTGATCGCTCACTATGACGTGCACTGACCACCAGGGGGTGGCGTGAAATGAAGGAAGGCCCAGGGCAGCAGCTGGAAGGCTTGATTGGCCCTGATCGCCAACCAGGCCTAAGGACCCTACCCGTGCACAAATGTCATGCACCGGACCGCTAGTAGAAATTTTTTTTTTTTAAAGAATCCACTTCCACATGGATGCAGCCTTGACACCTGTCAGTCAGCCCATAGTCCCTCCCGCATACAACTAGTCACCAAAATGCGGGCTAGCAAAGGGACCCAAAGTCACTGTGATCCAGGCCCTCCCTCTCAAGGCTTCGGTGCGATTCCTACCCCGTCTCCACCTAGTGACTCCGATGAACACACGAGAGGCGGTTTGTCCCACGCAGGGGCCCTGTCTCACTCTCCTCCCCCTGCAGCTGCTGTGCCCAGAGCAGTGGCTGCCTGTAATGCCAGCCCCATCTCTGCTGTCAGAACAAGGAGGGCCTGCTGACGCCTGCTGAGGCAGGATCCAGCGGCAAGGGAAGGGTCTTTCTACACCAGGCAGGGAGCCTCTTCCTGACAAGGGCCATTTGCATATTCATAACATCATTCGGGGCCACACAAGACGATCAACTTAAAAATTAGCCTGCCACGTGCCCATCAGTGGACGGGTGGATAGAAAAGTTGTGGTACATTTACACCATGGGATACTATGCAGCAGTAAAACAGAGAGATCTCTTACCCTCCAAGACAGCATGGAGGGACCTGGAGGATATCACGCTAAGTGAAATAAGTCAGTCAGAGAAACACAAGTATCACATGATCTCACTCATATGTGGAATCTAAGAAATAAACGGATAAACAGAGGGGATCCAGAGACAAGGAAACATGGAACAGAGGGCAGAATCTTGAAGGGAAGATGGGGGAGGGTGGGTTGTGTGGGAGGTAATCAACCAAAGACCTTTATGCATAGATGCATAACCCATGGTCACAGACAGTAGGGTGGTGAGTGCCTGGGGTGGGAGGTTTGGGTGGGCTGGAGGGAGTTAATGGGGGGGAAAAGAGGGAACATATGCAATACTTTCAACAGCAAAGATATATTTTTTTATTTTTATTTTTTTAAATATATTTTATTGATTTTTTACAGAGAGGAAGGGAGAAGGATAGAGAGTTAGAAACAAGGGCCATTTGCATATTCGTAACATCATTCGGGGCCACACAAGACGATCAACTTAAAAATTAGCCTGAGAGAGAAACATTGATCAGCTGCCTCCTGCACACCCCCTACTGGGGATGTGCCCGCAACCCAGGTACATGCCCTTGACTGGAATCAAACCTGGGACCTTTCAGTCCGCAGGCCGATGCTCTATCCACTGAGCCAAACCGGTCAGGGCAAGATATATATGTTTTTAATTAGCCTGTTATATTTCATTAACTCACCCCTAATGCCTTGGCCGGTCCAGACCAAATGACTTTGCAGGCCTATGGCGGCCTGTGGGCCGGACGTTCCCCACCCCTGTTCTACACCTTCAGTGCCCTTGAGTGGCCATGTACTTAGTGCCTTTGGGTAAGTGGGCAGGGAGGACGCACTGGGCAGCAGAGAGGAGGTGAGTCTGGACTCTTGGAGGCCCATGTGAACTCTGGAGCATTTGCCGGAGACACCGTGTCCCAAGTGTCTGCATTGAAGCGGCAGAGGCGAGGGGCTGCAGGCTCCTGGGAAAGGAGGAGGTCTGGGTGGTGCCCAAGCAGGCTGTGTGCAGAACTGCGCATGCCCTGGGCATCCACTGCAGGCGCGATGCCGGGGCAACGAGGGCACCAGGCTTCCCGCTCAGGCCCTCTTGCCTCCTGAGCAAAGGAGCGAGGCCGGCACTGGGCACGGACCCTGGTGTTCAAGATGCCTCCACCTGCATTTGGTTAGAGGAGCTGATTTAGGACCACAAAGCCTTAACTGGAGAAAATACTCTCAAGATGTGTCCTACAGGTGCTGGGGGGAGAGAGGGGGACAGGGAGTGGGGAACAGCAGTCGATAAATAATGCTTTTTTTCTCTCCCAAATATGGAACCAATTGATAACTAGAAGACGGGAAACAGATGGGGAGGGACCTGCTAGCACTCGCCCGCCTCAAGCCTGCGCCGTCCACGCTCACAGGACTGCGTTCTGGCCTCTGGGCCATGCGCTTGGATGTGGCTGGGTGTGTGTTGGTGTGGTGCCTGGATCCGTTTGTCAGTCCCACGAGACCACTAGCGGCAGCAGGTGGGGGACCGTGTCTACTTTTGCCTACGGCTCTCTCCCCGGCACAGTGGCCAGCACATACAAGGAGCTGGGATATTTGTGGAACAGTTGAATGAATGCCAGAGAAAGAAGGTTGAAACTGATGGGGGGAAGAAGGGACATATAATCTGATAGATAAAGCATCTGAATTCATCTGAAAAACAAGCCTATTATTTTTAAATCTTAGAACACATATACTTATGTGACTAGGGAGTTAAGTTTCTTATATGTGAACTAGTGGCCAGGTGCACAAAATTCGTGCACGGGGGGAGGGGGGTGTCCCTCAGCCCAGCTTGTACCCTCTCCAATCTGGGACCTTTCGGGGGCAGTCAGACAACCTCCTTGCA
>NW_006291616.1:223651-224242 GCF_000327345.1 Myotis davidii | reverse complement strand
CTGCACACAGCACCCTGCCCCTCCCCCTTTATAATCCTGTCCCCTGCACCTTGCTGTAAAACAGGATTTAATGCTTGTAAGCGCCCTGTCTTCCTGGTTGGCTGGCCTTCTCAATAAATGCCTTATATGATTCAACTCTGCCTTCGTTATTGGACACAGTAACAGGCAGCAGCTGGCGCCCAACGGGGGGTTTCCCGTTAACAAAACCAAGGTCACCCACTCTCCCCAGCTGTTAAGACACAGCAAGACTGACTCTGCCTTCGTTATTGGACACAGCAACAGGCAGCAGCCGGCGCCCAACGGGGGGTTTCCCGGTAACAAAACCAAGGTCACCCACTCTCCCCATCTGTTAAGACACAGCAAGACCTAAAAGAATCAAGAACATGAACTCTTGCCTTAGCCGGTTTGGCTCAGTGGATAGAGCATCGGCCTGCGGACCAAAGGGTCCCGTGTTTGATTCCAGTCAAGGGCACGTACCTCAGTTGCCCTGGTCAGGATGCGTGCAGGAGGCAACCAATTGATGTGTTTCTCTCTCATAGGTGTTGGTCTCTGTCTTCACCTCTCAAAAAAATCAATGGAGAAATACCCTCG
>NW_006291616.1:221489-223628 GCF_000327345.1 Myotis davidii | reverse complement strand
CAAGAACATGAACTCTTGCCTTAGCCGGTTTGGCTCAGTGGATAGAGCATCAGCCTGCGGACCAAAGGGTCTCGGGTTCGATTCCAGTCAAGGGCATGTACCTCAGTTGCCCTGGTCAGGATGCGTGCAGGAGGCAACCAATCAATGTGTTTCTCTCTCATAGATGTTGCTCTCTGACTTCCCCTCTCAAAAAATCAATGGAGAAATATCCTCTAGTGAGGATTAAAATAATAATAATTTTTTAAATCAATAAAAGCATATTTAAAAATGTGCTAAAAAGAAAGAACTTGAACTCCCAAGGACGTCCCAGGAGTTGAATCCAGTTTTCAGCCACTGTCGGTAGTGTGACTGGAGGCAAGTGACATGACCTGGCCTCCGTTTCTTTTCCTGGCCCCGGAGGATAACACAGGGCCCACGTTGTCGAGTTAGTGTGGGGATGAGCCATACGGATGTGGCCAAATAGTGTCGCCCACAGAGTAAGCGTTCAGTAAACATTGGTGATTCTTTTTGTTGTTGTTGTTAATCTTCACCCGAGGATACTTTTCCATTGATCTTTTAGAGAAAGCAGAAAATAGAGGGAAAGAAGGTGAAGTTATCTGCTGGGGATGGGGTAGAGGATGTGGGAGAGGGAGAAGGCTTGAAACAAGATTGTGAGAGGGAGTTGACATGACTGCAGGGGTGGGGAGGGGAGGAGTGGAGGTGAACCTGAAGACTGTGAATTTGAAGCAGAATTAAATAATTTCTATGGCAGCTCTCAGCATCAGAGAGAAGGAGCAAGGCCTGGGGGAGAGGGGGCGTAGGGTGGCAATCTCAGAATTAAAAACACGGCAGAGGCCATTTGGGACAACATGGATGGACCCAGAGAAGGTACTATGCTCAGTGAAGTCGGTCAGAGAAAGACAAATACCACATGATTTCACTTATATGTGGACTCTATACTAATAAAAGGGTAATATGCTAATTAGACTGGATAGACCAGACATCTTCTGGACATCCTTCCAGACAAAGCCACGGTGGCAGGAGCCAAAGCAGAGGCACGAATTTCATGCATTGGGCCTCCAGTATATATATAATTTAATAAGTATACCTTAAAATCAAGGAAATTAATCCCCATTGATTGTTGGTATTATTTTTAACTTGGTTTCATGTGCAGTAACAAAACATTGTATATCTATAAGGGATGGTATATTCTGCAGATAGCCACATCAATATCTCCCATCCCGTGAGTGGTCAGGGACGATGAGGCAGGCAGGCAAGTGGCTAGGGGCAAACAGGCAGCAGGAGAGTGGTTAGAGGTGATCAGGTAGGCAGGCAGAGGTTGTTAGGGGCGATCAGGTAGGCATGCAGAGTGTTTAGGGGAGATCAGGCAGGCAGCCAGAGTGGTGAGGGGTGATCAGGCAGGCAGGCAGGTGAGTGGTTAGGAGGCAGCGGTCCCGGATTGTGAGAGGGATGGCTGACTGCTGCAGGGATTGGGCCTAAACCAGCAGTCGGACATCCACCCAGGGTCCCGGATTGGAGAGAGTGCAGGCCAGGTTGAGGGACCCCACCTCCCCATGCACGAATTTTGTGCACCGGGCCTCTAGTCTAAAAAATAAAAGAAACAAACAAACAAAACAGAAACAAAAACAAACTCATAGATACAGAGAAGAAAATGATGCTCGCCAGGGGGGAGGGCATTCAGAAGTCCACACTGCCAGTCATAGAAATAGTCAAGGAATGTAAAGTATAGCATAGGGAACACAACTGTGTATGGGGCCAGGTGTACTAGACTCAATGCAGTAATGACTGCGTAAGGTACATAAGCGTCTAATCACTGTGCTCTACCCCTGAAACTGATATAATAGTGTGTGTCAACTGTCATGGAAAAATAAATAAAAATTTAAACAGGGCAGAGGTAGGATAGTAGCAAGGAGTGGGACTTGGTACATGTGAGAATTTAGTGGATAATAAAGGTGACATTCCAATAAGGAAATAAAAGACTATTCGATAACAATAGGGGGCCACTGGTTAACTCTTTGGGGCAAAGATAAACTTACATTTTTGCCAACTATTCCAACTCAAAATTAATTGTAAATAAATTAGAATCGAAGGAGGAAGGAAGGAAGGAAGGAAGGAAGGAAGGAAGGAAGAAAGGAAGGA
>NW_006291616.1:219432-221288 GCF_000327345.1 Myotis davidii | reverse complement strand
AACGAAGAAAAATCAACCAAAAAAAAATGAGTTCGGCCGAAACCGGTTTGGCTCAGTGGATAGAGCGTCGACCTGCAGACTGAAGGGTCCCAGGTTCAATTCCAGTCAAGGGCACATGCCCAGGTTGCAAGCTCAATCCCCAGAAGGGGGCGTGCAGGAGACAGTCAATCAATGATTCTCATCGTTAATGTTTCTCTCTCTCTTCCTCTCTGAAATCAATAAAAATATTTTTTTAAAAGAAATAAGAAAATGAAATAAGCCATAAGTGACAATGTATATGACCTGGGTATGGTCTTCCTCTCTTCCTCCTCCTCCTTATTCCTCCCTCCCTCCCTCCCTTTCACTCTCTCTAAAAATCAATGGGGAAAAAATATCATGACATGAAAACAGGAGCTAGTAACATTATATAAAGAACTCCTGAAAACGAATGAGATAAAGCTCAACACGCAAAGCCAAGATGCCCAATGTCTACTTACTACATAGTAGGCTCTCAATAAAACAAATTATATAGACAGGCAACTTATATAAGAAGAAATGGAAGCAGTGAAGAGATGATTTACTTAGTGCCCTTCCTACTAATCAAAGAAATGAGAATTTAAACCATTAAACACGACCACTTTCTACTTTCCAACGGACAAAGGTGGATGAGGCCCCATGTGCGCGAGGTTGCGGGGCAAGGGGCATTCTCCCACTTCCTTGGTTAGAGTGTAAGTTGAAATAATCTTTCAGGAAGGGAATTCGCCAACATGTGTCAGAGCCTTAAAGGTGTGCATTCTCCGTTTGACCGGCAGTGATCTGCTAGGATTTCATTCTAAGAAGCTCACTTAGGCCTAACCAGTTTGGCTCAGTGGCTAGAGCGTCGGCCTGCTGACTGAAGGGTCCCAGGTTCGATTCCGGTCAAGGGCCTGTACCTTGGTTGCGGGCACATCCCCAGTGGGGGGTGCGCAGGAGGCAGCTGATCAATGTCTCTCTCTCATCGATGTTTCTAACTCTCTATCCCTCTCCCTTCCTCTCTGTAAAAAAATCAATAAAAAAATATTTTTTTAAAAAAGAAGCTCACTGGGTATGTGTGCAAACTTTAGTTCACGGGGCTTCTCACCGTCACTGAATTGCATGGCGAACAGTTGCAAGCCGCCTTAATGTCTGATCACAGGGCTGGTTAAATAATTTTTGGCACACCTACAGAGAGGAATGCTACACGACCATTAAAAAATAATGCAGAAGAACATTTATTGGCTGGCGGGAAGATTCATAGTATGTTGTTAAGTGGTTAAAGTAAATGACAAAACTATATGTGCACTCACTGTATAAGGTAGAGTCAGGACCTCTGGGGAGGGAGGGGGGTCCGCGTATGAGTTATTTCGATTATCCTTTTGTGGTTCCTCTATATTGTCCAAATTTTCTCCATAAACAAAGACGATTGGCTGCCTCCTGCACGCCCCCTACTGGGGATCGAACCTGAAACTCTGGCATGAACCCTTGACCTGAATTGAGCCCAGGACCCTTCGGTCCCTCAGGCCAACACTCTATCCACTGAGCCAAACCAGTTAGGGTGCTAAGCCACATTTTTTGACAGGAGGAGGGGTGTCACAGGTGCTCCCCTCTGCAGCACCACCCCCTCCTTCCTGTCTGCTGCTGTAAAGCCAGTTGAGGGCGCCTGTGACCCGAGACCAAGGGGACCTGCCCAGGTGGGATGCGGGCCCCAGGGCACCAGCACCTGGCACTCCAAATAGCGAGCCCTCTGAGAGCCCAGGTGCCGGAGGTGGGGGGCGGGGGTCCTCACACAGGAGTGAGGGGGAGCCCCCTCTCCCTTTCTGCTCACACTCTGACTCTGGGGACCCACAATCTCCAGAATC
>NW_006291616.1:214971-219319 GCF_000327345.1 Myotis davidii | reverse complement strand
CAACCCTTAACCTGAATGGAGCCCAGGACCCTTCGGTCCCGCAGGCCG
Organism: Myotis davidii; assembly: GCF_000327345.1. NCBI lineage: Eukaryota > Metazoa > Chordata > Mammalia > Chiroptera > Vespertilionidae > Myotis > Myotis davidii. Next base: position 219,271 of record NW_006291616.1, on the reverse strand, counting down.
ACGCTCTATCCACTGAGCCAAATCAGCTAGGGCGCCAAGCCAAATGTTTTGACAGGAGGAGGGGTGTCACAGGGCTCCCCTCTGCAGTGCCACCTCTCCTTCCTGTCTGCTGCTGTGAAGCCACTTGAGGGCGCCTGTGACCCGAGACCAAGGGGACCTGCCCAGGTGGGATGCGGGCCCCAGGGCACCAGCACCTGGCACTCCAAATAGCGAACCCTCCGAGAGCCCAGGTGCCAGGGGTGGGGGGCGGTGGTCCTCACACAGGAGTGAGGGGGAGCCCCCCTCCCTTTCTGCTCACACTCTGACTCTGGGGCCCCACAATCTCCAGAATCCCTACACTCCCCCCCGCCACCACCACCACCAAAGAAAACCACCCCTCTACTCTGGCCCGAGAAGGAAAGACAGAGAGAAACATCGATGTGAGAGAAACACATCGATTGGTTGCCTCCTGCACGAGCCCCAACCAAGGCCCGGGCCGGGGAGGAGCCTGCGGGCCTTGACTGGAATCGAACCCGGGACGCTTCAGTCCGCAGGCCAACGCTCTATCCACTGAGCCACACTGGCCATGGCCCTTCTCTGCGCTCTATCCACTGAGCCACACCGGCCATGGCCCTTCTCCGAATGAGCCTCACTCGGGAGTCCTGATTCAGTCCCACCACAGCCGGCTGGTTCCGAGACCGTTGTATCCTCGCTCCTGCCCTCCACCCCAACACACGCGGACACGCACGCACACGCGTTGGCTCCAGGCCCCTCCCTCTTCCTTCGCCAGATGTGACCGGGCTCGAGCCCTAGGAAAAGCCACACGGCTGGTCTCTCCCAGCTGTAACGGGGGACAAAGGTCTGTGATACTTCCGTCGTGTGCAGAGCGTGGGGGACACGAACGTGACACCCAGGGACTGCCCCCCTCCCACCCGCTCCCCGCCTTCTGCCACCTCCCATCCAGCAGGGAGGTTTGTCACTAGCACCTGACCAGGGCGAGCCGACTCGGTGGTGCGTGCCCACATTCTTAGGCTGAGTCACTTCCTAATTGCCATGTGGAGCCTCCTCGCTCCAAGGGAGCTGTGCACACCTCAGGGTGTCCCCCAGCCCCCCAATCCCCGTCTCAGTTTCCTCAGAGATCCCAGTTCCTCCCAACCCTGCCACGCCCTGGCAGAGAGAAACCCACATGGGACCACATAGTAGGGCCACTGCTCAGGAAAGCGGGCTGGAGAATGCCTGCTCCCCGACAGGCCACCCACCCCTCCCCCGCGTGGCTCTTTCCTGCCACAGATGTTGCAACCTGTCCCAGCGGCCAGGAGGCCCGGAGGGCAGGGCCTGGTGCTGCCTGGCAGTGAGCGCCACCGGTGTTAGGTGAGTGTGGGAGCCCACAGACCGGTGGAAGGCGGAGACCGGCTCCAGTCAGCGGGAAAGGGACAGGAAGTTCCTACTGGTGTGATGATCTCATGCTGACGGGGCTGGGAGTGGTACAGGGTCCTGTCCCAGGACGCTCTGGGCCACCGCTCCGGGTCCCTCCAAGGAGCATGCAGAATGAATGAACAATGCAGTCTGAAGCTGTCTGCAGACCCCAGAGCCTGTGTCCTGCCACCCAGCATCCCCGTGTGTTGCGTTTTGGGGCCCTCCCGGAGGTGCCAAACCCCATATCCCCACGTGGCTGTACACTAGCTTCTTCCCATGCAGCCCAGTCCACCCACCCCTGGACAGTTCACAAAGAGGCAGGCGCTGGAGGCAAGGTGTGGACCTGGGGCAGGAGGGGAGATTTAGCCCCAGGAGGCCCTCCTTCATCAGGGAGCAGGCAGGCGCCTGGCCCTGGCACCCGAGGACCCGGGCACCTGTGGGTCACCGCGGCTCACGCCCAGCCCCTGCCCAGCCCTGGCTGTTCCCAGGAACTCTGGGATCAGCGATGGGGACATGCAGATTAGAGACGAAGCCATGGGGAGGGGACTGTTAAGTCCTCAGCGTTAGTCTGTTCAGTTTTTACCTGTCCCGCCTTTGTTTGTGGTTCTTTAGCTGTTGAGCCTGAGCAATGCGTGTGGAGGCTCTGACTCTCGGGAGGCCCAAGGGAGCTGGGCAGCAAACACCTAGGGGTGCCCCCGTCTTGAGGAAAATTAGGGAAACCGAGCAAAGTGCCTGGAGAACGCCTCTGCCTGCTCCCCTAGAGCAAACGGCAGCTTCCTGTCTGCTTTGCTCACTGCGTGTCTCCTGCGACTGCAATAGTGCCCAGCACATAGAAGACGCTGTTGAATGAACGCATGCATGAGTAAAAGAATGGATGAATGAATGCCCTGGCCGGTTTGGCTCAGTGGATAGAGCGTTGTCCTACGGACCAGAAGGTCCCGGGTTCAATTCCAGTCAAGGGCACGTACCTCGGTTGCAGGCTCCTCCACGGCCCGGGTCCTGGTCAGGGAGCATGCAGGAGGCAGCCAATCGATGTATTTCTCTCATATGGATGTTTCTCGCTGTCTTTCCCTCTCCCCCTTCCACTCTCTCTAAAAGATCAATGGAAAAATATCCTCGAGTGAGGATGAACAACAACAAATAAGTCAGTCGAAGAAAGATAAATATCACATGATCTCAGTCATTTGTGGAATATAATGAACAACATAAACTGATGAACAAAAATAGATCCAGAGACATAAAAGCATCAAACAGACTCTCAAACTTCAGAGGGGAGGATAAGAGGAGGGGGTTGGGTAAGAGATCAACCAAAGGAATTGTATGCAGGCATATGAGCAAAACCAATGGGCACAGACAGTAGCGGGGTGAGGGCATGTGCTGGGGGTGGGAGGGAATCGGGAGAGGTCAATGGGGTAAAAAAGAGACATATGTAATACTTTAAACAATAAAGAATTTAAATTAAAATAAAATTTAAAGAAAAACAAAAGAATGGATGATGAATGAATGAATGAATGACTAGATGAATGGATGGATGGATGGATGGATGGATGGATGGATGAATGAATAAATGGATGAATGGCTGGCTGGCTGGATGAATGAATGAATGAATGAATGGATGGATGAGTGGATGAATGGATGGATGGATGGATGAATGAATGAATGAATGAATGGATGGATGGATGGATGGATGGACGAACAACGCAAGGATGTAAACCCCAAACCTGCCACTGTCCACCTCACCTAGTTGGGAACAGCCCTCGACTCAACCCAGCTGCTGTCCTTAATAAGACCCCCGCTGGTGGCTACCACCGGACAGGAGCGGCAGGTGTGACTCAGACAGAAGCCCTGCCCTCTGGGCACCCCCAGTGCCGTGGGGAAAACAGACTAGGAAAGAGGCCGATGTTACCAGTGGGGGGTGGCGTGGGGGGAGGCGGGTGAGCACAGGAGGATGCGAGCGGCGGGGGCTGGGTGAGCCCAGGGACGCTGCACGGTGCTTAGGTAGGAGCAGGACTTGGTGAGTTCCAGGCACATCTGGGCTCGACCCCCAGCCCGCCTGGTAGGACGTGGTGAGTTAGGTGGCCAGTGTGTTCGTTTCCCGTCTGCCAAAGAGAGGGGATGCCCTCCCCCGGGCTTTGTGAGGCCGAGATGGAGGTAACTCGGGTCCCAGGCTCAGCCCAGGCCCAGATGCATCCTCAGTGTGAGTGAGGCCTTCCCCACCGCCACATGGAACCCTGGCCATGGGGCACGTGGGGGTCCAACAGATCCTCATCCTTTCCGTCATCACACTCTCCCCACAGCACCCACAGCAGTGACCGCTCATGGTCACCAGTCACTCTCCCTAACCCTCCCTTCCTGGGTCCTCCTGGAACAGCCAGGCTAAGAGCCCGCAGGGTCCCCCGCTGTGATGTCATCCCTGCGCTGAGGGAGGGAATCACAAGGTGGTCAGGAGACGCAGGTGGGCCCTGGTCGGTGTGCTCAGTGGTTAGAGCGCTGGCCCACGCACCGCAGGGTCGCAGGGGGAGCAAGCGTTTCCCGGTGGTGAGCTCCCACCCGCCGACGTGGCTCAGTGGTGGGCATCGACCTATGAACCGGGAGGTCACGGTTCCATTCCGGTCAGGGCACATGCCCGGGTTGTGGGCTCAATCCCCAGTAGGGGGCGTGCAGGAGGCAGCCAATCCATGATTCTCTCTCATCATTGATGTTTCTATCTCTCCCTCCCTCTCCCCTCCTTTCTGAAATCAATAAAAATATGTTAAAAAAGAAGAAAAAAGAAAAGAGGAAGTGGTTGACTATTTTCTAGTCACCGTAGTCAACCCCACTTGTACCTGGGTTGCAGGTGTGGGAGGCAACCAATTGATGTGTCTCTCTCACATGGATCTCTCTCTCTCTCATACACATGGATCTC
>NW_006291616.1:214137-214438 GCF_000327345.1 Myotis davidii | reverse complement strand
GTAAAAATGGACACATCTGTAATACTCTTTGTAATACTTTAAGCAATAAAAAAACACGCACACACACACACAAAAAATAACAACAACAAAAACAGGCTGACCTGGGCTGAGCCCCTAGTAGGTGTCCTTGAGAGCCACCCCCCCTTGTGCACTGGGGAGGCATCGAGCACAGCACCCGGGGGCTGAGTGAGATACCATCCACCAGGCACCCACCTCAGTGCCCAGCCGCTCCACAAGGGTGCTGAGTGGTGTGATGTCTCCGTAGCATGGAAGGGGCTCCTCGCCGCTGCGGACCACACAC
>NW_006291616.1:213127-213883 GCF_000327345.1 Myotis davidii | reverse complement strand
AGGGCAGACTTGCAAGGGCTTCGCCTTTGTGCCTGGAGAAAGGACACCTCCATTAGAAAGAAGAGTCTGGAATGGGAAAAGGTCAGGAGTGCCCTAGCCGGTTTGGCTCAGTGGATAGAGCGTCGGCCTGCGCACTGAAAGGTCCCAGGTTCGATTCCGGTCAAGGGCACATGCCTGGATTGTGGGCTCGATCCCCAGTAGGGGGCGTGCAGGAGACAGCCAATCAATGATTCTCTCTCATCATTAATGTTTCTATCTCTCTCTCCCTCTCCCTTCCTCTCTGAAATCAATAAAAAATATATTTTTAGAAAAAGGTCAGGAGCTCTGGGGAGAAAGCCGCCGTGTCCTTTTGGAGTTTATCCGGTTGAAGCAAGGCCGGCCTGGGTGGGAGAGTGGAGGTTCTGAGTCAGACAGGAGGAGGTGGACCCCAGCTCGACCCCTCATACGTAGGGGACACTGCAGGGCGGCTGTGTGGGGCCAGGGACCTTCGAGGAGTGTGTGGAACGGGACACCCACCCCAGGATGGCCCTGAGGTCCTGCAGGAAGGGCAGCTGTGTAGGACCATCGCGACCAGGCAACCCGAGGCCTGCACCATCGGTCAGGAAGCAGGTGCAGAACATAGTGCGATGCTTCTATGTCTCCAGACCGTCAAACCACAGAGGAAGGCAGGAGAGGTGTGGGGGGAGGCTGGTTAAGAGATCAACCAAATGACTTCTATGCACAAAAGCATAACCAGTAGGCACAGACATTGGGGGC
>NW_006291616.1:212195-213089 GCF_000327345.1 Myotis davidii | reverse complement strand
TGGGAGTGGACAGTGGGGGATAAAGGGGAAATATGTGATACTTTCAACAATAAGAAGTTTTTTTAAGTACAATTTAGCCCTAGCTGGTTTGGCTCAGGTTTGATTCCCGTCAAGAGCACGTGCCTGAGGTGGCGGGCTCGATCCCTAGTCGGGGGTGTGCAGGAGGCAGTAATCAATGATTCGCTCTTGTCATTGATGTTTCTCTCCTCTCCCTCTCCCTTCCTCTCTGAAATCAATAAAAATAAATGAATGAATGAATGAATGAATGAATGAATGAATAGAGACTCCCACCTCCCACTTGCCAATGAGTACACAAGTAAGTGGAACAACACATCGATGGCTTTCTCTCTCTCCCTTTCTCTGTCTCTCTAAAACAATCAATAAAAAAACATTGATTATGTACCTGCTCTGTTCGGGGCACACAAACACCTAGCAAACATGTCAAACTCGTAGCCAGTGGGCCGCATTAAACAAGGCATGTGTCAACTACTTCCTCTTTTCTTAAAATTCTCTCTCTCTCTCTCTCTCTCTCTCTCTCCCCCCGGCACTTTCCTTTCTCCCTCCTATAATTGTGCTCACTCACCTTCCTGTCACTTTAAACGAGGTTTCACCTTGACTCCCTTCTCATCCCAACTGCCTCCTGTCCAGGGAGTTCTCACCTCCTGTCTGGCGAGTTCTCACCTCCTGGCCCCACCACCTGGAACACCCTTGCTCCTTCTTAACCTATTGCTGGTCACCTCAGGCCCCCAACTCACCTGGCTGCATTGTATGAAACGCAGTCTTTGGGACCCACCTCCAACATCCTGAGTCAGAACCCTGTGGGGAAAGTCCTGGAATTGTACTTTCTTTTTTTTTTTTTTGGTTAATCCTCACCCAAGGATATTTTTCCCCATT
>NW_006291616.1:209332-212122 GCF_000327345.1 Myotis davidii | reverse complement strand
AATGGAGAGGGAAGACAAAGGGAACAGCCCTCCCGAAGCTGGGCCAGCAGGAAGGATGGGCCCGTGAGTGGGCGATGGGAGCCCTACCTGCTTTTTGTGGGTAAAGAGGTGCATTCGGTCTTTCTACCTTCGTGTGAGAGATCAAGGAGACCCCCAGGAGGAGATGAAGAAAACATGGCTGAGGTCTTTTCTGAAACTCATGAGTTGTCACATTCAAAGCAACCTTGTAGCCTTTACCTCTGCAGATTGTGGAAACCCAAGTTGGAAAACCAGTGAAAGGATTGAAGACGGGTCTGTGTGGGCCCATGTTGGCCAGCAAAGGGGAAAGTATCTGGAGTTACATTCAAACACGAGCAGAAACAGAAGCTGCTGCCCTAGCCAGTTTGGCTCAGTGGATGGAGCGTCGGCCTGTGGACTGAAGGGTCCTGGGTTCAATTCCAGTCTGGGGCATGTACCTCGGTTGCAGACTCTTGCCTGGCCCAGGCCCTGGTCTGGACCCATGCAGGAGGCAACCAATCGATGTGTCTCTCTCACACTGATGTTTCTCTCTGTCTTTCCTACTCTCTCTAAAAATCAATGGAAAAATATCCTCAGGTGAGGATTTTAAAAAAGAAAAGCCGCTAATTAGAGCTCAGATTTATCAGCACATCGCCTCACTTTTCTAAAACCATTATCCTAACTGACGTGTTCGAATTGCAGAAGGAATAGTTACCTCTGAATCCCTACCTCCCACTTACCGAACAGAGTAAATCTTTCTCAGAGAGTCTTTTTGAAAAGGGTCCCTTTCATGGGCCCAGTTGTTCATTGGGATCTTAAAAAAAATATCACACAACGCCGTGTATCGGTCACTTCCTTGCCTGCGGAATCAGTGCCTGCCGTGATCACTGAAAGGCAAGACCAAATTAACAAGAAGCGCCCTAGTCGGTGTGGCTCAGCGGATAGAGCGTCAGCCTGCGGACTGAAGGGTCCCAGGTTTGGTTCCGGCCAAGGGCACGTGCCTGGGGCTTTGGGCTTGATTCCCAGGAGGGGCGTGCAGGAGGCATCAATGATTCCCTCTCATCATTGATGTTTCTATCTCTCTCTCCCTCTCCCTTCCTCTTTGAAATCAACAAAATTATATTTAAAAAAATAACAACAGGAAATGTGTTTCCGAATTGTTCATACGATCAAATCGACCCACTGCCATCTGAACACACACATTAAACACACACATTACAGAGCAGTCCGCCCACACGGCCTAAGCCATATAGCCGTGGTCAGCTAACTGCAGCTCGCGAGCCACATGCGGCTCTTTGGCCCCTTGAGTGTGGCTCTTCCACAAAATACCACGTGCGGGCACGCACGTACAATGCGATTGAAATTTCGTGGCCCATGCGCAGAAGTCGGTTTTCGGCCTGAGCGAGTCTATTTTGAAGAAGCACTGTTGATATTTGGCTCTGTTGACTAATGAGTTTGCCGACCACTGCAGGGAAGTGTAAGGGGACCCATGCTTGCAAATCCTAACGGGAATGAGAGATAAACGCAGAGGAACGGAACCAGCCACCACCAGAGCCCGCGGGGAGTGTCTGGGGTTAACACCTGTATTTCAGGACCCCGTGCCTTTAGAGATACAAAACTATTTCCATTTGCTGTCACATTCCTTTATGGCCTTAAATCAGCCCAGTTTGGGCTTCTGCCATGACCAGAACCAAATGTTATTTTCTAAAGAGAAGGGCTGCGGGATCAGGGAAGTGTCAGGCAATTCATCAGGGGAGAGGAGGACAGGTTGCCAGACAAGCCCTGGCTTCTTCGGGGCACCGTCGGGACTTAACCCTTTCTATAAAATAAAATAAAAAAAACACAACAACCACATTTCTGAATTCCTGCTTTCTTCTCTGGATAAAGAGCACCGGGAGTCCTAACAACTGGACAGAATCAATCTTTTTAAAAATATATATTTTTATTGATTTCAGAGAAGAAGGTTGAGGAAGAGAGAGAGAAACAGTGATGAAAGAGAATCACTGATCGGCTGCCTCCTGCACGCCCCCCACTGGGGATGGAGCCCACAACCCGGGCATGTGCCCTGACAGAGAATCAAACTGTGACCTCCTGGTTCATAGGCTGACGCTCTGGCAACCACCAGTTTGGAGAATCTATTTCTTGCTAACAAGTGTGCATCTTGCTCCAATTCTGTTTTCAGCAACTTCACAAGGACACACTGGACTTGACAGATTGAAACTGACAAATGCTATACAATCAGGGTTCTGGAGAAGCAACTGTGAAACACTTCCCAGGGCAACACCGGATAGATGGTGCTCATGGAAGACATGGGTTTTGCAGGATGAATAGGAGTTTGATGGAGATCCTTGGGTGGAAGGGTCTTAGGGCAGTGGTTCTCAACCTTCTGGCCCTTTAAATACAGGTCCTCATGTTGTGACCCAACCATCAAATTATTTTCGTTGCTACTTCATAACTGTCATGTTGCTACTGTGATGGATCATCATGTAAATATCCAATAGGCAGGATGGTCTTAGGCGACCGCTGTGAAAGGGTCATTCGACCGCCAAAGGGGTCGCGACCCACAGGTTGAGAACCGCTGGTCTTAGGGGGAGGAAGCGTATTCCAGCCAGAAGGAATATATACTTAAGGGCATCATACGCTTAGGAAATGGGAGTGGATCAGCGGCTCTCACACTAAGATGCAGCAGTATCGCCTGAAGAGCTTGTTAACACAATTTATCTCTGGGCTCTACTCCTGACTTTCTGAACCTGGGGGAAGGCCCAAGGAGTTGGGTTTCTAGCAAGTTCTCAG
>NW_006291616.1:207746-209281 GCF_000327345.1 Myotis davidii | reverse complement strand
GGAGGGAGGCAGTGGATTTTCTCTCTCTAGTTCCTTACTTTGCAAAGTGTGGCCTGGGGCCAGCAGCGCCTGCATGACCTGGGAGTTTGTTCTAAGAGCTGACTCTCACTGCCCTTTGAAAATCGGTAGTTTAACGGGATCCTTAGGTGATTCCCATGCATATTGGGTTTGGTGAGCGCGGCTCTATTTGGCCCACTGGCTCTCAGTCCTGGCCCTGAATGAGAATCGCATGGGGAGCTTTGCAAAATTACCTGTGGCCAACCCCTACCTTCATAGACCTTCATCTAAATCAGTGGTTCTCAACCTTGGCTGCACATTAGAATCACCTGGGAATCTTTTTAAAATCCTGATTTCTGGGTCTCATCCTCCAGAAATTCTGTTTCTTTGTTCCTAATTTCTGTGGCCTCACCCCATAACAAAGAAACAGAATTTCCCGAGGGTCAGGCCCAGAAATCAGGATTTTAAAAAGATTCCCAGGTGATTCTAATGTGCAGCCAAGGTTGAGAACCACTGATCTAAATGATTTCGGATCCAGTCTGGGCATGGGTATCATTTGAAAGCTCTCCAGGGGGGAGCCCTAGCCGGTTTGGCTCAGTGGATAGAGCATCGGCCTGCGGACAGAAGGGTCCCCGGTTCTATTCCAGTCAAGGGGACATGCCCGGGTTCTGGGCTCCATCCCCATAGGAAGCAGGCAGGAGGCAGCCAGTCAATGATTCTCTCTCATCATTTTTTTTTAAATATATTTTATTGATATTTTACAGAGAGGAAGTGAGAGATATAGAAAGTTAGAAACATCGATGAGAGAGAAACATCGATCAGCCGCCTCCTGCACACTTCCCACCGGGGATGCGCCCGCAACCAAGGTACATGCCCCTGACCGGAATCGAACCCGGGACCCCTCAGTCCGCAGGCTGCCGCTCTATCCACTGAGCCAAACCGGTTTCGGCTCTCTCTCATCATTGATGTTTCTATCTCTCCCTCTCTCTGCCTTCCTCTCTGAAATCAATAAAAGCGTATTTTTTTAAAGAGTCCTTAAAAACTCTGGTATTTGTCTGATGACGTTCAACGGCCTTGATTTGTCATTGAGACAACACGGGAGTTGAGGTTTCTCTCTCTCAAACAAAACCAATACCGACCACTGATGGCAATGCTTTGAATTTGCATGTGGCTCTGGACTGACCCACCTCCTCCCCCTAAACACACACACACCTTGAACTTGACCCTAAACGGAGGAGGGAGGCTCTCCCCGTCCAGCACAGCACACGGCTCTGCGGTGTGTGTTCTGAGAGCGCGCTTCACATGTGCCCATTAGATCATGGGGTCTTCTGGGATGCCGGGCCCTTCCGAGCGGCTCTGCCTTGTAATAAAAGCCATTAGCGCTGAACTTCAAAAGCATTAGGCGATGCGAGAGAAGCCAGGCACAAAGACCACCTATCCTAAGATTCCATTGGTATGAAGTGCCCAGAAAGGACACATCACAGAGAGAGAAGGTGGGGTAGCAGTTACCTGGGGCTGAGAAGTACCTGCAGCTGGGC
>NW_006291616.1:207158-207674 GCF_000327345.1 Myotis davidii | reverse complement strand
GGGGGGGAGAGGAGTCATAAAAATGTTCTAAAATTAGATTACAGCTACGGTGGCACAAGTCTACAAATAAATACCCCAAGCCATCAAATTGTACTGGTAAAATTCCTGGTACGTAAATTATACTTCAATAAAGCTACTTTAAAAATAACAAAAGCAAGGAAACATTAGTGATAAGTATTTATCCACCTTAAAATAAGCTTTTTTTGCTCTAGGGGGTTTGGCTCAGTGGATAGAACATCGGCCTGCAGACCGAAGGGTCCCAGGTTGAATTCCAGTCAAGGGCACATGCCCAGGTGGTGGGCTCCATCCCCAGTGGGGGACGTGCAGGAGGCAGCCAATTAATTCTCTACTCTTATGATTGAGGTTTCTCTCTCTCCCTCTCTGAAATCAATAAAAATATATTAAAAAAAAAAACAAGAAAAAGAAGGTGAAGATGAACAACAACAAAAAGGATGTCTATGGCCCTAACTGGTGTGGCTCAGTGGATAGAGCATCGGCCTCCGGGCTGAAGGGGCC
>NW_006291616.1:201752-207014 GCF_000327345.1 Myotis davidii | reverse complement strand
ATGCAGGTTCCTCCCTGGCTCGGACCCTGGTCAGGGCTCATGTAGCGGGAACTAATCGATGTCTCTCTCTCACATCAATGTTTCTCTCTGTCTTTCCCTCTCTCGTCCACTCTCTCCAGAAATCAATGGGAAAATATCCTGGGGTGAGGATTAACAACAACAAAATGGAGCCGCCTGGGGAAGCTCCCGCCAGAGCTGCGGGAAAGGGTTAACCACCACCATCTGGCCGAAGGGAGGGCGTTGGCAGAGCCTGGCTGCCCTCCCCGCCCGGTACCAGCCAGCGCATGGGAGCTGTCGCACTGGCTGATTTATCATCCCCTAATGTCATGGGGAAGGGATGTCGAAATTGCGGCGAGAATGTGAACTACGAAAAACACGAAGATTATGATTGAGCGTCTGGGGAAGATCAGCGTTCGCCTGGAGAACCGCTGGTCTGTCAAGGGGAGGCCTCCTTGGCAAGCGCCTGCGGATTTCCAAGACTCCTGTGTGAGCACCGACAGAGGCCCCCGCCATGGAAGGAGTGAGAGCAGAACCACTCCTGTGCGGCGATGGAGATAGCGTCTGCCCGCGCCGGGAGGCCCACGCGGGGTTTAATTAAACATGAGAGCCCCAGTGTTGAAGGGTAAATACAACCAGGTGGGGGGTAAACAGCTTAGATCGGGGGTTCCAGTGACACCTGCAGAGTCTAGACAGGAGGTGCACCCTGCTAACTTGTAGTCTCAGGGGAGATGCCCGGAAAGGGTAGCATCCCCCCGACCCCGTTCTGCTCATTAAAAGAAATCATCGCTTGTGGGGTTTTCTTATATTTTTATAGATTTCAGAGAGGAAGGGAGAGCAGAGAGAGATAGAAACATCCATGATGAGAGAGAATCATCCATCCACCGCCTCCCACACGCCCTGCACTGGGGATGGAGCCCACAACTAGGGCACGTACCCTTGACGGGAATCGAACCCGGGACCCTGAAGTCCACAGGCCGACGCTCCATCCACTGAGCCAAGCCAGCCAAGGACAATAGCCTGCGTTTTAAGGGGGTGTTCAACAAAGGAATGAAGTGAGAGAACAATTTTCAAGGTTATTTGTGGAGGCAAAGGTGAGTTAGCAAAAAACCCCCAAATCTTCATGGTGTCAATCTGGCATCGAAATATGGGGATCGGCCCTGGCCGGTTTGGCTCAGTGGAAAGAGCATCAACCTGTGGACCAAAGGGTCCCGGGTTCAATGTCAGTCAAGGGCACATACCTAGGGTGCAGGCTCCTCCCCGGCCCTGGCCCTGGTCGGGGCATGTGCAGGAGGCAACCAATTGATGTGTTTCTCTCACATCCATGTTTCTCTCTGTCTTTCCCTCTCTTTTCCATGCTCCCTAACAATCAATGGAAAAATACCCTCAGGTGATGATTTAAAAAAATACATATTTATATATGGGGATGGCTCCTGCGTGATTTCTCTTTGACTAGAGGTTATGATATCGTGTTGGAGTTGTTTGCATGTCCACGCGTCGGCGTGCCCCCATCTGCAGGGAGAAATGCCATTTCCGCGTTGTGTGTTGGTTATAGAATGAGCGATGACAACCGCTCCCTCATGCTTGTGGTTTAATTACTTCCTGTCAGACCGAATGCGAATGCATCCACCATGTGGATTTTAAGAACTGGCCTCAAGACGTGGGTGTGCTGTATGGAAAGATAAATAGGACAGCCCTAGCCAGTTTGGCTCAATGGATAGAGCCTCACCCTGCAGACTGAAGGGTCCTGGGTTCGATTCTGGCCTAAGGCACATGCCCAGGTTGCAGGCTTGATCCCCAGTGTGGAGCGTACAGGAGGCAGCCAACCAATGATTCTCTCTCATCCTTGATGTTTCTCTATCTCTCCCTCTCCCTTCCTCTCTGAAATCAATGAAAACATATTTTTTTTTAAAAAAAGGAAGTTAAATAGGACAGCTTGACTGAACATTCAAACACTCACTCATTTGTTCATTCATTTGTTCATTCACCTGGAAAAGGGGCTGCCCCAGGTCTGCAATAATAGGTGGGAAAAATAAATAATCATGAAGGAGTTCTTTTTCTGTCCGTCAATATTGGGCAATTGGACTTAACCCAGAAATCAGTACTTTTTAAAAAAAAAAATTAATCCTCACTGAGGATATGTTTTCCTTGTTTTTAGGGAGAGTGGAAGGGAGGGGGAGAGAGAGGGAAAAACATCTGTGTGAGAGAGACACATCGATTAGTTGCCTCCTGCCTGAGCCCCAACCAGGGCCAGGGCCGGGGAGGGTCCTGCAACTGGGGTATGTGCCCTTGACCGGAATCGAACCCGGGACCCTTTGGTCCACAGACTGACACTCTATTCACTGAGCCAAACCTGCTAGGGCTGTGTGAACATTCTTAACTTCCAAAAGAAGCAACAAGAACTCATTCATTCAATTCATTCATGGGTTCCTTCCTCCCTTCCTTCCTTCATTCATTCATTTATTCATTCACTCTTCAACAAATACTTTGTTGCTAGGCTGCCCTGTGAGTATAGAGACTGAAAAGTACATGCCTCCTCGCCACTCCCCAGACCCTCCAACTGAGGGGGAGAGACTTTCAGCAATAAATGTCGATAAGCATCCTATGCCCCACAGTGGGTAGGTGCTAGGAAGTTAAGAAGACTGGAGGCATCTGGCCGGTGTGGCTCAGTGGTTGAGCATCGACCTATGAGCCAGGAGATCACCGTTTGATTCCCGATCAGGGCACATGCCCGGGGTTGTGGGCTCAATCCCCAGTATCCGGCGTGCATGAGGCAGCCATTCAGAGACCCATGGGCTCCCCTTGCTACTACGTGGGCTCGGGGTTGGGGCAGGAAAACAAATCATGTCGCTTTCAGTGCCTGCAGCTTCTCCTGGGCCGGGCGCCCCGAGGGTCAGTCACCTGCAGAGGGAGGCAGGTAGCCCTGGGGGCAATTAAACTCCCGAGAGCTCACAGGGATGGAGACGTCCTGTCTATGTCCATGCCTTTCATTGCAGTGCAGTGGACGGTCTTCAACAGTCTCTTCGATGGAATGTTCGCAGGAGCGCAGATGTTCATGTTTCTGCCGCATCTGAACCTTGTCTGGAATCGAACTCGGAACCCTTTGGTCCGCAGGCCGGTGCTCTATCCACTGAGCCAAACCGCCTTGGGCCCACGCCTCACTTTTGACAGGACCCATGTATGTGAGTTGATAGAAGAGAAACTCGCAGAATGGAAGGGCCGGGGAGCAAGCTGAGAAGGCATCTGGTTTGATCCTCTCTCTCTAGGATCAAATCCAGACCTTTCTAGGCGAATGGAAATGTGTAAACGCTTCCAATGAAAGAACCAAGCCCTGAGCTTGGGCATCTAATCATTCTAGGCCTCAACGTCACCCCCGTCTCCACGCCTCCCACAAATGGAGGAACGGGGCGCATTTTCATCCCCCCCAGTATACGTGCTGCTCCTGACCCAATCGAAGGCTTCAGATGCCACCAGAACGTTTTCGATTCACATCATGGGATCATTAGTCACCCGGCATCCTTCCTGTTTTCTCTTTCATCTTCATTCAGGTTTTGTGTCTTGAAAGCATTCCTGAATTTTATAGAGAGGATAAAGCGGATGCCGTGGGAAATGTGTGTGTGTGTGTGTTTTGTGGGTGTTTTTGGGTAGTAAATACTTTTCAGAAATGTTTTCTTGCCATCCTGCCTGGCACAAGCTCCTGGGCCTCTCTGAGCCTCCATTTTCCCATCTCTAAAATGGGGGTAACAGCAGGAACGTGTCACAGGGTTGTTCGTGAGTGTTAAGCACTTAGGACTTTGTCGCTGGCATGTAATAACTGTTCCGCAAGTGTTAGCTGCTGTTGTATTTATCATAGCACCATCATTGTTTTATAGACTTTTCCTCGAGCCTGCTTTTTGGGTATTTCTCATTCTTGTATAAGGAGACTTGTCTTCAGACCTGCTTCCCCAAAATCAAAGCCGGAGCCCTGGCCAGGGAACTCCGTAGGTTGGAGCATCGTCCCTAGATGCCAAGGTTGCAGGTTTGATCCCGGGTCAGGGCACATTCAAGGATCAACCAGGGAAATAAGGGGGACAACAAATCGATGTTTCTCTCTCTCTCCTCCCCCTGATCTCTCCTCCTGCCTCACCTTAAGCTGCTCCTTGGACGCCCCCCAAATGTGGGCCTCAGCCAGCAGCTCCCATGACACCCCTGGGCCCCCTGGTTCAGAGGCCGGACGAAGCTGCCTCGGTACCAGACCTTCCAGCACAGCCCTCACATTTCTTGAAGTTTCCTGATGTTGGCTTGGCATCCTTGCCTGGCTTCTAACATGAATGGAGACTTTCCCCATCTTTATGGGTCTTCCTTTATTTATTTATGTATGTATTCATCACCCAAGGATGTATGTATGTATGTATTCCTCACCCAAGGATGTTTTTCCATTGATTTTTAGAGAGAGTGGAAGAGAGAGGGAAAGACAGAGAGAAACATTCATGTGAGAGAAACACACCGATTGGTTGCCTCCTGCACAAGCTCCAACCAGGGCCAGGGCCGGGGCCGGGGAGGAGCCTGTAACCGAGGTACGTGCCCTTGACTGGAATCAAACCTGGGACCCTTTGGTCCACAGGCCGCCGCTCTATCCACTGAGCCAAACTGGCTGGGGCTGGGCCTTCCATAATTTAATCTCGAGTTGTGAAGAAGGGCCATATTGCCCTGAAAGCTGAGTGTACCCTCTTTTGTTTGTCTTGTTCCACCTGGAAACTGTCTTAAGTGACGCGTTTCGACTTTGACACCTCTTCCTGTTTGCAGCTTGAGAGAGGGCAGTATTAGTTAACTTTTGTATTTTTGCAAAATATTTCAAATATTGGAGCCTCTGTGAAATCCTGCTAGCGGTAACACCCCGTGAAAACGGGGAAGCAGCCCTAGCCGGTGTGGTTCAGTGGGTAGAGCGTCGGCCTGCGGACCAAAGGGTCCCGGGTTTGATTCCGGTCAAGGGCACGTGCCGGGGCTTGGTTGCAGGCTCTTCCCTGGCCTGGGTACCTGGTCGAGGAGCATGCAGGAGCAACCAATCGATGTGTTTTTGTCTTTCCCTCTCTCTTCCACTCTCCCTAAAAATCCATGGGAAAATATCCTTGGGTGAGGATTAACAGCAACAACAAAAATATATATGAAGAAAAAATATGACAATGTATTAGAGTCAGAAATTGCTTTTACCCACCTGTCTTACCTTCCTTTTTCTTCGGTTTTATATTGATACTAGAGCCCAATGCATGAATTCCATACATTTTG
>NW_006291616.1:200871-201721 GCF_000327345.1 Myotis davidii | reverse complement strand
GCCAAGGGCTCTGACTCGCCCGCCCCGGGGCCGTGGCCAGCATTAGCCACACCGTGCACGGGGCATAGACAAAAAAGGAAATTCACCAAGGCAGACAATGTCAAGTGTGTGGCCGCTGCCAAGAACCGGAGCCAGAATCTCCTGTCCCGGCTTCTCCTGGGCCTTCGCTCCCTCAACAGGGCGGAGCCCGCCAGGTGAGCCCGCCTGACCGCCTCGCTGTGTGCCGGCCCCTGCCAAGGGCTCTGACTCGCCCGCCCCGGGGCCGCGGCCAGCGCTAGCCACACCGTGCACGAGGCATAGGCAAAAAAGGAAATTCACCAACACAGACAATGTCAAGTGTGTGGCCGCTGCCAAGAGCCGGAGCCAGAATCTCCTGGCCCGGCTTCTCCTGGGCCTTCGCTCCCTCAGCAG
This sequence comes from Myotis davidii, assembly GCF_000327345.1. NCBI lineage: Eukaryota > Metazoa > Chordata > Mammalia > Chiroptera > Vespertilionidae > Myotis > Myotis davidii. The sequence continues at coordinate 201,310 of NW_006291616.1, read as the reverse complement.
GGAGGAGCCCGCCAGGTGAGCCCGCCGGCCCGCCTCGCTGTGTGCCCCCCACCCCCCTGGGCTGGCTTTGGGAAAGGTGTCTTCGCAGGGCTCCCTCTGCTTCCTCCTCAGCCCGGACGCGGGTGCCCATTGTCACCAAGCCGGGTGGGCAGGCAAAAGGCCCAGCCCGTGCGGACACACAGCTCACGGCTGTGGAGGGGGTGGATGTGGCTCTCTGCAAACATCTCTCACGTCACCTTATTTTCTCCTACGATGTCCATGCACCCAGCCTATTGGCATTATGCTCTTTGAGGGGCAAGAGGCTGGCAGGGCCTTAGGCAGTTTGGCTCGATGGATAGAGCATCGGCCTGTGGACTGAAGGGTCCCGGGGTCGATTCTGGTCAAGGGCACGTACCTCAGTTACAGTTCCCTACCCTAGTCGGAGGCATGTGGGAGGCGA
>NW_006291616.1:194683-196026 GCF_000327345.1 Myotis davidii | reverse complement strand
ATTTTTTGATAAAAGAGGCTTGCAGGAGAAGGTTCTAGGGGGCCTCATAACTAGGACTGAGCCACCCACCGTGTTGTTCAGGGCTCAATAGCACAAACACCTCTTGGCTTAGCCTCGGAATTTTTTGATAAAAGAGGCTTGCAGGAGAAGGTCCGAGGGGCCTCATAACTAGGACTGAGCCACCGTGTTGTTCAGGGCTCAATAGCACAAGCACCTCTTGGCTTAGCCTCGGAGATGACCAGGACCACCAAGCACACCTTACCCACTTTCAGGCTGGCCTGAGATTATTATTATTTTAAAATATTTTTTATTGATTTCAGAGAGGAAGAGAGAGATAGAAACATCAATGATGAGAGAGAATCATGGATCAACTGCCTCCTTCACGACCCCTACTGGGAATCCAGGCTACAACCCGGGCATGTGCCCTTGACCGGAATCAAACCCAGGACCCTTTAGTCCGCAGGCTGACGCCCTATCCCCTGGGCCACACCAGCTCGGGCCTGGCCTGCAATTAATATGGTGCTGGGCACAGTCATGTGGCTCAACCCCAGCAGGAAGGCCTGGGTTCGCTTTGTTCCATCAGGAAACCTGAAGTTGACATACATTCAGGGACCATCTCCACCTGCCACTCAGTGCCGGTTACCGCGTGGAAGACACAGAGGCCCAGAAAATACAGCCTCTACCCTCAAGGAGATTGCAGGGCATCTGAGCTCCGGTGAGTCACTCAGCCCTCCTCTTTTGTCCTTTTTCTGACTTGCAGGCTTTTGCACATGCTGTGTCCTCAGCCTACAGGACCCTCTCTTCATCCCCCTTTCTGGGACTGCTGTGTACAGCTGTGCAGGCTGCGGACTGCGTCATTCCAGACCCGTTCACATCGAATAGAACGGTGCCCTTGCAGGCACGCAGGACACAGTCTGTACGGCTGCATGGAATGGCTTTGACTCCCACTGTTACCCCATTTCTCCTATTTGGGGGTAGCTCACTGTCATCTCAGGTTTTGGCTTCCCTCCCTTCCGTCTTTCTTTCTGTCTTTCCTCTTCTGTTCCTTCACTCCCCACCTTTCTTCCTACTCTACATCAGGACCTTTGCTAGGAGCTGGGCATACAGGTAGGCTCCTGACCCTTGTGGAGCTGACATTCTTTTAAAAATGCTAATGTATAAAAAGCCAGGGGCTATCACGACTGAAACAACCAGATGGACGACCAAACAGCCAGCTGCGTGGAGTGACCAGGCCGGCAGGGAGGGCAGTAAGGGGTGGTCATGCCAGTGGCAGGGGGGCGGGGGCAGTTAAGGACAACCAGGCCAGCAGAGGGAGACCAGGCCAACAGGGGGCAGGCACTTAG
>NW_006291616.1:183848-194441 GCF_000327345.1 Myotis davidii | reverse complement strand
AAGGACATTCTGAAGTCTATTTTTAAATTGCCTGAAGTAATTAGAGCCAGAATGCATGAATTTGCTTCCTGTCATTGTCAACTATGGGCTGTGTGACTGCAGCAGGAAAGACAAACTACCTCTGTTTCGCCTGTACAATATGGGTATAATAATAATTCTTAGCTTATAGAATTGTTGTGAGGGTTAAATGAAATAAATGAGGTGCTCAATAAAAGCTCATTATAATTTTTCAAAAAATATTTTTATTTATTTCAGAGAGGAAGGGAGAAGGGGAGAGAGATAGAAACATCAATGATGAGAGAAAATCATGGATCAGCTGCCTCCTGCAGGCCCCACACTGGGAATGGAGCCTGCCACCCGGGCATGTGCCCTGACCGGGGGAATCGAACAGTGGCCTCCTGGTTCATAGGTCAATGCTCAACCACTGAGCCACTCAGGGACAGGCTGGAGCTGGCATTCTTTTTTAAAATATATTTTTATTGATTCAGAGAGGAAGGAAGAGGGAGAGAGAGAGAAACATCAATGATAGGAGAGAATCATTGGCCGGCTGCCTCCTGCATGCCCCCCTACTGGGGATTGAGCCCGTAACCCAGGTATGTGCCCCTGACTGGAATCAAACCCGGGACCTTTCAGTCCCCAATCAGACACTCTATCCACTGAGCCAAACCAGCCAAGGCCTGACATTCTAAATGGAGCTCCACATTCATAAATGGGGAGCACTTCTATTGTTCTTCCTCCAGGAAGACTTCCTGGGTTGCACCCGATGCCTACAGGTCGATGACGAATGGCTGTGACTTGGGGGACCTTTTGGCTTTAGAACATAGGGCCTTCGGTCCACAGGGAACGTGAGGGGGGGAGCGGTGGAGACCCACCCAAAGCCCAGAGCTGGGGTTTCATCCCCTCCAGCTTCCTGTCCTTGGGGGCGCCCCGGGGCCTGTGTGAAGCTCATTAGCGAGGCAGCGGCTAAGATGCGGCCCAGAACACGGCCTCCCCCTGCCAGGGAGGCCACAAAGTTCCAGAACTTCCCAGGGAGGAAGGGAGCACCCGCCTGGCCTGCCTCCCGGGCCCGCCAAACTCTCCCTAATGAGCCGTCTCCCCGGGAGGGTGAAGTCACCTGCGGAGGCCGCTGGGCCTCAGGTGCGCTCCGGAGGCTTAAAATAGCCAGCTCCCTCCACCAACCCCGCGCAACCCGCAGAGGAGGGCGGGTGCCAGGAAACTAATGAATCCGGGCCGAGCGAATTAATTGTTGATGAAATAATGCGCTTCGTGTGCTTCCTGTTCATCCGTCTCTACAGAAGCTAATGAGCCCCACTTGGCAGCCGGCGGGATCACATTTTCGACGTCGTGTGTGAATGTGGCCAAATCGTCTCTGGGAAGCCTGGCCTGGAGCGTCCTCCGTGGCTGCGTCGTGTCCAGACAGGCCTGGCCTAGCAGGGAAGACGTGATTTTTTTAAAATTTTTTTTTGTAGGAGAGTCCCAAGGAGGGAAGAGGGAAGATACGAGCTTTAACCGTGACACTCCAAGCGAACCCACGCCTCTCCTATCTTCCTTCCTGCCACAGCCACCACCACCACCACCCCCGGGGGACCCCTCACCTGAGAACCCCTCGTCTGTTAGCTGAGTTGAGGGGTGATGGCTCAGAGCAGCGGGGCAGGCTCCCACACACAGCCTGACTTCGCATTTAATTGTTCTGTGCTGTGTGCACAGCTCACACTGCAGGATGAAGGGAAAGAAAAACGGGTCTAAGAGACGTATATACATTTGGAATATTTATTGTATTTTATTTATTTTTTTCCCTTGTTCATCCTCACCCGAAGATATTTTCCCATTGATTTTTTAGAGAGAGTGGAAGGGAGGGAGACTGAGAGAGTGTGAGAGAGGAACATCGATGTGAGAGAGACACGTCGATACGTTGCCTCCTGCACACGCCCCGACCAGGGTCCGGGCCGGGGAGGAGCCTGCAACTGAGGTACATGCCCTTGACCGGAATCGAACCCAGGACCCTTCAGTCCACAGGCCAATGCTCCTCTATCCACTGAGCCAAACTGGCTAGGGCTGTATTAACTTTGGAGAGAGAGGAAGGAAGAGGGGCAGAGAGATAGAAACATCAATGACAGAGCAACGTCGATTGGCTGCCTCCTGGGGATGGAGCCCGCAACCCAGGCATGTGCCCTGACTGGGAATCGAACCAGTGACCTCCTGGTTCATAGGTTGTCACTCAACCACTGAGCCACACTGGCCGAGCCCAGTGTTCCTATTTCACTTGGGCAAAGAAAATGGAGACCAGGTTCAAGTGCCAGCCCCTTCCTAGCTGAGGGAGCCCCGCACAGCCACTTACCCCGCAGAGCTCCGGTTGGCTCAGCCAGGATCTCGAAACAATGTCTGCCTCCCCCACCTGCAGGGCGGCTGCCTCATTCGATGAGGGGAGGGAGGTGCAAGGACTGCAACATGGTCCCCCTGTTCACTGTGAGAAACCCACCCCGCTCTGCACCCCAACATGCATATAGCTCTCACGCTTCAGCAAAAGCTCTAAGTCAGTGGTCCCCAACCTTTCTCTGGCCACGCCCCACCTAAGTGTCTCTAACATCCTGATGGGCTCCCCCACCCCCGGGACATAGAATTCTTATCATTCAAAAAGTGAGCCCCTATGTACGTGGAGGAAGCCTCAAAGGCCATGAACTTGGTCTAAACAAGCTTCCAAAGGACCTGGCATCTATGAGAGAGAAAGATAAAAGAATGAAAGGAGAGTGGGAATACTGAGGAAGAAATCACTAAGAAATGGTTAAAAAATAATAGCAATATGAAGCGATAGGAAAAAATAGCACATAAAGTTTCAAAACATAGAACAGAGAACTGAAATGCATAAATATGCCACAATATATATTTATAGACTGTCTGGGAGGCCCCGAGGACAGTAAGAGATGCAAAACATCCACTGTGAGTAACTCACTCTCCAATTGCCCCCCTCAAAGATCACATTGCCCCCCTGTGGGGCGTGTGCCCCACGTTGGGAACCACTGCTCTAAGTGAACACTTGGCACAGACGTCCCCGGGGGTCCTGCTACGATACTGTTCACGGGGGGAAGATGAAAGAATTCACTGAAGTTGGCTGAGAGTCAGCACAGTCCTGAAGAAGTGCTGAGTTCACATGGGGGCTGGCCACTTTGGGGCGACAGAGACACGACTGCTTCATGATTCTCGATGTTTTTGTTTTTCTTCAATGTAATGGAGCAACGTTGGTTAGTGGGATCATATGATCTTATTAGTATGATCTATGATCGGGGTAGATTTCTATGTTACAAGATCTATATATTGCTCTGTGTGGTCACCATCTAAAGTCAGAACCAGATCATCTTCCGGCACTATATATATATACATACATATAGCTGCCACAATCAAGAACCCCTGCACTAGGCCCTGGCCGGGTGTCTCAGTGGTTGGAGCATCATCCTGATACACCAAGGTTGCAGGTTCCATCCCCAGTCAGGGCACATGCAAGAATCAACCGAGGAGTGCACAAATATGTGGAACAACAAGTTGATCTCTTTCTCTCTCTCTCTCTCTCATCAATCAAGAGAGAGAAGGAAGAGGAGGAGGAGGAGGAGGAAGAGGAGGAGGAGGAGGAAAAGGAAGAGGAGGAAGAGGAGGAGGAGGAAGAGGAAGAGGAGGAGGAGGAAGAGAAAGAGGAGGAGAAGGAGGAGAGGAGGAGGGGGAGAAGGAGAAGGAGAAGGAGAAGGAGAAGAAGGAGAAGGAGGAACCCTGGACTAAACACAATCAAGCACATTCAAATCAATAAAAAGACAACCTCATGAAAAAAACAGGCAAAGCGTAGCCCAGCCGGTGTGGCTCAGTGGTTGAGCGTCGATCTATGAACCAGGAGGTCACAGTTCGATTCCCAGTCAGGGCACACGCCTGGGTTGTAGGCTTGATCCCCAGTGTGGGGCGTGCAGGAGGCAGTCAATCAATGGCTCTCTCTCATCACCGATCTCTCTCCCTCTTCTCCTCTAACATCAATAAAAATATATTTTCTAAAAATGGGCAAAGCATATATCAAGCAGAAATACACACGGCTAATAAGTATGTGGGGGAATGTTTAACCTCCCCAGTGATCAGTGAAGTGTAACAGATTAATCAGGAAGACCGATAACACACAGTGTTCGTAAAAGTGAAGGGCGTGGTCTCACAAAATCTTCTAACATAGTCAGCTGAGCAGAAGGGGGACTTCCAGTCCTCTCTGCCTCTGTGGTCAGGGGTGGAACCAGGCTGAGGTGAAGAGTGGAGGGAGCCCAGCCCACATGGCTCGGTGGTTGAGCATCGGCCTATGAACCAGGAGGTCACAGTTCGATCCCAGTCAGGGCACATGCCTGCGTTGTAGGCATGATCCCCAGTGTGGGGCGTGCAGGAGGCAGTCAATCAATGGCTCTCTCTCATCATTGATCTCTCTCTCCCCCTTCACCTCTGAAATCAATAAAAATATATTTTCTAAAAATGGGCAAAGCATATATCAAGCAGAAATACACACGGCTAATAAGCATGTGGGGGAATGTTTAACCTCCCCAGTGATCAGTGAAGTGTAACAGATTAATCAGAAAGACTGATAATACACAGTGTTCGTAAAAGTGAAGGGCGTGGTCTCACAAAATCTTCTAACATAGATCCTTAGATCCAGACACTTCATTTCTGGTTAGCTCTCCTATAACACATCTCAGACGCTCTAGCCGGATAGCTCAAAGTGCCGGGTTTGATCCCCAGTCTGGGCACAGGGCACATACAAGAATCAACCAGTGAGCCCTAGGTGGTGTGGCTCAGTGGATAGAGCATCGGCCTGCACACTGAAGGGTTCAATTCTGGTCAAGGGCACATGCCTGGCTTTCAGGCTCGATCCCCAGTAGAGGGCGTGCAGAAGGCAGCCGATCGATGATTCCTTCTCATCATTGATGTTTCTCTCCCTCTCCCTTCCTCTCTAAAATCAATCATATATATTAAATCAAAAATATATATTTAAAAAAGAATCAACCAATGAATGCATAAATAAGTGGAATAACAAGTCAATGTTTGCCTCTCTATCCCCCTTCCTGTCTCTAAAACCCTTAAATTTAAAAAAAAATCGCTTAAGTATACAAGTATTTACACAAACGCACATAAAGCTGGTCCTTATAGCACTATTTGTAATCATGTAGAAATCCAGTAATTATCGAATAGTTCAATCATGGTGGCACATCCACATCTGAAAAATGATCCAACAACTAAAAGAATGGGGTAAATTATTAGCATTGGCCTGGAAGGATGCGTACCTATGCGTGCCTACGTGTATCCACCAGAGGAGGAAATCAAGCATATTCCAGAATAATATGGTAGAAACTCATTCTTGTTTTTTTTAAAAAAATGCTCTCACTACACAGAGAGACAGATCTTGACATATGCACAGGAGACGGTCTTAAAGATCTAACAGTAATCACCCTTAGGGGACTGGAGAGGAGCGCGGGGACTTTTGCCTTCTACTTTATATTTTGTGGCTGTTTTTACAACAAACACATATGCACTCTTTCTGTGATGTCAATAGTCTGATGTGAGTTCAAACAGAAGCTTTACAAAGAAAAACCTTTCCTGCCAAGGTTTGAGGCCATTTCAGGGCTGTCTCTTTACTTAAAAATCTCCTAGGGCGGTGATAGGCAAACCGTGGCTCGCGAGCCACATGCGGCTATTTGGCCCCTGGAGTGTGGCCCTTCCACAAAATACCGGCTCTTCCACAAAATATCTGATATGCAGGATGGTCTTAGGCCACCCCTGTGAAAGGGTTGTTAGACCGCCAAAGAGGTCACGACCCCACAGGTCGAGAACCGCTGTTTAGACGATGTACTCATTAATACATTATTGAGTGATGGCTGGTTTGACAGGGAATGTAGAGGGCACTAGGATGGAGGAAGGGTCACCTAATCCTCCTGCTTTCATTGTTTTATTTTTTTATTGATTTCAGAGAGGAAGGAAGGAGAGAGAGAGAGAGAGAGAGAAAGAGAGAGAGAGAGAGATCAATTCAATGATGAGAGAGAATCATTGATTGCCTGCCTCCTGCATACTCCACACTGGGATCGAGCCCACAACCTGAACATGTGCCCTTGACCAGAATCGAACCCGGGACCCTTCAGTCCACAAGCTGACGCTCTAACCACCGAGGCAAACCAGCCAGGGCCATCCGCCTGCTTTTCATCTGTCCTTGTCTCTGTATGAGCTGTGTGTCCTTGGGTAAGTCGCCTAACATCTCTGAGCCTTGGATTTTCATCCGCCAAATGGAGTTGCTGCTACCTGCCTCCTCAGCACGGACCTCCCCCAATCGAGCCCTGCGAAGGGACTCAGAACAGCAGCCCCCCTATCATTGCCTTGCAGCGTGTGCAGTGTGCCGGTGAGGTCCCCAGTCCTTGTCATCCCTCATCACTTTGACGAGGTGTAACCTCGTCTTTCCTTCACCGACTCCAAGGTCACATGGGCGCCTCTGTCTGCAGGGTCTTCCCACCTCGCTCCCTCACCTGGGAGTTCCATACCGTGCCTCCGCCCTCATGCAACTGGACCAAACGCACGGTCACAATGTGTGCTTGTCACCTTACGAGTGGTGTCCTCCACAGCACCAGCCGCATGCAAAGCTCGGGTTCCTAAGCCAGTAAGAACGAGTCTCAAACACCTGCTTCGCCCTGGCCAGTTTGGCTCAGTGAATAGAGCGTCGGCCTGCAGACTGAAGGGTCCCAGGTTCAATTCCAGTCAAGGCCACATGCCCAGGTTGCAGGCTCCATCTCCAGTCGGGGGCATGCAGGAGGCAGCCGATCAATGAATCTCTCTCATCATTGATGCTTCTATCTCTCTCTCTCTCCCTCTTCCTTCCTCTCTGAAATCAAAATATATTTTTTTAAAAAAAACACAAACCACCCACCATGTAGCTGGGTGAGCTCTGGCACCTCAGTTAACCTCTCTGAACCTGTTTCCTTTTCTGCAAAATGAGAATACTCATGACGCCCGCCTTCAAGGAACAAGGGAGGTGACAGGAAAGCCATTTATCAAGGAGCCAGAGCTCACTGGGGTGGGCACCGAGGAATTGCCATATTGACCCAAAACCCGCCCTGAGTCCTGGTCTGTACAACCCTCCTTTGCTTTAATGGAGTAGCACCCCATGACATTCCATCAACATATTTTTATTGATTTCAGAGAGGAAGGGAGAGGGAGAGAGAGAGGGAGAAACATCAATGATAACAGAGAATCATGGCTCAGCTGCCTCCTGCATGTCTCACACCAGGGATCCAGCCCACAGCCCGGGCATGTTGCCCTGAACAGGAATCAAATCATGACCTCCCGGTTCATAGATGGGTCGCCAACCATTAAGCCACACAGGCCAGGCATGTTATTTCCATAAGATGGCGTTTTCTTCCGTGAAAACGACAGATTACAGAACCAGCTGCCCGGGTTCCCATCCCGGCTCTGCACTTACTGGCCCAGAGCCTCGGGCGAGCCAAGGAGCCACTCCGTGCCCCACTTTTCCCCTCTGTAAAATGGGGATAATGATAGGACCCGCTTCACAGGATTGCTGCCAGGGCGAAGCGAGATGAAAGCCCTTGGAGAGAGCCAGGCACACACAGTAAACACCGTGTGAGTTTGGCTCCTATTAGAGCCAGCTCAGAGCCCTCCTGCCTCCCCAGGCAAGGCTGGACCTGCGGCTCCGTCCGCCTGCAGATCGGGGGGGGGTCTCCCTCATCGCCCCTCCCTCTCCCACCATCCTTCCAGCATGAGGCCCCAGAGGAAGGCGTAAAAGATTGCTATCGTCCCGCTTGCCCCAGCCGGGAGGACACTCTCTCCTACCTGGCGGTTACACGCTATCCATGGACTGGATGCCTGAAGGTGGTGCCTCCCATAGCCAGGAATGGTCCCAGGAGACTCTTGGCCTGTTTCCTCCCGCCGCAGCTCACAGCATCCTCCTGCAGACTCCCGATGCCCAGGCTCCCAAACGCCCCTCCCCTCAGCAGCCAACTGGTAAACCCACGGGGATGTGCAGAATCAGTTTTACGTTGCAGCTGGGACTGAAACTCTAGGTCTGGGGCCAGAGCATGGGGAGGTAGTTCGGCTCCCCTCTCCCTCCTCCATCTACCACACCCCCCCTCCGGGCCCCTCCTCCATAGCTGGGCACTGCTGCCCCAGGCTGGGTCAACGGCTTCATTGGTTGCTGAGTGAGCTAGGGGTGCAGAGAACCCAGGTCCCACCAACCAGACAAAGGTTTCCCCTGAGGCCTCCCTCCCTGGGTTCAAAGAGGGAGGCAGCCCTTCCACTCCCGACAGGCTGGCTCTGTTCTCCTCCGGGCCTCCTCTTAGAGGAGGTGTTGAGGGGCTGGGGCTAGGGTGACAACCAGCGCCCCCAGCAGCCCTAAGCCAAGTTCCCTGTCTCTAGACTGCAGATTCCTGATCCCTTATTTCTAAGCTGCAGGCATTAGTTCTCAATTCAGGTGCATGACACCCAACAGCACCCTGGGATATCAAATTGTTTTTAAGGGAACTGCACGTTGCTTTCAATGTGTACTTGAATGGGTGAGGGAATAAAAAGCAGGCATGTAACAAACCAATATTATATATAATAACTAGAGGCCCGGTGCACAAATTCGTGCACCAGTGGGGTCCCTCGACCTGGCCTGTGGGATCGGGCCAAAACCAGCTCTCTGACATCCCCCGAGGGGTCCCAGATTGCGAGAGGGTGCAGGCCAGGCCAAGGGACACCACCACCAGTGCACAATCCGCACCAGGAAGAGACATGGGAGGTTGGCCAGGCGGGGAGGGACCTCGGGAGGGCTCCAGGGCATGTCTGGCCCATCTTGCTCAGTCCTGATAGGCCGGACCCCAGCAGCAAGCTAACCTACTGGTAAGAGTGTCTGCCTCCTGGTGGTCAGTGCATGTCATAGTGACCGGTTGTTCCACCATTTGATTGATTTGCATATTAGGCTTTTATTATATAGGATAATTAAGCAAACTAAGTGACCATAACTAATGAAATAACAATAAATATGAGCCCTAGCCGGTTTGGCTCAGTGGATAGAGCGTTGGCCAGCAGACTGAAGGGTCCCTGGTTCGATTCCAGTCAAAGGCACATGCCCGGGTTGTGGGCTTGATCCCCAGTGTGGGATGTGCAAGAGGCCGATGATCAATGATTCTCATCACTGATGTTTCTCTCTCTTTCTCTCTCTCTCCCCTTTCTCTCAGAAATCCAATGAAAATATTTATTTAAAAAAAGGAGGGCTCACACAACAGGCACCCATGGCAATAAACGTAAGAACTAATTAGCACCCTGACTAGTTTGGTTCAGTGCAGGGGTCCTCAAACTACGGCCCACGGGCCACATGCAAATACAAATATTGTATTTGTTCCCATTTTGTTTTTTCCTTCAAAATAAGATATGTGCAGTGTGCATAGGAACTTGTTCATAGTTTTTTTTTTTAACTATAGTCCGGCCCTCCAACGGTCTGAGGGACAGTGAACTGGCCCCCTGTTTAAAAAGTTTGAGGACCCCTCGTTCAGTGGATAGAACGTCGGCCTGTGGACTGAAGGGTCCCGGGTTCGATTCTGGTCAAGAGCACATGCCCAGGTTGTGAGCTTGCTCTCCAGCAGGGGGCGTGCAGGAGGCAGCCAATCAATGACTCTCTCTCATCATTGATGTTTCTCTCTCTCTTTCTCCCTCTCCCTTCCTCTCTGAAATCAATAAAAATTTTAAGAAAGAACTAATTAGCGCCTGCGTCCTGTGTCCGGATCCCGGCGAGAGGTGCCACCACAAGGGCCAAGCAGTCTCACACGAATCCCGTTCTGCACCCTGCAGTCCGCTCCTCTCTGGGCAGGAGGTGGTGCCCCGTCTTGTTGAGATCTGATCTCTAAATGCAACCATGTGTTTTCTTTCATCCAAATGACTGTGCTCGTCTCGGGAGCAGCCTTTAATTTTCTTCTTGGAACCGAGGACCGGCCTCACTTGCAGCAACAAAAGGTCCCCAGGACGGTGAGGTAAGATTTGAATTAAGATACCTTGGCACCTTCCCCTCCACAGCAATTAACGGCCAACAGGTTTTTAGCAGCACCCACTCTCTTAGAGCAGTTACTTTTCGTCTCAGGAATCCCTGGCTATCGTGTTGTCGAGTCGTCCTGATTAAGCAGCCCCTCTCCCACGACCCCCGGCGGCTGGCTCTCTGCCAGGTGGCACTCCCCGTGGACGGCACAGGTGGGACCCCTGTTGTCTGAGGGCCCTGCCAGATGCATAAGCCACGTTATGACCAGGCCTCCGTCCGCACAGCTGACATCAAATATGGCCAAGGCACCCTGTCCTTCAGTGGATAGAGTGTGGGCCTGCAGATTGGAGGGTCCCGGGTTCGATTCCGGTCAAGGGCACATGCCCGGCTTGTGGGTTCCATCCCCCAGTAGGAGGCGTGCAGGCGACAGCTGACCAGTGGTTCTCTCTCATCATTGATGCTTCCCTCCCTCTCTCCCTCTCCCTTCCTCTCTGAAGCCAATAACAATGTACTTTGTAAAAGTCCGCGTTGCAGGCAGTTAGGCTGAGGCAGCTCCGCCCTGGGGGCTCTGCCGT
>NW_006291616.1:182807-183686 GCF_000327345.1 Myotis davidii | reverse complement strand
GAGAGGAGGGGAGAGCCAGCGTTTGCTCGTCCACTTGGCTCCCAGTCAGCAGCCCTGGTAGGTGTGTAATCTGATGGAAACGAGGTCCGGGAGGAGAACCTGGAGCCTTTCCCGCGCTCTGCCCCCTGCCAGGCATGCCCCAGCCTTCCCCGAGGCCCTCGGGCCAAGTCAGAAGTTAGTCACTCCCTCCCTGGCTCCGGGAGCCCCTCTGCCCCACGGAGAACACACCTCGCATTGTGCGGGCAGGATCGGGCCCTGGTCTGTCTGCCGTTGGACAGGGCGCTCCCGAGGGCAGGGATGCGCTCCCCCAGCGGCTTCAGTCCCACGGTGTGCGGGGCCCAGCGCTGGGCACATGCCTGGGGTGTAAGAAACGTACGTGGAACAGATAATCAACCCAAGACCTTCTCTTTTTTTAAAAAAATATATTTTTCTTATTGATTTCAGAGAGGAAGGGAGAGGGAGAGAGAGAAAAACATCAATGGTGAGAGAGAATCATGGATCAGCTGCCTCCTGCACGCCCCCTACTGGGGATCGAGCCCACAACCCAGGCACGTTTCCTGACCAGGAATCAAACTGTGACCTTCTGGTTCATAGGTCGACACTGAACCATGGAACCCTGCCGGCCGGGCAAGAAGACCTTCCTTACCATTTGCTCAGAAAATCAAGAGTTAATGCTTTCAGGGTGTGTGTGTGTGTGTGTGTGTGTGTGTGTGTGTGCATGCGCACGCGCGCTTATTTGTTTGTTGTCTGAAAACAATATCCCAGAATTTCTAGGGAGGGGAGGGTGGATTCACCTCATTCATTCGACAAAGACGTGTCGATCCTATGACAGGTGCCAAGTGCTGTTTTAGGTGCTGGAGAAGCAAAACAGACAAAATC
>NW_006291616.1:178053-182562 GCF_000327345.1 Myotis davidii | reverse complement strand
CAGGCCTTTCGGGGGAAGAACACTCCGTTTATCTAAGGTGCTGTGTGCATTCCCACCGCCTGAGGCGGGCCCGTATCCCAGCGTAAGCAGAAAAACACCGTCTACAGCCAAGGAAATGACTGGTGATGAGCCACAGGTATGTCCTGTCCCTCACCACCACGGCTCTTGCCTGGGAATTCTCTCTGCCAGCGGAGGGGATCCACCCCACCATCGTGTGAGGCTCGGCCAACTTCGAAGCTGCTGCCTCCAGCGCTTGGTACCGGCATGGTGCCTGGCAGGCGGGTCGATGGGCACAGTCCCGGCTTGTACTGCTGATGCCCGAGCCGGGGGGCAAGGGAGACTTCCTGTGCCCTTGCCACGCTGAGGATCAGCTTTTAAGCAACCAGAGCCACGATTATAACGCGAGATCGTTGGCCCTGGCTGGTGTGACTCAGTGGATAGAGCGCCGGCCTGCAGACCAAAGGGACCTGGGTTTGGTCTTCGAAGCTGCTGCCTCCAGCGCTTGGTACCGGCATGGTGCCTGGCAGGCGGGTCGATGGGCACAGTCCCGGCTTGTACTGCTGATGCCCAAGCCGGGGGGCAAGGGAGACTTCCTGTGCCCTCGCCACGCTGAGGATCAGCTTTTAGGCAACCAGAGCCATGATTGTAACGCGAGATCGTTGGCCCTGGCTGGTGTGGCTCAGTGGATAGAGCGTCGGCCTGCAGACCAAAGGGACCTGGGTTTGGTTCCGGTCAAGGGCACGGACCTCGGTTGCAGGCTCCTCCCTGGCCTGGGCCCTGGCAGGGGCTGGGGCAGGAGGCGACCAATCGATGTGTTTCTCTCTGTCTTCCCCTCGCTCTGCAAAAGATCAATGGGAAAATATCCTTGGGTGAGGATTAACCAAAAAAAAAATTAATATAAAGCAAGACGTTGGCAACCAATGAACTTGTATGCATGACCCGTGGACACAGACAATGGGCTGGTGAGGGCCTGGGGTGGTGGGGGCGGGGGGGAGAGGATGAGAGCGAGCTGGAAGAGGTTAATGGGGGGTAGGAGGGGAGAGAACCTATGCAATACTTTCAACAATAAAGATTTAAGAAATAAAATAACAAATAAAGCGAGAACTTTCTGTGGATGAGAGGCAACAGTTGTTGTTTTGGGGGGTTTTTCTTGATGAGCTGAAGTGATGATTGAAGCCGTTTTGGCTCCCCTGGCGTCTGGGTGGAAAGAGAACAGGTGTGTGCCTTTGCCAAAAATGACAACCTACCCCCGACGGCCGGCCGGGGAACAGGGTGCTTTGTGCGGCATCGTGAATTCCAGAGGCTGGGAGGTCTGCAGAGGAAAGCAGGGGGCGGGGGGGCTGGAGGGGGAGGGCACGGCTCTGTGAAGACCGCCTTCCGAGCAACTGGTGGGAAGGACTGTTGAGCAACATTGCTCCATCTGCCCAGCTCCTTCACCCATGAGAACCGCACACGGCGACCTGTCTCCCAGCAGTGCTTGTTGCTGGGTGCCAGCGGGGGGGCATGGGGGGGGTGCGTGCACAGGGGGGCTCCTTCGTGAGGCCTCTGGCTTCATCAAGGCCAGCGGTTCCCCATGTGGGGCACACGCCCCACAGGGGGGGCAAGGTGATGTTTAAGGGGGGAATTTGAGAATGAGTTATTAACAGTGAGTTTTTTACATTTCTTCTGCTTCCAGGGGCCTCCCAGACAGTCTATAAATACATATTGTGGCATATTTATGCATTTCAGTTCTCCATTCTATGTTTTGAAACTTTATTTCTTCGTATCACTTCATATTGGTCTTATTTTTTTAACCATTTCTTCCTCAGTCCTTCCGCTGTCCTTTTGTCCTTTTATTTTTCTCTCTCGTGGATGCCATGTTCTTTGGAAGCTTGTTTAGACCAAGTTCATGGCCTTTGAGGCTTCCTCCAGGCGAATAGGGGCTCACTTTTTGAATAACAGGAATTATATGTTGTGGGGGGGCGGTCATCAGGATGTTAGAGATGCTTAGGTGGGGCGTGGCCACAGAAAGGTTGGGAACCGCTGGGCAGGGTGTCTCTGCTGCTGGCTCATGTCTGTGTCTCTCTGGACGACACTGTATGTGCTGCCTGTTTGCTCACACATGTACATGCATGTGTGTGCTTGTTTAGAATGCAGGTGTTAGAGATGTGTGTATGTGTGAGTGTGTGTGTGTATGTGTGAGTGTGCATGTGTGTGCATGCATGTGTGCATGTGTGTATGTGTGAGTGTGTGCATGTGTGTGTGTATGTGTGAGTGTGTGTGAGTTGTGTGTGTGTGAGTGTGTGAGTGTGTGTGTGAGTGAGTGTGTGAGTGTATGTGAGTGTGTGTGTGTGTGAGTGTGTGTGTGTGTGTGAATGTGTGAGTGTGTGTGAGTGTGTGTGTGTGAGTGCATGTGTGTGTGAGTGCGTGTGTGTATGTGTAAGTGCGTGTGTGAGTGTGTGTGTATGAGTGTGTACGTGTGTATGAGTGTGTGTATGTGTGTGAGTGCGTGTGTGCGTGTGTGTATGTGTGAGTGTGTGCGTGCATGCGTGTGTGAGTGTGTGTGCGTGTGTGTGAGAGTGTGTGTCTGTGTGTGCAGGTGTGTGTATTGTGAGTGTGTGTGTGTGTGTGTGCGTGTGTGTGCCCGAGAGCAGGTATGCATCCAGTTACCCCTCTTTAATCAGAGCAGGTGGGACTCTTGCAAAGTCAGTCTCTGTAAGTTTGGAGGCATTTGGACAAATGCCTCCTCGAGGCATTCTATAAAGGAGGAGGGGGGAGTGGAGGCCTGAAGGCTTCCTGCAGGGAGGGAGGGACAGAAAGGGAGGGGAGAGATGTGCAGGGGAGAGCTGATCAATGATTCTCTCTCATCACGGATGTTTCTATCTCTCTCCCTCTCCCTTCCTCTCTGAAATCAATAAAATATTTTTTTAAAAGATTCCTCCACATGACACGGAGCGGAAGCTCTGCCCTTGGGCACCAGGGGGCTGTGGCCCGCGGGCGTCGGGTCTCTGGCCCAGGGCCGGGTGCAGGGCAGGGCGTGCCCGCCACTGGGTCCCGTTCAAGCGCAGACGTTCCAGGCGGCCTTGGGATCAAGCTGGCTGAGTGTGCACATCAGGTCACCGAGCTCCGGGACTGTTCAACCAGCCCCAGCTTGTGCGGCCACGGTGACACACAGCTGCTGACGGCACGGATCAGTGCCTCGCGCTGCCGGCCACGCTTGAGAGACGCTTCCCTCTTGACTGAAAGCATGTGTTCCGCACAATCGGGACAGTGTGAGCGGGTGGGTCCCAGGCGGCTCCCTGCACATCTGGAGGGCGGCCCCCAGCGCGGGGACATCTGGAGCGTGGCAGGAAGTGTCTGGATTCACCCCGGGGCGATGTGCATCGCCACATGCCTTTCCCATCTCATCAGGGGCCTCGGCGCTCACATTCCCGACGACATGTCCGCATCTGCCCCGGACAAGAATGGCAGGTGGGGAGACATCGTCTCTGACCCTTACATGTCGGTCGTGTGTGAGGAGGCGAGAGCTCGGGCACAGGAAGGATTCCCGGAGAAATCTGAGACGTGTATGTTTCAGCGTTTGGAAATAAAAGCGCTCTACCCAAACCATTAGTTTATCACAGCGGTGAAAACAGCGTGTATCATTGTAATTCTTCTTTTTTTTTTTAACTGAGGCATGCCTTACATAGGAGTAAAAGGCACAAATCTTAAGTGTAGACGTCAATGGCTTTTTTTTTTTGAATCCTCACCCAAGGATATTTTCCCCATTGATTTTTAGAGAGAGAGTAGAAGGGAGAGGGAGTGACAGAGAGAAACACCCATGTGAGAGAGAGACATCGATCGGTTGCCTGAGGTATGTGTCCTGGTTCGGAATCGAACCCGGGGCCCTTCAGCCCCCAGGCTGATGCTCTATCCACTGAGCCACATCGGCTCTGGCCACCTTGATGACTTTTTAAAAAAATATTTTAATTGATTTCAGAGAGGAAGGGAGAGGGCTAGAAAGATAGCAACATCAATGGTGAGAATCATGGATGGGCTGCCTCCTGCACACCCCACACTGGGGATCAGGAGCCCACAACCTGAGCATATGCCCTGACCGGGAGTTGAACTGTGACCTCCTGGCTCATGGGTCGACGCTCAACCACTGAGCCACGCCGGCCAAGCACTTGATGACTTTTTTATTTTTGCACACACACACACACACACACACACACACACACACGGAGCCACCGACCGCCCAGGTCCAGGTCTGAAACATTCCCAATTCTCAGGAAGGCTCCCTCGCACCCGTGTGTCCCCGTGGACAGCCCGCCCATCTGTTGTCCCCACTCTTCTGACCTGTCACCATTTTTATTTGAGGCTCTTCGTGATAAACAAATACCTCACCATACACAAACAAGAGACAGCCTATAGACCGCCATGACCTTGTATACGGGCCCCAAGGCCAGGGTTCAGAGGGAGTGATTTTGAACACCCGTATGTGACAGCATGCCGAGTCCTCCTAGGCCAGGGGTGGGCAATTTTTGACTC
>NW_006291616.1:177260-178028 GCF_000327345.1 Myotis davidii | reverse complement strand
CAAAGTAAACATCATTACATAAAAGGGTACGGTCTTTTTTTTTTTTTTTTTAGTTTTATTCATTTCAAACAGGCCGGATCCGGCCCCTGGGCCGTAGTTTGCCCACGGCTGTCCCAGGCCCAAGATTTCCCAATTAAAGGAGACCCTGTTCCTGGAGGGCAGACTCCCAGTCTTCAGCTGTGGTGGAGAATTCTAATTTCTTCTTGTTCCCCGAAGGCCAAGTTCACACCTTAGCAAGTGCCCGGCCACATGCCTCCAGGCCCTCCCTTCTTCTTTGAAGGAAACCCAGGCCTGGGCCGAGGGCCCGCCCATGTCCTCTGTCCTCGCTCTGCCTCTCCCGGGTCTCACACCCGTCCAGGAATGAGGCCTAGTTGCGGCTTGCTCCTCTCCGGAGAAAACGCTTAGTCAGACCCAGAGCTAGTCGCTGCAGGCCCCACACTGTCCTCAGGAAATACCAGGAGAAAAGGCCGCAGGAGGGAGGATTAAACCGTCCTGCGCGTTCTCAGGGCCTGTATCTAAATCCTGCAGCCACTGCCCCGTAGACCGAGGGGCCGTGCCTGCCCACGTTGCCCACCCAGGCACCCTCTCTCAGAAACAGCCATTGCTGCAGGCATCGACCCGAGGTCGACCAGCTGGCCACAGCAACCCGGACACCCCTCCCCTAGGCATGCCTCCACTACTTAACTTTTATGTTTAGATTTGAAGGCAACCACTTAGAAGGGTTTTCAGTTACTTCAGGGGTTGGGGCGGGGGGGGGGGGCAGGGGTG
>NW_006291616.1:174009-177220 GCF_000327345.1 Myotis davidii | reverse complement strand
CCTGGAAAAGGAGTTCAGAACCAGGCTGCTTCAGCCCAGATACGACACTGACCCCCCGTGGGACCTGGACAGGCCACGGCATCCTGTCCCCTGGGCCCCACCCGGACGATGCAGACCTGTTTAGCTTAGAGTCGGGGGTGGGGGAGGCCCATGGGGAATGTGGCTCCTGGGAATGTGGGTTTGGGGGTCAGGGTCTCGAAGCCTTCAGCTGCTCTAACCGTGAAACTAGGGGTGAAGGCCTTCACGCTCCCCCCAGGGCGCTGGCCGTGTGGCCATGCTGGTGACGGAGGTTTCCAGCTGCCCGGGATAAAATGCTGCTTCCACTCACGCTCCGAGCGAAGGGCGTGTCTGATGGGTCCCACGGCTGCACTCACAGGAGGATGTGGGCAAGGCAGGCTGTGCAGGTGACTTTGAAACCCCCGCCCCCCGCCCCCCCCAGAAAAGGGGGAGAACGTATTCTCCAGGTGTGAGCAGGTGGACTTATCCTTCTCCTTTTCTGTTGTTGTTAATCCTTACCCGAGGATATTTTTCTGTTGATTTTTAGGGAGCGTGGAAGAAAGAGGGAAAGGCAGAACATCGATGTGAGAGAAACACATTGATTGGTTGCCTCCTATAGGCACCCCACAACCAGGGCCCGGGCCCAGGAGGAGCCTGCAATGGAGGTACGTGTCCTTGACCGGAATCGAACCCGGGACCCTTTGGCCGGTGGGCTGTTGCTCTATCCACGGAGCCAAACCAGCTAAGGCGACTTCTCCTTCTTGCTGCCAACTCCTCCGTGCACGTACGCCCACGCCAGCACCGTGCCCTGGCACAGACTCCAGGGCTTGGCAAGCTGGCCCTGTGGCAGGAGAAGGACCATCCCTGGGAGAGGATACTTGAGGGTTTTCTTTGTTGCTGCTTCCCGGGGTCCGCACCGTCAGACCAGCACAGCCTTCTGTGGGGCCGCAGTTCTCACATGGAACCTGGTCACGGGTGGAGGCCACCTTGTCCAGAAACCCACGGCCAAGCTGCTTTCTCAGGACACACGAGGCAGCATGACGAGCATCACTGCACTTGGTCGTGGTATCTATCGGCCGGCCTCACCCAAGCACCTCACAGTGCTGAGAGCTGAAAGTCATCTTATAAACTGTGCCATAGACGGCTTCCGGAATAATGCCTCGTGTGTGTGCGTGTGTGTGTGTGTGTGTGTGTGTTGCTGTAATGTCTCGTGTGTGTATATGTGTGTGTGTTGCTGTAATGCCTCGTGTGTGTGTGTGTACGTGTGCGCGCGTGTGTGTGTGTTGCTATAATTCAAATTCTCTCCAACACAGGGCTTCTATGTCCACATTCTCAGCCACAAGGGGGAAAGTCTCTCGTGTTGTTTTTATGGGGGGGAGGGGTTATTGATTTCAGAAAGGAAGGAAGAGGAAGAGAGAAACATCAATGATGAGAGAGAATCATGAATCAGCTGCCTCCTGCACGCCCCACACTGGGGATCGAGCCCACAGCCGGGAACCGAACCGTGACCTCCTGGTTGGTTCATAGGTCGTCGCTCAGCCACTGAGCCACGTCGGCCAGGCTCTCGTGTAGTTTTAATCTTCTCCTGTTGTTGTCTTGAATTTATATCACCTGCATGTCCTTTAATGGGCCCCCTACCATGTCGTATTCAGCACAGATGGTATGGGAAGGTCCCCCTCCTTTTTTTTAATTTTTTAAATTGATTTCAGAGAGGAAGGGAGAGGGAAGAGAGGGACTGAAACAACAATGATGAGAGAGAATCACTGATCGGCTGCCAGCTAGGGAAGGTCCCCCTCCTTGCTCATCCTTTTCATAGCCATCGCAATGGGGAAGCACATCTTCGTCAACGCCCTTCACACAGCTCTGGATGCACCTGTTTGCACGGCTGCTGCGGACCTGTGCGCATGCGTGAGTTCTGCACCACCTGATGCAGAATTTGCCTGTGTGGCTTGGGCAGTGCCACAGCTTTGCACCGTCCACGTGTTGCCCACAAACTCCTCCTCCAGCCAGCGGCCTGCTGGAGGGAGCTCAGACAGCATCTGGGTTTTTTGGTTTGGGGGGCAGTTTTTTGTTTTTTGGTGTTTTTGGTGAAGGGCACTACTTCCAGGCTGAGAACAACTTGAAAATGTCTCCCCCACCATGCAGACATCATCGACTCTACCAGGCTTCCCGTGGCAAGCCTTCCCAGGAATGTGCTGCTTAACCATTTCACATGTGGGCTGCAGGAGTAGTGAAGATCTCTGGGAAAGGGCTTATCTCCGGGCACCCCCTCATTCGTGTGTGTCCTCAATGGTGTGGGGCCGGGACCTACACAGACCAGAGATGCGCAGTGATGGATGGGTGGGCTGGGCTGTCATTTTTTCATTTCAATCGAGTCTCCACTTCAGACATTCTAATCTTTAGTAAAATAAGCTTTGGTTCAAAAGAAAGCTGCATCCGAGTGAAGTTTCTCTACTAGAGAGAAACATGGCCATACATGCATGCCTTTTACAAAAAAAAGATTTTTTAAAATATATTTTATTGATTTTTTACAGAGAGGAAGGGAGAGGGATAGAGAGTTAGAAACATCGATGAGAGAGAAACATCGATCAGCTGCCTCCTGCACACTCCCCACTGGGGATGTGCCCGCAACTAAGGTACATGCCCTTGACCTGAATCGAACCCAGGACCCTTCAGTCCGCAGGCCGATGCTCTATCCACTGAACCAAACAGGTTAGACACAAACAAAGATTTTTAAAGCCCTAGCTGGTTTGGCTCAGTGGATAGAGCATCTGCCTGTGGACGGAAGGGTCCCAGGTTCGATTCCGGTTAAAGGTATGTACCTCAGTTGCAGGCTCAATCCTCGCCCGCTGGTTCGGGGGAAAGGGTGGAGGCAACCAATTGATGTGTATCCCTCACATCGATGTTGCTCTCTCTCTGTCTCTCCCCCTTCCTTCCACTCTCTAAATATCAATGGAAAAATATCCTTGGGTGAGGTTTAACAAAAAATAATAATTAATAAAAGATTTTTTTTTCCTGTTTTAAGAGAAATTTTTAATCTATTTTTGTCATGAACCCCTTTAACAATGTGATAAAGTCTGTGGACCATTCTCAGAATAATCTTTCAAAAGGGTAAAATGCAAAAGATTACAAAGGAAAGCAAATATAATAAGATATAGTTATCAGAAAAAAATTAAAATACGTGTGATCCAGTAATATATTCTTTTTTTTTATG
>NW_006291616.1:157554-173811 GCF_000327345.1 Myotis davidii | reverse complement strand
AATCTTAGCTATGGTGAATTGTGCTGCTATGAACATAGGGGTGCATATATCCTTTCTGATTGGCGTTTCTGGTTTCTTGGGATATATTCCTAGTAGTGGGATCACTGGGTCAAATGGGAGTTCCATTTTTAGTCGACTGAGGTAGCTCCATACTGTTCTCCACAGTGGCTGCACCAGTCTGCATTCCCACCAGTGAGAGAGAAAGAGAGAGAAAGGGCAGCGTCCATGTGAGAGGGAAGCATCAATCAGCGGCCTCCTGCATGCCCCCTACCGGGGATCAAGCCTGCAACCGGGCATGTGCCCTGACCGGGAATGGAACTGAACACCTTTTGGTGCAGGGGTTGATGCCCAACCAGCTGAGCCACACTGGCCAGGGCCATGCCTGCCTTTTGAACAATGGGGATGGCAGGGGGGTCATGGGGGCTGAATGAAGACACCTTTTTCCCACCTCTGAGGTGCTTCAACTCATTTTGAATGAAGTGGGCTATCCATAACTAATGCCAGCTTCTGAGACTCCACTCCTCTCCCCCGTTTCCTCCTCCTGACACCTTTTTTTCCTACCCCAACCCCAAGTTTGAGTATCTTAAGTATGTCCATCGCTACTGCCCACGCTGAGGCTGGTATATCCGTCCGTCTCGGTGAAACCTGAAAATTGCCACTTCTGACAAGTTCCTAGGTGAGATGCTGACAGTCTAAGGACCACACCTGAAGAACTACGGAGGCATACTCCTCCTTCTAGAAACTGGATTCTTAAATTATAGCAACTGATGAGTAACAACAGTGAAAACTCTGAAAAGGAAGAAAATATTGCCCTGACCGGTTTGGCTCAATGGATAGAGCGTCAGCCTGCAGACTGAAAGGTCCCAGGTTCGATTCTGGTCAAGGGCATGTACCTTGGTTGCGGGCACATACCCAGTAGGGAGTGTGCAGGAGGCAGCTGATCAATGTTTCTCTCTCACTGATGTTTCTAACTCTCTATCCCTCTCCCTTCCTCTCTGTAAAAAATTAATAAAATATATTTTTTTAAAAAAAGAAAATATTGATTCATCCTGCAATGATGGTGAACACTGCGCTAAGGGAGACAGAGAGCAGATTAGCAGGTTGTCAAGGGCTGGGATGAGGGGGCATGAGGAGGGATCCCAATGGCCTGGGCTTTGTTGGGGGGTATGATAAAAATGTTTAGGAACCAGATAGTGGTGAGAGTTGTATAATCTTGCAACTATACTAAAAACCAATGTCGTCTACATTTTAAAATGGTAAATTCTGCGGCATATGAATTAGATATCAACTTAAAAATGCAGCCATAAGGATGACCTAAAGAAAATATAAGTGGCTCTGTATAGTATGTTTTCGGGGGTAACTAAGGATCAAAACTAAAAAGGAAAAGATTATTGATTGGACTCATCTATTTTAAACAAGAAAAAAACTTAAATCGAAAGGAAATAGTAAACAGCAAAACATGATTTGCAACAAATACGGCAGGGTCAATAACCCTACTCTTTCAGACTTTACAAGTTACTAGAAAAAAGAAAAAGATGGAACACCTCTACAGAGAAACAGGCTGAAGACATGAACAGGTAGTTCTTAAAAGCCGAAACACACATGGCTGGTAACCATATTGAAAATATTCTATCTAATTAGCTATCAAAAATATAAGAGCAACGAAGATACATTTTTGCCTAATCAACTGACAAAGAATTCTAAGAGTCATCTGTTTTGTTTTTGTTACTCCTCACCTAAGGATGTTTTTCCATTTTTTTATTTTTTATTTTTTTAGAAAGAGGGGAAGGGAGAGGAAGAGACAGAGAGAAACATCAATGTGAGAGAGACCTATCAAATGGTTGCCTCCTGTGGAACCTGCAACCAAGGTACATGCCCTTGACCGGAATCGAACCTGGGACCCTTTAGTCCACAGGCCGGCGCTCTATCCACTGAGCCACATGTGCTAGGGCAAGAGTAATCTTTTATAGGTGAGAATCCCAACTTCTGATACAGGAACACATTCTGCCAACATGCATCTCAAACCTTTAAAGTACAGATAGCTGTTGACTCTGCAATATCATGCACATGAATTTATACTAAAGAAATCGACACTGTGTCCAAACAACTACCCTCCAGGTGGCTGATCAGCAACCCTGTTTAAGGTTTCAAAAATCAGACCCTGACCAAAATTAGGCCCTGACCAGGGAGGTCAGGTGGTTAGAGCATCCCTCTTTAGTGCCAAGGTTGTGGGTTTGATCCCTGGTCAGGACACATACAAGAATCAACCAATGAATCCAACCATAAGTGGAGCAACAAATCTCTCTCTCTCTCTCCCTCTCTCTCTCTCTCTCTCTCTCAAATCAATCAATCAATTTTACAAATTAAAAAAAAAAGGATTCTGAAAATAAGAAAGAAACCTTGTGTGAAACAAGGGTGGTGTTAGATAATGTATCAAATCCAATGCTGTTCAGCCATTCAAAATGATGTTGTAGAACGCATACTTACTGCCATGCAAAGATGTTCATGATAGACAGTCAAGTGGAAAGTAGAGCTTACAAAACAGAATCTACCGCATGAGCCAACTTTTGTTTTAAAAACTGTGCGTGGGCCCTGGCCAGTTTGGCTTAGTGGATAGAGCGTCAACCTGGGGACTGAAGGGTTCCGGGTTCGAATCCTGTCAGGGCACATGCCCGGGTTGTGGGCTCGATCCCCAGTAGGGGGCGTGCAGGAGGCAACCCATCAATGATTCTCTCTCATCATTGATGTTTCTATCTCTCTCTCTCCTCTCTGAAATCAATAAAAATATCGAAATATATATATAAAAAAATAAAAGCTGTGCACGGGATATGAAAGATCCACAAAGCTGAATACCCTTTACACACATCCCCCTCACCCCCTTCCCAGTGTTTCTGGGTGAGGAGAAAGGATGGCTTTTTCTTCTTTTAAGCTGTTTTTTTTTTTTCTGCAAGGACGATGTAGTACATTTGCCATAAGGAAACAATTACTTCCCACTTTTCAAGGACTGTAAGGTAAAACTGAGGGAGACATTGTTTTCTGAGACGACACCCGACAAAGAGGAAATGGAAACCAAGAGCAATGTAAAATGCCGGATAACATAGGGGTGGCCTTGGGGGCCCCACTCTTTGTCCTGCGTCCCCGCAGGAATACCCCCCTTCTTCTGTGTTCCTACCATAACGGCAGCCTGTGCGTCTGCTAATCCAGGGTGCTCGCTCTGCCCCGGGAAAACCCGGCCACTGCAAGTAAAAGAAGCTGCTCAGGGAGCATTGTGTGTTCTTAGCGAAGTTTTTATTTCCCTAAATACCTTATCCTGGATAGAACCCAGAGACACCCCCGCCCCCCAAATCACTGAGCAAAGGCGCAGGTAACACTATCAGACACGAGCCACTTAACGGAAACCATCTCCACAGACAGTAATAGCTGACATTTATTCAACACTTACTACTTGCCGGGCTGCAGTCCAAAACTTCGTTATCCCCGACTTAGGACGAGAAATGGAGGCACGGAGCGCTGGAGGCACTTGCCCAAAGCTAAGCATTCTGGCTGGAGAGTCTTGTTAGTGTGGCAGGTGTGTGTGTGTGTGTGTGTGTCTCTCAAAGCTTTTGCAATATGAATTTGTAAATATTATTCTTTCACTGTACAATTAATTTTAGGAGCAGATTCTGGTCAAATTTCTGAAGAAACATGGAATTTTCTACAGTCTATATATGGTGGAGGCCCTGAAGTTATCCTACGACCTCCAGTATTTTTCCATTGATTTTTAGAGAGAGTGGAAGAGAGAGGGAAAGGCAGAGAGAAACATTGATGTGAGAGAAACATGTCAATTGATTGCCTCCTGCACGAGCCCCCACCAGGGCCTAGGCCGGGGAGGCGGCTGCAACCAAGGTACGTGCCCCTGACTGGAATCGAACCCGGGACTCTTTGGTCCGCAGGCCAAGGCTCTATCCACTGAGCAAACAGGCTAGGGCTGGTCTCTTTAACAACACTGTACTTCTGGGTCGAAACACACGCCTTGCCATTGTCCCTTGGGGAAGCTTCTTGACCTCCTCCCCTGGCTATGACTACGCCTCCTGAGAAGATCAGAGTGTCTTAGAAAACTTTGTCATCTGCCCGACTGGTGTGGCTCAGTGGTTAAGCATCGACCTATGAACCAGAAGGTCACGGTTCGAGTTCCAGTCAGGGCACATGCCCAGGTTGCAGGCTCAACCCACAGTAAGGGGCATGCAGGAGGCAGCCAATCAATGATCCTCTCTCATCATTGATGTCTCTCTCTCCTGCCCCCTGCACAACCTCTACCAGGGATGTGCCTGCAACCAAGGTACATGCCCTTGACCGGAATTGAACCTGGGACCCTTCAGTCTGCAAGCCAACGCTCTATCCACTGAGCCAAACCAGTTAGGGCAAAAAATATTCTTTTTAAAAAAGAAAGAAAACGTGGTCATCTCATATCCATAGTTCCTGCTCCCAAGAGGTGGGGTTCCTTGGATCCCCTGGTTTCCTTTCCTGTCCACCAATCTCACTGCCTGGTGGGCTAGCATCTGCAGCTCAAGATAGGGGTGTGCAGCCTGGGGCTTCGAACACACGCCTTGCCATTGTCCCTTGGGGAAGCTCAAGACCTCCTCCCCTGACTATGACTACTCCTCCTGAGAAGGTCAGAGTGTCTTAGAAAACTTTGTCATCTGCCTGGCTGGTGTGGCTCAGTGGTTGAGCATCGACCTATGAACCAGGAGGTCACGGTTTGAGTTCCAGTCAGGGCACATGCCCAGGTTGCAGGCTCAACCCACAGTAGGGGGCGTGCAGGAGGCAGCCAATCAATGATCCTCTCTCATCATTGATGTTTCTCTCCCCACCCCCATCTTCTGTGAAATTAATAAAAATATATTTTAGCCTCAGATGGTTTGGCTCAGTGGATAGAGTGTCGGCTCTCGAACTGAAGGGTCCCGGGTTTGATTCCGGTCAAGGGCATGTACCTTGGTTTCAGGTTCCCTGGCTCTGGTCAGGGTGCATGCAGGAGGCAACCAAATGATGTGTCTCTCCCACACCCCTTCAGTCCGCAGGCTGACGCTCTATCCACTGAGCCAAACCGGTTAGGACAAAAAATATATTTTTTTTAAAAAAAGAAAGAAAACTTGGACATCTCATACCCATAGCTCCTGCTCCTGAGAGGTGGGGTTCCCTGGATCCCCTGGGTCTCCTTTCCTGTCCCTTAATCTCACTGCCTGGTGGGCTCGCATCTGCAGCTCAGGATAGGGGTGTGCAGCCTGGGGCTTCAGGTGTGACAGGTCCTCCTAGCACTGCACCCTCAGGGGATCCAGAGCTTGCAGATCAAGTCCCCAATGACTCCTACCAGCTGCTCCATGCCGGCCACAGGGAGAGCCACAACCTGTGGGAAATCCCAACACATGGGGAATGGTCTTGAAGTTTCGGTCTTTTTCTGAATTTTCAGGAAGTTATTTTGTGACTAGCGGGGGTGGGAGCATGGGAGGAGTCCACCTGGGGTGCACCGAATAAGGGGGCGCATTGTCCGTCGCAAAAATTCATTTTTATTATTATTTTTGTTTTGTCACCCGAGAATATTTTTCCATTGATTTTCAGAGAGAGTGGGAGAGAAGGAATGACAGAAATATCGATGTGAGAGAGACACATCGATTGGTTGCCTCCTGTACACACCCCAACCAGGGCCCAGGCCAGGGAGGAGCCTGCAACTGAGGTACGTGCTGCCCTTGACTAGAATCAAACCTGGGACCCATTGGTCCACAGGCCGACGCTCTCTCCACTGAGCCAAACAGGCTAGGGCTGTAGAGAATTTTTAAAACAGTAACAGAACAGCCCTAGCCAGTTTAGCTCAGTGGATAGAGTGTCGGCCTTCGGACTGAAGGGTCCCAGGTTTGATTACAGTCCAGGGCACATGCCCAGGTTGCGGGCTTGCTCCTCAGTAGGGGACGTGCAGGAGGCAGCCAATCAATGGTTCTCTCTCATCATTGACGTTTCTAGCTCTCTCTCCACTCTCCCTTCCTCTCTGAAATCAATGAAAACGTATTTTAAAAGATAAAACAGTAACAGAACAGAAAGTCTACCTGCTTTTTAGTATCTCCATGCACCAATAATGCTAAGCAATGTCCGTGATGAAACACCCCGACCTGTACATTGGACCACGCCCACCTGCATCTGACTACAAACCTTGCTAGTTTCCATGCCTAGCATTTCTTTCTTTCTTTCTTTTTTAACCCTCACCCAAAGATATTTTCCATTGATTTTTAGAGAGAGGGGAAGACAGAAATATCTATGTGAGAGAATTAGTTGCCTCCTGCACGAGCCCAGACCAGGGCCTGGATTGGGGAGGAGCCTGCAACTGAGGTATATTCCCTTGACCAGAATTGAACCCGGGACCCTCTGGTTTGCAGGCCGACGCTCTATCCACTGAGCCACACCGGCGAAGGCCATGCCCAGCTTTTCTTACATCCCACCATCTCCTTCGTGAGTCTGGTCATCAAGCTCCAATACCCTCTCTCTCTCCTCACTGGTGGGGTGCTTGGGACCCCACGTGATGGATGAGGAGGGTGAGTGGTGTATTTGGGAGGAGGGAGAGAAGTGGCCTTTAAAGCCTGTGCCCGCCCCGCCCCTCCCCTCCCCCATGAAGGTGACGGGAAAAGAGCAGCTGGGAAACCGGGCTGGTGGCCCAACTCGGGCTTCTCCCCCGAGGCCAGTCCTTGTCCCCAACGCGCAGTCAGGCTCATGCTGGGAAAGGGTGTGCCTTGCAGACCCAGCCCTGATGTCCCAGCTTCTCTAACACGTTCTGCGCCCCAAGGCAGGGTTAGTCACTTCCTTCGCAAGCTCCCACAGCACTTGTACACCCCTTTGTGCGGGCACCGGGCACAGGAGGCTTCTTACAGCACCCGCTCCCCAGGCAGCCCCCGAGGGCAGGAACTCACTTGTTCCCCTGTGTTCCCTGGGTCGGACATAGCGACGGACACACACAGCCGCAGCTCAAACACGTCCAGAAGAACCAGAAAAGGAATCACACCCTGTCTTCCTACTTCCCTGTGAAATGGGTGTGGTCTGGGGTGACAGTCATTCACTCATTCATTCATTCATCCCAGGTATGCCCGTTCATTCTTACATCATTACCATTATGGCCAGTGTTTTCCTTTAGTATCATTGATCTAAGTCATTCCGTTCCTGAAAGATATTAAATCGCACAGGCGATAGAGGAATAGCAATTCAGCACAAAATGGGTACATTTCTGGAAATCCAGACACAAGGGATTAGCAAAAACGGGCGCTGCCCTAGCCGGTTTGGCTCGCGTGTCAGAGGTGACATGCGAACTCATTTTTTTGGTTGATTTTTCTCTGTTCAATGGCATTTAAATATATAAAATAAATATCAAAAATATAAGTCTTTGTTTTACTATGGTTGCAAATATCCAAACATTTCTATATGTGACACGGCACCAGAGTTAAGTTAGGGTGGGGAAGCTTTTATCTGAAAAGGGTCGTTTGGATATGTGTAATACCAATTTGGGGCCATACAAAATTATCAGTTTAAACATTAGCCTGCTATATTTGGTCAAACATTTAATTAACTCATCCCTAATGCCTTGGCAGGGCCAGAGCAAATGATTTTGCAGGCCTTACACGGCCCTCGGGCCAGAAGTTTCTCACCCCAACCGTCACATTCTAAGAACAGCTAGCAAATGCTACCCATCGTTGTAGCTTCAGTCTTACTCCGATTTGGCCATGTGAATTGCCAAAATACATATGAAACACTTACAGATAACACTAATTATTTTATTATTTTGCATTTAATCTATAAAGATAATCTGCTTAATATCTAATAGCTTTGGAGGATCAGTGGTCAACTCTCCTTTAGGGTGTTCAGAACTTCCTAATGTTCACCACTGTCTTGGGCGGGGGGAACAATGGACACATATGTAATATCCTTTGTAATAAAAAATAAAATTAAAAAAAATAAAAAAAAAGAAATAACAGGTGCTATGGTTAATTCACTCTGTGGTGAGTACAGAGACCTGCAGAAGGAATGGTAGCAAAAAACAGAGTTTGGGTTCTTTTCCCTGGGGAGTTGCGGGGGGGTGAGGGGGGCAATATCTTTGGAACGGTATCCTGGCGTCCCACCCAAGGCCGCCCTGCCACAAGGACTTAGCACAGTCAGGGAATTACTTACTAATAACGGGTGCGGATGAGCTGGGAGGAAAATGTTACAGGGCTTGTTCAGCCTTGCCCAGGCCACACCCAGTTTAGTCAACCACTTCTGAACCCAGAGAACACCAAGGGAACACAGCGGAGGCCGTACCTGGGGCTGAAAAATAAGAACGCCCTCCCACTCCTGCAGGGACACTCAACGCAATCCTCTAACCGGGACCGACAGGCCTCCCACGGCAAGGATGGCCTGCAAGGGAGATCTGTCCTGAAGAGCATCTAACCATTTTACTGAAGAAAAAAAAAAAAAGGCGTGCAGCTGACCCGATCTACTTCCTTCCCTTTAAACAGAAGAACTTGGATAATCGCTTCAATAAGACCGGTGTCAGCAGCAATCACCGTGAAACGACTCTGTCAGGATGAAATTCCACCCTCGCGGGCATGTGCCGTGAGCGGCATTTAAAAAAAAAAAAATCTATTTTCTAGGCACCTGAGATGGACACGCATGTAAAATAAATAAAAGCCAATTAGCCGTCGCCTCTGGGGAGAGGCTGCCTGGGGGACTGGGGTGGAATGCAGGGAAATCCTGGGGAAGCACGAGCGATGGCTCCAGCAGCACTTCCTGAGGCCCGGCTCTGACCCGTTCCCAGAGCCTCCCGTGGCCCCGCGAGCAACCGCAGCCCAGGCGGGGCTTGCAGGCCGGCGTCCCCGGGGCCGAATCCAGCTCACAGCTGTGTTTCATTTGGCTGCGGCGGCGTGTGTGTTTTTTTTTAAGCTGGAAATCTGTAACGAGGACATGTGCTTCCCAGCGTACCACAGTCCTCACTCCTCCCCATTGCCTCACACTGGCTTGTCCATCTCGCCTGCCAGGCCCCGGTGGGTATCTAGGTCATTGACCCCTATATACCTTAGTCCAGGGGTGGGCAAACTTTTTGACTCGAGGGCCACAATGGGTTCTTAAACTGGACCAGAGGGCCGGAACAAAAGCATAGATGGAGTGTTTGTGTGAACTAATATCAATTCAAAGTAAACATCATTACATAAAAGGGTACGGTCTTTTTTTTTTTTTTTTAGTTTTATTCATTTCAAACGGGCCGGATCCGGCCCGCGGGCCGTAGTTTGCCCACGGCTGCCTTAGTCTCTGATTCTCGAACTTGGTCGCCTGATGGAATAATTCAAAGGAGTTTTCAAAGGTGCCAAGGTGAGGTCCTGATTTCACTCTCCTGTGGTGCAGGCTGGGCCGCAGTTTTTTTGTTGTTGTGGTTTGTTTTTAAATATATTCTTATTGATTTCAGAGAGAAAGGGAGAGGGAGAAAGAGAGAAACATCAAGGATGAGAGAGAATCATTGATCGGCTGCCTCCTGCACGCCCCCTACTGGGCATTGAGCCCACAACCCGGGCATGTGGCCTTGACTGGAATCGAACTCGGGACCTTCTACTCTGCAGGCCGACGCTCTATCCACTGAGCAACACCAGCTAGAGCTGGGCAGTATTTAAAACCTCCCCAGATGATTCTAATGGGCAGCAACATTTGTGAACCACGGCCCTTGAGAAAGAAAGCTGGCTGGAGAGCTCTGACGCCAGGGCGGTTCCCACCAGGCCCTGCTTATCTCCAAATGGACCGTTTCCCTTCACCTGAGGCTGGGCCACCTGCTCAGGGGAACCACCTCACCCAGACCCTGGCCTTTGACCTTCTGTGAAGGGGCTCCAGGCCAAACTTCCCAAAGGATCCCAGATGACCAGGGAGAGCAGGATCCCTTTGGAAATGATGAGTGAGGGCCATTTTTTCCAGAGCTTTTATTGTTGGTGATTCAGCGCATGCACAGGCACATTCAGAACCGATGGCCGTGTACGTACAGGGCATGAGGCACTTTCTCATTCCATTCCTTAGCTTAGATTTAGGACAACAGCATGAAGAAGGTATGACTCTCCCATTTTACAGGTGGGAAAATGGTGACACCTGGCTCCAGGTAAAAGCCCCATGTTGTAACTCAGGCTACAGTTGAATTTATTTCAATGGCCACTCGGTGCCTGTGATGCAGCCTGTGGATGGCTATCTACACTAATAAAAGAGAAAGATGCAAATTGACCATACCTTTGCGACACCCACCAGCCAATCAGGAGTGAATATGCAAATTAACCCAACAAAGATGGCGGGTTAATTTGCATATGCAGGCACTGAGTGGCCAGGAGCATTTCACACTGCCCCAGCCGCTCCAGGCCTCTGTGGGAAGGCAGAAAGGCAGCTCCAGGCCTGAGCAAAGGCAGACAGGTGGCTCTGGGCTGGAGTGAAGGCAGTGCCGGCAGCCAGGGAAAGGAAGGCCCATTCTTGCACGAATCTTCATTCATTGGGCCTCTAGTATTCCAGAACAGCCCTAATGACTGTTCACAGCCAGCATCGGCTCTGATTGGTCAGCGCCTGTGTCACGGTTATGTGTATGTGGGGGAGGGGGAGTGGGAGGAGGCCACATGCTAACCTGATAAGCTCAGGGAAGGCCTGCATGGTGGTTGTGCAAACTCAAAGACCTAAAATAACCACAAAGGATGGTCTGAAATTAAATATTTAACTAAAAGCAGTTTATAGTGGGTAGTCATGTCCTAGGCCAGTATTTTCCCCTGACAAAGATCAACCTCGATCTTTACTTAGCCCATTGTCTTTTTGCATCTAAAATAACATACCTGGGAAATGTCTGGGTAACTTATAACTTCCCTTTTCCCGGACCCCACAGGGCACAACAGGGCATTCCCTCATTGTTATTGCTATCATGTTAATCGTCAACTGTTCACTATGTTAGGTATCCTTATCCATCTACGTAAAAGAAGCATATGTCCATCATTTCACTTTTTATCCAATCCCAGAGGCTCCTCCCCCCTTTGCCTTCTCCCACCTCCCTAATCTATCACCAATGGATTTGTCTTCCCTTCTGATGGTAATTTTTTAAAATATATTTTTATTGACTACAGAGAGGAAGGGAGAGGGAGAATGAGGTAGAAACATCAATGATGAGAATCATGATGGGCTGCCTCCTGCACACCCCTTACTGGGGATTGAGCCTGCAATCCAGGAATGTGCCCTGACCGGGAATCAAACTGCAATCTCCTGGTTCATAGGTCAACACTCAATCACTGAGCCACACCAGCTGGGCTTGATGGTAATTTATAAAAACAAAGGATGAGCCTGCCATTCTCCGGAGCATTATCCCAATCCGTTGAGATACTGTTTCCCGGCAATTGTCGACAGTTTGGCTCAAATAAACTCCCAAAAATTCTTTCAGGTTTGAATGTGGGGTTTTTTTTTTTCATGTTAACATGGTAATCGGTAAACAATGGACTTGTATCAGGCACCAGGCACTCGGTCATATCACCTCTAAGGCTGGAGCCACAACAGCGGTGATGAAGACGTGGTCCCTTGAGCCTGAGGAGTCTCACGCCTGGAGGGTGAATAGATGCTGAAACACTTGCACAAGAGAAGGGGGTGGAAGCTGAGTGTGTGAGAGCAACCCGAGGTCAGCGTCTACCTCCCCCGGGAAACACCAAGGAAGGCCCCACAGCGCACAAGATGTTTAGACCTGCATCTGGAAGGACGAGTGGGAGTTTCCCAGCCAGGGAAGGGGTGGGCGGGCGGAGGTACAGGCTGAGCAAAGGCACGGGGCGCACCATGGCACGGCAGGTTCGAGAAACTTGGCTGCCAGTCAGGAACAGAGCTGCAGGTTCCCTTGAGAGAAAGTTTGTCCTGCTTATCTGTAAGCCCAATGGTCCTGAATGGCCTTAATTATTTTTTCGGTATTTAGCCCCTGGAGGGGAGCTGCAGGTCAGTGAGTTCCCCAGCTGCAAAGGGCAGAGCTCACTGTGGGCACCACCCCGCTCCTCTGCTCCCCAGCACCTTCCCCTCTTCGAAGAGGGTTCCGGATATCTGCAAGTGACCCTGGACTCCAGCAGCAAGCAATCTTCTCTCT
Organism: Myotis davidii; assembly: GCF_000327345.1. NCBI lineage: Eukaryota > Metazoa > Chordata > Mammalia > Chiroptera > Vespertilionidae > Myotis > Myotis davidii. Next base: position 161,699 of record NW_006291616.1, on the reverse strand, counting down.
CACAAAACACAGTCACGGGCACCCAGGTGTTGCCAACTACCCCACACTGGCTCATTCCAACGGCAGCATTAATTTAAAAATCGCAGCGCCCTAGCCGGTTTGGCTCAGTAGGTAGAGCGTCAGCCTGCGGGCTGAAGGGTCCTGGGTTCGATTCCCATCAAGGGCACATGCCCAGGTTGTGGGCTTGATCCCCAGTAGGGGGCGTGCAGGAGGCAGCCGATCCATGATTCTCTCTCATCATTGATGTTTCTATCTCTCCCTCTCCCTTTCTCTCTGAAATCAATCAATCTATATGTATACATATATATATATATATATATAAATCGCAGGAAAAGAGAAATCACAGAAAAGGAGCACATGACGTGAACACTAATGTTTTGGAAATGGGCTTAAAATCATCTTGGGACAGTTCTAACCCAAGTCGTCCCACTCACCAATACAGACACGTCAGCGCCTGTAACGGTCTCTTAGCCATGCTTTTTAAAGTCCACACGTTGCCCCTTACCCTAGACATCATTTTAATGCTGCTGAAGTTAGAATTAGAAATTACAGATGTTTTAGCATTCACACTTAGTGAGTTATATAAAGGTTTTTCTTTTCTTTTCTTTTATCCTCACCTGAGGATATTTTTCCATTGATTTTTAAAAAGAATGGAAGAGAGAGGGAAAGACAGAGAAAAACATCGATGTGAGAGAAACACATCAACGGGTTGCCTCCTGCACGAGCCCTGACCAGGGCCCGGACCAGGGAGGAGCCTGCAACCGAGGTACGCGCCCTTGACCGGAATTAAACCTGGAACCTTTTCGGTCTGCAGGCTGACGCTCTACCCACTGAGCCAAACTGGCCAGGGCTCAAAGCCTTTTTATTTGACTTAATTATGGTTCCACCTCCCATCAGAAGTCACATTATCCCCCCCAGATCAGCCAAAATGTCTGCATGAGCCTGCATTCCCCTCTCCACCCTGACATCCTGCTAAGGCAGTGGTCGGCAAATGGTGGCTCGTGAGCCACATGCGGCCCCTTGAGTGTGGCTCTTCCACAAAATACCACGTGCAGGCGCCCACATACAGTGCGACTGAAACTTCGTGGCCCATGTGCAGAAGTCAGTTTTCGGAAAGGAGATAGACGAAAACAAGTATACACGACGAGTGTGGATGGGAGAGTTGGAAGGGGTCAACCTCAGCGAACGTACCTCCATCAGATTAAAGACATTTGTAGCAAAGGCCAGCTTAGGAGGACCCTAATTAAGTGAATCACAATGTACCTACCTATATAGTTTAAGTTTAAAAAAATTGGCTCTCAAAAGAAATTTCAGTCGTTGTACTGTTGATATTTGGCTCTGTTGACTAAGGAGTTCGCCGACCACTGCACTAAGGGATGTGCAGATAGCCCAGAGCAGTGAACCTGGCTTCGATACTCTTCACTATCTTTAAGCTGGAAGACGTATACAAGGTTCATTGCAAACACGGGGGCCTCGTGTAGCTCTACCCTTCCTTCTTGTTCACGAGTCTCCTTTTCCCGGTACTAAGAAGAGCCCTCTCGGTGGGTTCATTTCTTACCATAGATACCTACGTATCCCTCAGAAGTTCGCCTTGCCAGCCCATCTTGGGACGTCAACCTGCTGGCCCCTGCCAGCGGGAGGCCCCCCCCCGCCCCCCGCCAGCCCGAGAATAAATAAATTCCGTGGCACTAGCCAGCTGGGGGAAGCCACAATGAAAATTCACTCCATCACAACATCCACCGGGTTCATTCATCTGTCTGTAGAACCTGGCCTTAATTATTCATGCTAATAGCCCTTAATCTACTTGTTTGCTGCCGCGCGTTTTGTATCGGTAATGGAGGTCTCCGTCCTTGAAGAGCTCACTGCAGCTCTCTGCTATTAAATCTTCACTGAGCGGTGGGGTAAGAGCCTCACCAGGGTTTCCATGGGAATGCCATGGTCGGAGCAGAGTCATCAGGCTTTAGGGTTCTGAAGACACTTTCATCCTGAGGATCTCAAAGCGCTTTACGAGACTTCATTAGCGCCAGGAATACCCCGAAGGCACCGGGGTTTTACCATCTTCGTTTTATAGGCGGAGAAACAAGGCACGGGGCTGCTGAAGGGACTTGCCCAAGGTCACAGGACCAATCGGCGGGGACATCGGGAAGGGCACAGGCAGGTGTAGGCGGAGACTAGTTTCTCTCCAGCCTTCAAGAAACCATTTGAGTGTCTTTTTAAAAAAATTTTTTTTTTTCTAATTGCTTTCAGAGAGGAAGGGAGAGGGGAAGAGAGATAGAAACACCAATGCTGAGAGAGAATCATGGATCAGCTGCCCCCTGCACGCCCCCTACTGGGGATCGAGCCCGCAACCTGGGCATGTGCCTTTGACTAGATTCAAACCCAGGACCCTTCGGTCCGCAGGCCGATGCTCTAACCACTGAGCTACACCGGCCAGGGCCGCAAAAACTCTTTCAGTCACAATTCCTCCCTCTCCCACTTCTTGTCGCTCAAGAAAGTGCTATGACATGTGTTCACAGCTGCCGCTGCCACTTCCACATGTGCACACTCTAGAGCAGTGGTTCTCAACCTTCTGGCCCTTTAAATACAGTTCCTCATGTTGTGACCCAACCATAACATTATTTTCGTGGCTGCTTCATAACTGTCATGTTGCTACTGTGATGAATCGTCATGTAAATATCTGATACGCAGGATGGTCTTAGGCGACCCCTGTGAAAGGGTCGTTTGACCGCCAAAGGGGTCGCGACCCACAGGTTGAGAACCGCTGCTCTAAAAAGAATTGAATGTGAGTATGTGTGTGTGTGTGTATGGGGGGGGGCGGGGGGGGTCTTAAGAAGAGAGACTTCCACCTTCCATTCAGTGGATTGTAATAAAAGGGCCATTGCTCAAGTTAGACTCGCTGTTATGTGGCAGCATTCTAGGTCATTTAAGCAGCAGTTTATCCTTAGATGCCGGCTGTTCTTTCTAAACCCTCAAAAAAACGGTCCTGGCTGGTGAGGCTTAGCGGTTAGAGCGCTGGCCTGCCTGCCCACAGAAAGGTCTCGGGTTCGATTCCCAGTCAAGGGCATGTGCCTGGGTTGCGGGTTAGATCCCCTGGCCCCAGTCCAGGTCCTGTGGAAGGCAACCAATCGATGTGTCTCTCTCACATCAATGTTTCTCTCCCTAACCCTGCCCCCCCTCACTCTCTCTAAAAGGCAATGGGGGGGTGGGTGGGGAGGGGATCTTCCACAATTTGTTTTGCTTTAAACGTGTGCATCTGAGCCCAGCTCAGGTTTAAAAACACCGTCCAAGCGGCCGCGCTCCCGGAGGGTGTGGGCCGCCAGGAAGCGCGTGCGCCCCGCGAGGAGGGAGCTCCCCAGCTCTGTCCTTCGTGACAGACTCCAGAGCGCCTCTGCCTTGGGGCGGGCGGGTCACCAGGCCACTCCCGTGACCCTCCCTAACCTGTACCAGGCTGCCGGCGAGCACTCCTGTCAGCTCTGTTTACTCTGGCTAGACTGATGGCATCCAGGTGGATTTCCCAAGCCCTGCGCTCCTCTCCGCCCCCACAGCGCCCCGGCCCAGGCCCTGGCTGCTGCCTTTGCCAAGGGAATAGTCAGGCAGGGAGTTGCTGTGCAAAACTCCCTTCTGCGAAAGAAAGAGGCTTTTGCTCCGGAGTTAAACCACCCGCCTTAAGCCCCGCACGAGTGCCAGGCCACCATCGGAGTCCCCTGCCCTCCCCACCATGGCCCCTGCCTGTGGGTCCCCTGCCCTGGCGTCTGGGAACATGTGCCTTCTGGCTCCGTCCTGCCCTTGCACCCCCGGGTGAAGTCACTCGCCTGGGAGGGCTGTGCTGCGGGGCAGATAATCCTGTTAAGCATCTGGAGGGCCTGGTCAGGAGATGTTGGGCTCAGGAATGTCAGGAGCAGAGGGAATGGCGCTGGAGGTGGGCTCCTGGCTCCGGGCTGAGGGAAAACAGGCGGCTGCCCTGGTCCACATCAGCCTCCGGTCTGCCCGCTGCTCCCACCGGCCAGGTGATAAGCTGCTGACCGTAGGGACTAAGGACGCGTGGAGGGCGGTTTGAGCATCACGGAGCGTGGTTAGCCCCTTGGACGGGGCAGCAAGCACTAGGGACATGAGTCAGAGAGAGGCTCCATTTCTGGGGGATGTGT
>NW_006291616.1:152244-157410 GCF_000327345.1 Myotis davidii | reverse complement strand
TTTCAGAGAGGAAGAGAGAGGGAGAGGGATAGAAACATCCAGGATGAGAAGAAGTCATTGATCAGCCGCCTCCTGCACACTCACACACACACACACACACACACATACACTGGGGATCGAGCCCGCAACCCCGGCATGTGCCCTGACCAGGAGTCGAACCCTGACCTCCTGGTTCATAGGTCGATGATCAACCACTGAGCCATGCCGGCCAGGCAGGCAGGGTGTTCTTGACAGAAATGCCAGAAGCAAAGGTACAGAGGAAGGAGCGGATAAGCCCACCGACGACGACAACGACGGAGGGGTATGGCTGGGGGCAGAGCTCCTGGGAGGGCATGTGCCCTGACCAGGAGTCGAACCTTGACCTCCTGGTTCATAGGTCGATGATCAACAACTGAGCTACAGCGGCCAGGCAGGGAGGGTGTTCTTGACAGAAGTGCCAGAAGCAAACGTACAGAGGGAGGAACGGATAAGCCCACCGACGACAACGGTGGGGTATGGCTGGGGGCAGAGCTCCTGGGAGGTGGAATAGAAGAGTTAGGCTGCAGAGCTGGGCGGGGCCAGGTGCCGAGGGCCTTGAGTGCAAGGCCCAGGGCTTCTTCAGCGGGCAAAACAGGAAAAGTTCTGGAAGGATTAACAGGAAGGTGGGAGGGAGACATGCTCCAGGTGGCCTCTGCGTAGGTGGAAAGAGACTGCCAGCAGGAAGCGAGTTGACGGGCTGTAAACCCACACAGGATTTGATAAGGGCTGGGCGGTGGCTGCCTAACCTAGTCATAGTCTAGAGCCCTCTTTAGCCCCTTTAGCCACACCCTTTCTGGGTTAGCTTCATTCATCTTTTAGGTCGTGGCTTAAATGCCACTTCCTCCAGGGAGACCTCCCTGACTGACCCCGGATTAGGCAGGGTCCCCTTACTATATGCTCCCATAGAAGCCCACTTGCTTTATTATAATCACCTCATTGTGGTTTGGGGGGGAGAGTGGGAAATAATATAAATTTCAGCATCTTAACCATTTCTAAGTATACAGCTCGGTAGTGTTAGGTATATTCACATTTCTGTGCAACCCCATCGTCATCATCCATCTCCAGAATTCTTGCATCTTGCAAAACTGAAACTTTGTCCCCACTGAACAATATCTCCCCCTCCCCCTACCGCAGGCAACTTTCTGTCTCTATAAAGTTGACCACTCTTAGATACCTTATAATAAATGGGATCCTATGGTAGATGTCATCTTGTGATTGGCTATTTCATTTCAGCATAATTTCCTCAAGGGTCATCCACGTGGTAGCAAGTGACAAGAGTTCTAACCTTTTAAAGGTGCAATAATAGCCCATGTTTTATGTATAACACAGATATGTAAGACCACATTTTATGTATCCAGTCATCTGCTGATGACCACTTGCAGACTTCAAAAAAAAAAAAAAAAAAATACTGCCCTAACCGGTTTGGCTCAGTGGATAGACGTCAGCCTGTGGACTCAAGGGTCCCAGGTTTGATTCCGGTCAAGGGCATGTACCTTGGTTGCGGGCACATCCCCAGTAGGGAGTGTGCAGGAGGCAGCTGATCGATGTTTCTCTCTCATCGATGTTTCTAGTTCTCTATCCCTCTCCCTTCCTCGCTGTAAAAAATCAATAAAATATATTATAAAAAAAATACAGCTAATTGGTTTGACTCAGTGGATAGAACATTGGCCTGTAGACTGAAGTGTCTGGGTTCGATTCCAGTCAAGGGCTCGTACCTCAGTTGCAGGCTCCTCCCTGGCACGGGCCCTGGTCGGGGCACGTGCAGGAAGCAACCAATTGGTATGTTTCTCTCTGCCTTTCCCTCTCTCTTCCACTCTCCCCAAAAATCAATGGAAAAATATCCTTTGGTGAGGATTAACAACAACAATAAAAAGGAGAGATTCTAAGTAACCATCATCTCAAATCTCAAATTATTCCTCCAGGCATCAGCAGGGATTTCATCTCTCGTCTCCCCACGCTTTCACTGTGTTCTGCCAATTATTCAGGTGTTTGCCTAATGCGTGTACTGGGTCCAGAGCCTCCCTGGGTGCAGAGGGCCCCTGCTGACCTATGTTGACTGTTTGTGATTGCCCCCAGGTCCCGGTACTGCACTGAGCAAAGTCATCAATAAACATCTCTCCTGCGAGCATCAACCAGACCTCTACGAACCAAACTGTGCACTGGGATTAACTTGCACTGACAGTTGTCCAATAGAATGGCCACATCTTTTTTTTTTAAAATACATTTTATTGGTTTTTTTACAGAGAGGAAAGTAGAGGGATAGAGAGTTAGAAACATCGATGAGAGAGAAACATTGATCAGCTGCCTCCTGCACACTCCCCACTGGGTATGTGCCCACAACCAAGGTACATGCCCTTGACCAGAATCGAACCTGGGACCCTTCAGTCCACAGGCAGACGCTCTATCCACTGAGCCAAACTGGCCAGGGCATGGCCACATCTTTTGACATAGATCCACAGTTCAAAGATTCCCAAGGCATTTACATGACGATAGAAGTGTGTGGTTGGGAGGACAATGTGGGTTATGATTATGCCAATTCTCAGTACACGTAATAAACTAGACATTCAAAATGAAAGAATCCTATCGAACACTCGCTGGTTGTGAGTGAACTTGAAAACTGTTCTTGGAGCCCTAACTGGTCTGGCTCAGTGGATAGAGCGTCGGCCTGTGAATTGAAGAGTCCCGTTCCGGTCAAGGGCACATGCCTGGGTTGTCGGATCGAATCCCAGTAGGGTGCGTGCAGGAGGTGGCCGATCAATGATTCTGTCTCATCGCGGATGTTTCCCCCTCTCTTCCTCTCTGAAATCAATGAAAATATATATTTTTAAAGAATTGTTCTTGGACATTGGAACACGCTATTGAGATGTAGAGACACTGAAGATAGGAAATTATACTGAGCTTCCAACATAAATTACAATAGACCCTTGAACAGCTTGGGTGTGGACTGCAAGGGCCACTTAAGTATCTTTTTCAATCTGCACTGTTTTCAATCTGGTTGGGAGTCTGCCCATGCAGAGGGCCAACTGTTCGCATTGATCTACATCCTTGTATAAAGGGGTTTAGGCACCTGTGGATTTGGGTATCCCTGGACCCTGAGGGACAACTACGTTTGGTGGGGGGAGAGGGAGTGTGCCAACATTATATGTGGACTGTTGACTGCATGGGATCAGTGCCCTGTACCCCCATGTTGTTCAAGGGTCAAATGTATAACATTTGAAAGAGCGTCTTAGTCAAAATTAAATTCAACTCATACTTTCAGCCCCTCTCCTACTCTAATCACAGGACATTGATATATAAAATGTAAAAACAGAACACCAAAAACATATAGCCATGTTCAAAGAGAAAAATATATACCTTCGAGGGCCATAAAGCTATCAGCAATACAAGCTGATGAGCGGTAAGCAGAGTGGGTGGGCTCATTAACACCCCAGGGGAGACGGGGAACCACAGCCGGCATCATTGCAAAACCGAGGTCCACACCCTGAGCAATCAGAGGGTCGTCCTCAGGTCCCGGATACGAGGTGGAGCGCCTCCCATGCTCATCGCTCTGTGGCTTTTTTAAGAGCCGCGGGTCCAGGGGGCAGTCTTTGCGTTTCTTTTTCAAGCTTCTTTAATGAGTAGGGGAGTGTATGTTTGCTACCATAATCCTAGACATGGCCCCCGCTCTTGCATGAAGGTTAAAGCCAATAGTGAGTAGATAAATTCATTCCAGATGAAATGACAATGGAAGAGCTGTCGAAAATGACTTTATTTTTTAAAAACGTATTTTATTGACTTTTTTTTTTTCCAGAGAGGAAGGGAGAAGGATAGAGAGTTAGAAACATCGACGAGAGAGAAACATCGATCAGCTGCCTCCTGCACATCCCTTACTAGGGATGTGCCCGCAACCCAGGTACATGCCTTTGACCGGAATCGAAACTGGGACCCTTCAATCCATAGGCCGACGCTCTATCCACTGAGCCAAACCGGTCAGGGCGACTTTATCTTTTTTTTATTGATTTTGCCTCTTAATCACTTTACTTTTAATCTTTATTGTGGAGAGTATTACAGATGTCCCTCCCTTCTCCTCCCCCCTGCCCCCTTACCTCCTTCCACCTGGCTCCCGCCCTGTCCCAGGACTTTAAAATGAGGACTTTAGGATTTTCAAAGAGATAAATGAATGGATAACATCCATAAAAGAATAAAAAGTTATGAAACAAAACAGGCAATAGTGAGAAACAAGAATGGGGGAATATGAAAAAGAACTTATAAAAAATTTAGAATGGAAAAATATGTTCATGAATGTAAATAAGACTCCTTTATATTGGACATAAAAAGAAAAGTAGCAAATTGAGAGGTAATACCAGGAATATACCCAGGATGGAGCATAAAAGGTAAAGACAAATCAGAAAGCGCAGTTCAGAACCCCAGATAATGGACAGAGAGGTGCCAGCATAGTAATTTGGAGTGAGAGGATCGAGAAAATGAGGGAGAGCAATTGTGGAAGACATGTTGGCTGAGAATTTCTGTTCACACTGAAAGAATGCACCGAAGCCTGAGCAGGACAACTGAGAATAAATTGTTCCAAGAAAATCAAAGAGAAAGAGGAAAAAATTAAAGCAAAAGACAGATTACCTGTTACAAAGTGGTAATTACAAAACAGTGCACTGATAATATCAAAAGCCAAAGGGGCAAAGGACCTAAATAGACACTTTTCGAAAGAGGACATTCAGAAAGCCAAGAGACATATGAAAACATGCTCAAAGTCACTAATCATCCGAGAGATGCAAATCAAAACAACAATGAGGTACCATCTCACACCCGTCAGACTGGCTATCATCAACAAATCAACAAATGACAAGTGCTGGAGAGGATGCGGAGAAAAAGGAACACTCGTGCACTGCTGGTGGGAATGCAGACTGGTGCAGCCACTATGGAAGACAGTATGGAGTTTCCTCAAAAAATTGCAAATGGAACTCCCATTTGACCCAGTAATCCCACTTCTAGGAATATATACCAAGGAATCAGAAACACTCATCAGAAAGGATATATGCACCCCTATGTTCATTGCAACACAATCACATGCATGGAGACATGGAAATAATCTAAGTGCCCGTGAGCAGAGGATTGGATAAAGAAAAATAAAGAGAGGATTGGTATATATACACA
>NW_006291616.1:150181-152128 GCF_000327345.1 Myotis davidii | reverse complement strand
GGGGGCGGAGTGGCCAGGGAGAGGTCAATAGGGGGAAAAGGAGACTCATGCAATACTCTAAACAATAAAGAATTTTTTTTAAAAAAAAAGCCGAAGGGTTCTAATAGAATATTGACATCCATGTGTTGAAGGAACAAAACAAAAAACATCCATTTGGAATCCTCACACAGCTTTACTATCTTCATGATAACCCATGGACACAGACAGTAGGGGGTGAGGACCTATACTGGGGGGTGGGAGTGGCCAAGGAGAGGTCAATAGGGGGAAAAGGAGACTCCTGTAATACTTTAAACAATAAATAATTTAGAAAAAAGGCGAAGGGTTCTAATAGAATATCGACATCCATGTACTGAAGGAAAAAAAACAAAAAACATCCATTTGGAATCCTCACACAGCTTTACTATCTTCATGAGTGAAAGCAAAATAAATACATTTTCTCGGATTTACAAATTCCAAAGGCGTTTTCCACTCACAGACCCTCACGGAGAAGACCACTGAAGGCTTTTTTTTTAAGAGGACCTATACTGGGGGGTGGGAGTGGCCAAGGAGAGGTCAATAGGGGGAAAAGGAGACTCCTGTAATACTTTAAACAATAAATAATTTAGAAAAAAGGCGAAGGGTTCTAATAGAATATCGACATCCATGTACTGAAGGAAAAAAAACAAAAAACATCCATTTGGAATCCTCACACAGCTTTACTATCTTCATGAGTGAAAGCAAAATAAATACATTTTCTCAGATTTACAAATTCCAAAGGCGTTTTCCACTCACAGACCCTCACGGAGAAGACCACCGAAGGCATTTTTTAGAATTTTTTATTGACTTTTTTACAGAGAGGAAGGGAGAGGGATAAAGAGTTAGAAACATCGATGAGAGAGAAACATCGATCAGCTGCCTCCTGCACACCCTCCACCGGAGATGTACCCACAACCAAGGTACATGCCCTTGACCGGAATCGAACCTGGGACCCTTCAGTCCGCAGGCTGACGCTCTATCCACTGAGCCAAACCGGTTAGGGCACCACCGAAGGCTTTACTTCAGTGAGAAGAAAAGTAAACCCAGAGCGATGACATGAGTGCGCAGAGCGCCCCAGACAGGGAAAAGGGTGCTGGTAGACTAACTGTGGAGTATAAACTTGGGTGAGACATTCATTACCTGAAGATGCATAAGTCAAAAAGGAAATGATGTAACATGGGCACAAACGAAGAGATAATTCACCGGTTTTAACCGGAAAGAACTTCATCTGCTCGAGATGGTCTTTGTCCAGCCATTCAGCCGAGGAGGGACGAGTGACCTGCTTCTACCGACTGATTTATGCTCCATAAGGAATTTCGAGAAAGATTTAGGTTAGCTAACCCGACGCTACCCCTGGTCTATCCTTCATGTTCAGATCCTAAGGGAGTCGTGGGCAAGCTTCTGATGGAACCTTTGGCACGGGTCCCAGGGAGAGTTCCCCGTGTTCGAATGAGTCATGGATGGATGTGGGGGGCTTTCAGCAGTCCAGTCCCTCAAGTCTTCCAGACAAACACGGTATAAAGACTTGTAGAGGAACTCAAACTTAAAGGAAGAAGGGACATGGGACCTATGGGAAAATTTTGCAGCACTAAAGAAGATGTAAGATCCCAAGGGACATTCTACAGTCTTGAGCCAGTTACCTTGACGATATAGCTGCTTTGTATTTCCAATGAGATAAAGGAACTCACCAGGTTATTCAATGAAGAGGTCGGCCAAAAAAGAGAGAACGGAACAAAATGACACCCATAAATCAGGAAATCAGGTCTTTCGAGAATGACATACCAAGTGCCAAATAAATCCATCTAAAATATTTTCAATGAAGTATGGAGGCAATAGATACGAAGAACAGGATGCTCACCCAACAGCCAAACTCTGACTAAAACATTCCTGCAAAGAAGAAACAGCTAGTGAAGAATCAATTATTAAAGTGCC
>NW_006291616.1:146011-150150 GCF_000327345.1 Myotis davidii | reverse complement strand
GGGGGGGGGGTAGGGAGACTGACATTGAAAATCTAAAAGACATATTCTTAAACCTCAGGGAAAAGTATAATTATATTCTGAGACTCAGTTGGGGTAAGGTTTAAAGGGGTTAAAATCAAGCTTGCTTCATAGACCTCTTCTAAAATAGTCAATTTAAGCCCTAGCTGGTTTGGCTCAGCGGATAGTGCGTCAGCCTGTGGACTGCAGGGTCCCACCTTCAATTCTGGTCAAGGGCACATGCCTGGGTTGTGGGCTCGATCCCCAGTAGGAGGCAGCCGATCGAGATTCTTTCTCATCATGGACGTTTCTCTCTCTCTCCTTCTCCCTTCCTCTCTCAAATCAACAAAAATCCTATATAATAAAAGGCTAATATGCAAATCAACTGGAAGTTGGAACAACCAGCTGCTATGACATGCACTGACCACCAGGGGGCAGATGCTCAATGCAGGAGCTGCTCCCTGGTGGTCAGTGCGCTCCCACAAGGGGAGCACTGCTCAGCCAGAAGCCCTGAGCCAGGCTCACAGTTGGCAAGTGCAGCAGTGGGCCTAAGCCGTCAGTCGGACATCCTCTGAGGGCTCCCGGACTGCAAGAGGGTGCAAGCTGGGCTGAGGGAACCCCCGAGTGCATGAATTTCGTGCACTGGGCCTCTAGTATATTATAAAATAAAATAATAAAATAGTCAATTTAAGTTAAAAAAGGAGAAATTTGGCAGCCCCCTGAAGTGTCGCTGTGACCCCCACAAGGATCTCAGTCCTAGGTTAACTGTACATTACAGAGGAAACGGAAAGACAGACTAAGATTTGCAGAGACTGGAAAACAGTAAGAATCTCTGAGCCGCTAATGTAGATTGTCTCCAAAAGCGTTCACATCACTGTGGTCAGATTTCGTGGAAGAACCACGAAGGCTCAGGCCTCTGCGAACTCGCCTACCCGGCCGTGTGAGCTGCAGCTGGCCGCTCTCTCCCAACAAACCACAGAGGTGATGAGACGTCGCCTCCCAGATTAGGTGACAGAGATCCTGGCTTCCATCTTGCTCACCACCTCTGTGCTCTCTCGCCTTCTCCCCTGCTTGCTCTCAACAAAGCCCTGCCAGGGTATGAGCTGCCCTCTGCATAGTCCCGTGTGGCAAGAAACCCTGCAGCCTGGCAAACAGCCAGCCACGTGGGTGAGCTGCCTCGGAAGCAAATTCTCCCTGGGTGACACCTCGAGGTGCCTGCAGCCCCGGCCAATACCTTGATGACACTCTTATTAGAGACACTAAGCCACATCTTATGAGATAACACTGTTTGCTGTTTGAAGCCACTACATGTTAGGGCAGCCGTGGGTAAACTATGGCCCGTTTGAAATGAATAAAACTATTGAAAAAAAGAGACCGTACCCTTTTATGTAATGACTAGAGGCCCAGTGCACAAAAATTTGTGCACTTGGGGAGGGGGGCCCTCAGCCCGGCCTATGCCCTCTTGCAGTCTGGGACCCATCGGAGGATGTTCACCTGCTGGCTCAGGCTCACTCCCTGGGGGATCGGGCCCAAACTGGCAGTCAGACATCCCTCTGGCAGCCTGGCAGCCCTCAGAGGATGTCCACTTACCAGCAGGGAGCAGACCTAAGCTGCAGTCGGATATCCTTAGTGCTGCTGAGGAGTCAGGAGAGGCTCCAGCCACCACCACTGTGCTGGCAGCCATCAGCCTGGCTTGTGGCTGAGCAGAGCTCCCCCTGTGGGAGCGCACTGACCACCAGGGGACAGCTCCTGCATTGAGCATCTGCCCCCTGGTGGTCAGTGTGTGTCATAGTGACCAGTCATTCCCAGTGGTTCTGCTGTTAGGTTCAATTTGCATATTACCCTTTTATTATATAGGATGTTTACTTTGAATTTATATTAGTTCACACAAACACTCCATCCATGCTTTTGTTCCGGCCCTCCAGTCCAGTTTAAGAACCCATTGAGGCCCTCGAGTCAAAAAGTTTGCCCACCCCTGTGTTAGGGTCATTTGTTACACGGCACTATGTAGCTAATCTACCTATTATCTGGTCATATGTTAGATCAGTGATGGCGAACCTATGACACACGTGTCAGAGGTGACACACGAACTCATTTTGTTTGGTTGATTTTTCTTTGTTAAATGGCATTTAAATATATAAAATAAATATCAAAAATATAAGCCTGTGTTTTACTATGGTTGCAAATATCAAAAAACTTTCTATATATGACACGGCACCAGAGTTAAGTTAGGGTTTTTCAAAATGCTGCCACGCCGAGCTCAAAAGGTTCGCCATCACTGTGTTAGATTTTTAAAGAATGGGGAGAGGAAGAGAAAGAAGAGGGAAGCTCAAAAGGGCATGATATATTTTTTTTCTCCATAAAAGGGAGTCAGGAACAATACCAGCTTTGATTCGGCACAGAAAAAAAATAATGTATAAAATGTCTTAAGAAGGCCCCAGCCAGTGTGGCTCAATGGATAGAGTGTGGGCGTGAGGACTGAAGGGTCTCGGGTTTGATTTTGGTCAAAGGCAAGTACCTGGGTTGAAGACTCAATCCCCGCCCCGGGTCAGGGTGCATGTGGGAGGCAACCAATCGGTGTGTGTCCCTCTCTCTCTTACATCGATATTTCTCTCTCTCTCTGTCTCTCCCACTCGGTCTAAAATTCAATGGGAAAAATATCCTTGGGTGAGAATTAACAACAAAAAAAATTACTAGGATTGACAAAGACGTCTTGGAGGACAGTGTGACTGAATTAAGTCTACAGGAAGAAGAGGAATTCACCAAAAGGGAAGTGAGGGGAGCAGTGGCCAACCTCAGTGGGAGGGGCTATCCGCCAGCGGAGGTGGGAGTGGAGGCCCAGAGGCAACATGCTTAGAAAAAACGACCAGGCACCTCAATAATCTACGAACCTAGAACTATGCACACTGCTTTTCATATTACATCACAGGGTCTAACGCAGTGGTTCCCAACCTTCTTTGGCCACGCCCCATCTAAGCATCTATAAAATCCTAATGCCCGCCCCTTCCCCACCCCCCTCAGGACATATAATTCTCATTATTCAAGAAGTGAGCTCCGTTAAGTTAGGGTTTTTCAAAATGCTGCCACGCCGAGCTCAAAAGGTTCGCCATCACTGTGTTAGATTTTAAAAGAATGGGGAGAGGAAGAGAAAGAAGAGGGAAGCTCAGAAGGGCATGATATTTTTTTTTTCTCCGTAAAAGGGAGTCAGAAACAATGCCAGCTTTGATTCAGCACAGAAAAAAAAAATGTATAAAATGTCTTAAGAAATTACTACAAGGCCCCAGCCAGTGTGCTCAATGGATAGAGTGTTGGCCAGCGGACTGAAGGGTTGTGGTTCACCAAATGATCAAGTGACATTTATTGTTATTTTCTATAAATGAACACAATCTCTGGTATGCTAAAGTGATAGGTATTATAGAAATATTCATATAGGGAGACCTACAGGCTTGATTACAAGTGAGGCTTACTATCACAACCCAAAAAAGGACAGTGAAAGTACTGAGGAAGCCCTAACTGGTTTGGCTCAGTGGCTGAGCTTGTCGACCTATGAACCAGGAGGTCACCGCTCAATTCCTGGTCAGGGCACATGCCCAGGTGGCAGGCTCGATCCACAGTGTGGGGCGTAACAGGAGGCAGCCGATCAATGATTCTCTCTCACCATTGATGATTCTATCTCTCTCTTTCTCCCTTCCTCTCTGAAATTTAAAAAAAAAATTAAGAAAAAAGAAAATCAAATTGCCCCCCTGTGGGGAGTGTGCCCCATGTTAGGAATCCCTGGTCTAAAGCAACTGAGGCAGAGTCTGAAGTATAACAAAAAGCAAGTGGGTGAGGACAGGACCTGGGGAGCATGAAAAGGGCAAATAATATGAAGTGATAAAAAAATAGCAAATAAAGTTTCAAAACATAATGGAGGACTGAAATGCATACATGTCACAATATATATTTATAGACTGTATATGAGGCCCCTAGAACCATAAGAAATGCAAAAAAATTCAGTTAGCAGCTCACTCTCGAATTGCCCCCCTTAAAAATCAAATTGCTGCCCGGCCAGCATGGCTCAGTGGCTGAGCATCAACCTATGAACCAGGAGGTCACAGTTCGATTCCTGGTAAGAGCACCTGCCCAGCTTGCTGGCTCGATCC
>NW_006291616.1:144609-145894 GCF_000327345.1 Myotis davidii | reverse complement strand
TGCCGGGCTGCCAGAGGGATGTCTGACTGCCAGCTTGGGCCTGACCCCCCTAGGGAGCGGGCCTAAGCCAGCAGGTTGACATCCTCCGAGGAGTCCCAGACTGCAAGAGGGCATAGGCTGGGCTCAGGGACCCCCCCGAGTGCACAAATTTTTGTGCACCGGGCCTCTAGTATATTTAATTAAAAAAAAGGGGGGGGGCAGGTGGAGGACGCAGACAAGCATGTCAAACTCACATGCCTTGAGGCATGCGGCCCACCAGCTTGACGTAGAACCTATCTGGTGAGAGAGGAATGAGGAGGGCCAGGAGCATAAGGCATGGAACCCAGGGCAAGTTCGGCCCACAGAGGCTAAGTCAGCAGAGAGGGGTAATTAGTGGAGACAGTGCCCATTCCATTAGGAACAGAGGCATCAAGACCACAGGTTTGGCCTCCTCTGAAAAGCTTGGGCAAGCAGAGAAGAGTAGAGATGGTGTGAGGTCCAGGGAACATTCGTTCTGGGTTTTGCTTCATTTCGGGTATCTGCTGCTGTATACCAAACCACCCTAAAACTTAGGACTTTTTAAAACAAGGATTTATGATTCCTCTGGATTCAATTAATGAAGCAGGTCTTCCACTGATCTCTCCTCTGGTCCCTCTTGGGGCTACATCCAACGAGTGAGTCATCCGACTGCGCTAACTGGGACACGAGGCTTCTTTCTCCATGTGTCTCAATACCTCAAACCCCACCCCACCCCACCCCCAAAAATGGTCTCTCATGCTCCAGGGCCCCTTCCACATGGCCATTCTCTCCAGCAGGACAGTCTGGGTTCCTTTAGGACGTGGCAACTGGGCTCCAAAAGGGAATCATCCAAGGGAGGTCAATTCAGTGTGCATGCACTTCCCCAGCCTCTATCTGCATCGCGCCTGCTACACAGCAAATGACATGGTCAAGCCCAGAGTCCACGTGGGGACTGCACACGGGTGTGAATCCTGGAAGACCTGGGAGGGGGAATCTATCCTATAACAGTCCAGCCCGGCCAGCGTGGCTCAGTGGTTGAGCGTTATCCTACGAGCCAGGAGGTCAAGGTTGGATTCCTGGTCCGGGCACATACCTGGGTTGTGGGCTCAATCCCAGGTCAGGGCACATGCGGAAGGCAACAAATTGATGTTTCTATCTCCCATGGATGTCTCTCTCTCTCCTGTCTCCTGTCTCCTCCCCCTCCCGCTTCTTATCTCTCTCTCTCTCTCTCTCTCTCTCTCTCTCTGCCCGCCCCCCCCAGCATGCTCTCTGGTGAGGATTTTTTTTT
>NW_006291616.1:142230-144428 GCF_000327345.1 Myotis davidii | reverse complement strand
CAATGATTCTCTCTTATCATTGATGTTTCTATCTCTCTCTTCCTCTTCCTTCCTCTCTGAAATCAATAAAGAAATATATTTCTTTTTAAAAGAAGTTTATAGGTTGAACCCAAAAGAACTAGATGACAGGAAGACTTTGAAGATACCGTAAAGAGAGATTTTACTAACGGGGTCGAAAGGGTTTGCTTGGTGGGGGAGGGAAGGCTCACCAAGCGCCTTCCACGCCTGGAGGAAGACAGACTGAAACTGGGTGTGCATGGACACTGGTTGAACGGCTGAAGGAAACGAAAGGAGATGTGTCCACACAGACGGGTGGCTCTGGAGGAGAGACCTGGAGTGAGTGGGCACGCCCTCGCTTGGCTGCCCTGTCCACACTCAGTCTGCCGGGTGAAGCTGAGGAGGCTGGTGACAGCACTGATCCGGGTTTAGAGTGTGCTCGTTGGATAGCGGTGGCAGGGAACGACGGGTGACTGGAGAGGGTGATCGAACAACAGAAAGGGGTTTCTGACTCCGCCGGTAAGAAAGGAGGCCAGGCGAGGGCTGACTGAGGAACAAAGGGGTTCTTCTGTCAGGAAAATGGGTGTCTCTATAGGATCAACGACGTGAGAAAGGGAAGAGAAGCTGAAGCCCAGTGAGGCCCCAGGAGTGTAGGGATGGGCAGACCACACGAACATTTAAATCCAGGAGCGAATGAAGACCCAGCAGGGTGCAAAGTTCTAAGCCAGTGGTTCTCAACCTTCTGGCCCTTTAAATACAGTTCCTCATGTTGTGACCCAACCATACAATTATTTTCGTTGCTACTTCATCACTGTCGTGTTGCTACTGTGAGGAATCGTCATGTAAATATCTGATAGGCAGGATGGTCTTGGGCGACCCCTGTGAAAGGGTCATTCGACCGCCAAAGGGGTCGCGCCCCACAGGTTGAGAACCGCTGATAAGCCAATCTCCAGTACCAGCAGTGGATGATGGGAAATGACCAGAAAGTGACAGTACCGCTGGGTTCAATTCTGGTCAGGGCACAGAGGGTTGGGGGGAGGAAGTGGGTGTTGCAGTCTCTATCCCCAGTAGGGGGCGTGCAGGAGGCAGCCGATCAATGATTCTCCCTCATCATTGATGTTTCTATCTCTCTCCCCCTCTCCCTTCCTCCCTGAAATCAATAAAAATATATTTTAAAAATTAAAATAAAAAGTGATTTAAAAGAATTATTATTTGTGGAATGAACAAATGACTTCCCTCCATCTTCCTCGCCTTACAGAGGAGAAAACGGGAACCCCAAAAGATGAAATGTATTGCTCAACGTTACACAGGGAGAATTCAGCTGGCCAAAGCTTCCTACCTCCTTACGAAACCACACTGAATGTGAGCTTCCTTCCCGACCTTGTCGGAGGTGACTGATGACTTCATTATGTTATTATCTCAAAACTATTTCAATGGCGTTTGTCATTCCTTGGGTGCTGGGTGGAACATCCCAAAATTGAACACCTTAAAGGGAGTGGTTACAAAATCTTTCTTTGCGGCCTCGAGGGGTTTACTCAACTTACTGGAAATGCATCAGCTATATTTTCAAGGCATATGCAAAGAAGCTGGTCCTGTAGCCAGACCCTCACCAGTTTGCCAACATTGCATCATTCTCTTCTCTCCTGGTGCTGTGGTCTCATCTTTGCTAAGACTCAGGAAATCAGCCCTAGCTGGTTTGGCTCAGTGGATAGAGCATCAGCTTGTGGACTGAAGGGTCCCGGGTTCGATTCCTGTCAAGGACACATGCCCAGGTTGAGGGCTCAGTCCCCAGTAGGGGGCGTGCTGCTAATCAGTGATTCTCTCATCATTGATGTTTCTAGCTCTCTCCCCCTTTCCCTTCCCTTCATCTCTGAAATCAATAAAATATATATATATTTTTTTAAAGACTCAGAAAATCAGGAAGAAACACAACCTACACACATACACTATAGCTGTCCACCCATAACCACCATAGATTTTTTCCCAGACTCTATAGGATTAAAGAAATGAAGTAGCCTCCGATTGAGTAGGTCTGAGACTGTTAAAGCGTTCCCAACTATTACCCCAAAAGAACAATGAAAACATCCCCCCCAAAGGCTATTGTCCGTTATGGAATCCAACCGCAGGAGGAGGGTGGTGACACGCTCCTCCTTCCCACTGGACCAACATTTCAAAGCCCCGAATGTGTGGTAAATCTAGCC
>NW_006291616.1:134075-142170 GCF_000327345.1 Myotis davidii | reverse complement strand
TCTTTGAGTGTGGGGGCCCTCCTCTCCCAACACTCACGGAGGGCGACCGTGTCCTGAATCGGCTTCTCACACTCCCACAGAACAAAGCCAAGTTGTCACCGCGGGCATGACTTGCCGGTTACTCACCGGCTGTTGTGCGCCCCGTTCCAGACTCCCACGGAAACCCACTAACTTTTATGAATGCGTGTGTGGCAAAGGCTGTCGTTGCAGAACACCCACAGGTGTGGAAGGGATTCGGAGGTATGTGGTGCTAAAGGGTGTCCCAAAATTCACGCAAGATTTGAATTTGGCGTGAGCATTGACAACAACAACAACAACAAAAAAGCCTAATATTACTTGGTTTATTGAATCAGATTCTAATATCTGTTGCCCTTTGATTTCAATCCCTTCAATTTGATAAGCATCACCAAGTACCAATGATGGCCCAGGAGCAGGGACAATGAAGACCAATGAAGACCACGGCTTTGCGTCTGTGCCAGCAAAGCCGTGGAGGCCATTGACCCGGTGTGCTATTCCATACATAACCCTATCCTGTAGACTTTATGAATCAATAAAAAATTTACAATTTTTAATTATAAACCTGTGTTTTCTATCAAAATTACTTCTTGCGTGAATTTTGGGACACCCTTTATATACAGTGGACATGAAGGAAGTCACTGGATGTCTGCTAAGATGCAGGCTCCAGGCCCAAGGCTTGCTTTTGTCCTCCCTTTTGCAGTCTCGGGGTTAAACTCCAGTGACTGGGCTAGATGTGAGCATAACGTGTCGCCAGGGCGCTCCTTCAGTGAGCACACGGGGTCTGTTTCCTGTATGATGTCTCTTACTCGCTTTACTGGCCCTTTGGCAAGCCATTAGTGCTGGGCATTTGGTTAATTACTAAACTCCTGGTGACAGACTAAACTGGCCTGTTAAAACTTGTGTTGTAATTTGAAGATGAAAAGCCACACCTCTTGCCGAAACCGGTTTGGCTCAGTGGATAGAGCGTCGGCCTGCGGACTGAAGGGTCCCAGGTTCGATTCCGGTCAAGGGCATGTACCTGGGTTGCGGGCACATCCCCAGTAGGAGATGTGCAGGAGGCAGCTGATCGATGTTTCTCTCTCATCGATGTTTCTAACTCTCTATCTCTCTCCCTTCCTCTCTGTAAAAAAATCAATAAAATATATATATTTTTAAAAAGCCACACCTCTGAGAAACGTTGGTATCAAAACAGATTTGGCCCGAGGACTGAAGGGCCCGGGTTCCATTCCAGTCAAGGGGACGTGACCGGGTTGCGGGCTCGATCCCCAGTAGGGGGTGTGCAAGAGGCAGCCGATCAATGATTCCCTCTCATTGTTGATGTTTCTCTCTCTGCCTCTCCCTCTCCCTTCCTCTCTGAAACCAATAAAAATAGATTAATAAATAAATAAGACTGAACGAATGAACAAAGACCGTTATAACATAAGACACTTGGTATTATTTCATTTATCCTCCAACCCAGGCAATCCTCCAGTAAAACAGATTGTACGTTTCTATATCACCTGAGACACTACGGTTTTCAGAGCTTCAACTGAATTTCCTTACCATTCTCCCCACTCTGCGCTTCCTCATGTATCAGTTCTGTTCCCCTTCTGATTTTCCTCTATTATTCCCAACATGGCGGCCAGCCATAACCAGGATATTTCCTTCTTCATAACTATGGGAAAAGAAATTAACCTTTCCTAACCATTGTTTTGAGAAGTCAATCAATCAAGCAGAAGTCCTGAGCTTGGAGCTGATTGGACCACCCTGGAACCAATCCCTGTGGCCATAAGAACACCGTGGTGCTGATTGGTGTATGCACAGGTTACCTGAGCCAATCGCCTGTGGGGTTGGGGTTGGGTATCTACCCAGAGGACATGGCTGGGACAGGCTGGAAAAGGACTGAATTGGAATTGGAGGAGGCAATCACAGCATAGTGTCTGCTACAATCCGTCTAGATTCGTAAAATCTGAATTACTAAGTAATTTTTATTCAATATTAGAGATAAGCTCTGTAAAGAGGAATCTACTTCCTCTAAATTTGCTAATTCAGGCATTTAAAGGTGATTTCATTTTTTCATAACTTTAAGTTGGTTTTTTCCATAGCTCTCTTTTCTCTTCAGAATATACTGAAAACACCCTCCCAAAGAAATGCTTTTACAGTCTGATATGTTCTTAACTGAGAATGATTTAAAATTCACTCTATATCCCATCTTCCCTAACCCTTTCTTCCCAATTTCCAAAAGCAATAGGATCTAATTTACAATTCTCAGTCAGAGAAACCCAAATATTTTCTCCTTCAACTTGGATAATGGGTCATTACATTTGCAGAAGATGTCACTTTCCAACGTATAATGAGCCCCCAAACGTTTTCTTCAGATGCGTGTTCACCAGCCTCCCAAACGTATCAAAATAGTCCTGTCCTGTCCTCACAAAACTCACCCCAAATTCAGCTCAATATGCAAAGTGCCAGTCTGAGAGATTTTCAACAACTAAACATTTCTCCTGCAGTTTCATTAGAAATATAGCTTCTTGAGTTCAGAGACATAAGTGCAGAACTAAATAAATGTCCAGGGAGGCATCCACCTGTAATATTTTCCTCCCACCGCCTTGGTGACGAGAGAATGAGCTGTTAGGAAGGCAGGACACAGCCATCTTCAAACTATCACGGTAGTTCAAGCATGTCAAACTCGCAGCCCGCGGGCCACATGTGGCCCACAACGAATATTTTTGCGGCCCAGCCAATATAACAGTATGTCAGAAACATGTCTCCCCACTAATACTAGCAGCGAATATTTTAGCAGCCGATGGCCACGTCATTAGTCTTGGACTGACTTGTTTGGTGTGCGCAACAGGAAATATGTCGCTTTCGAAGAACAAGAAAAATAGGTTTATTTGCGTGACGCTTATGAATTTGTGCAGTGGTTCAGTGTCTGGTGAGTTAATGTTCAAGAAAATATATTAATTTTTATTCAAATGTTCTCTGATTTTATGTTAACGAAGGCTCATTTATCTCAGCCCTTTGCATTCAGCATGTCTGTCGAAATAAAACTGCTTCTATGAAAACAGAAGCTCTTGTTTTTTTGCGGCCCACATACACTTAAACCTTGTTTATTGGGCCCGTGTTAGCCTTTGAGTTTGACATGCCTGCTGTAGTTGATTGTTAAAAGGCCACGGAGGACAGACTACAGAAGGAGCTTGCTTCTTACACCTCAGACATAAAACAGTGGTAGCCAAATTTGCAATGTTCTCTCCACCCGTTACATTTGAAAGAGCCATCCTAAGCTTTCAACTTGTCCATTTTGAAAAAAGGTGTTCTTTCCTGATTGCAGAGGGTACCTGCCCCTGTGCGCGCGCACACAGTGCATCACTGGCAGGCGCATTCAGGGGAGAAGTTTAGAATCGGGCCGGGGTTTGTTTTCCGTTCGGAATTCACCATCATGCTTCCTCAGACATCCCCTCCTTGATTTTGGCCATCCTGGCTGCCAAAACCCAACATGCAAGGCATACTGCGTTCCCTGTAGCAGGATCTGCAGGCATTTTGGTCTCTTCAACGCCTGGCCTTGTGTGAGAGGTGGAGGCACAGGGGGAGTTGTCTGTCACCACAGCCCTATGCTACCTTAGGAATGGCCTCACCTTCCTCTCAACAGGGAACAGCCCTGGGGCTAGAGGGGAGAAACTGGGACACCTGGGGCAGGCCTGGGGCAGGCCGGCTGCCCCTCAGCAGGCAGAGGTGTGTGCGTTGGGGGGCGGGGGTTGCAGCTTGGCCCAAATGCTGCTTAGTCAGGCTCCAATGCCTAGCTGAGCTGCAGATGTGCCCAGACCTGCCACCACCACCACCAGGTGTCTGGGCCGGGAGGTGACGGAGCAAATGTGACTCTTGTCTCCTGGTGTTTCCAGACACCGTCCTCAGAGGAATGCGGAGGACTCAGGCGGGGCCACCCCAGAGGGCCTGTGACAGAGCAGCAGCTCCCTACCCACCCTGTCCTGTCCTGTCAAAAGTCCTGCCCGGGTCCGGTCCTGTCGGCTCTCACACAGTCTTCCTGCCAACAGCCCCAGGGCTGGCTCCTCCAGGCCACTGACAGGCTCAGGTGGGAGGCATTTACCCACCTGCCCTGCTTAATGTGCTGTTCCCATCGTTAGTGCTCAAACCTCTACAGCCAGAAATATTTTTTTCTTTTTCTTTAATATATTTTTATTGATTTCAGAGAGGAAGGGAGAGGGAGAGAGAAATAGAAACATCAATGAATGAGAGAGAATCATGGATCTGCTGCCTCCTGCACACCGCGCCCCCCGCCGCCGCCACTGGGGATTGAGCCCACAACCCAGGCATGCGCCCTTGACTGGAATCGAACCCAGCACCCTTCAGTCCACAGGCTGATGCTCTATCCACTGAGCCAAACCGGCTAGGGCTATTTTTTTTTCTTTTTAATACAATGAGCCCACGATTAAAAATACCTTTCTTCATTTAAAAAAAATAAATTTCAAGCTCATTTGTCCCTGCTGGGGAAGAACTTCTTGTGAGGGTTCGTTTCTCAAGGAGAGGCTCTACTGCATTTAACAGAATTAGTAACATCTCCAGGGAGTCTCGCTTACCAGGGTGTAAATACTGGGAAAGGTGACCAGTCCATCAGTGAACTTCGAATCCAACGCAAGAGGTTGTTACTAATTTCTGTGTGGTTTTTAATAATTCGTTGTTGTTTTTTAACTTTTAAAACTTTTCAATTGCAGGTTACACTCAATACTATTCTATTTTAGTTTCAGGTGTGCGGCACAGTGGTTAGACAATCATGGACCTTAGAAAGTGGTCCCCCTGACATTTTAAGGACCCACCTGGCCTCATACATAGTTATTATGATATTATGGACCATAGTCCCTTATGCCAGCGGTTCTCAACCTGTGGGTCGCGACTCCTTTGACGGTCGAACGACCCTTTCACAGGGGTCGCCTAAGACCATCCTGCATATCAGATATTTACATGACGATTCATCACAGTAGCAACGTGACCGTTATGAAGTAGCCACGAAAATAATTGTATGGTTGGGTCACAACATGAGGAACTGCATTTAAAGGGCCAGAAGGTTGAGAACCGCTGCCTTAGGCTGTCATTCACATCCCTGTGACGATTCTATAAATTCATGGGAAAGCTCAGGCGGGCTGTGAATTGTTCTCCATCAGGAGTGATATTCACCCTACAAATATTTATTGCACACCTACTGTATACCACAAGCCCAGGCCCCGAGAAGACATCACTGTATATAACAAAGGGAGTACACCAACAGCACGTCGGCCAGATTCAGCCTCAAAACATATTTCGTTTGACTCACACCGTATTTATCAAAAATCTGAATGAGTTGCCAACTTTTACGTATCAGAATGTTTTTAGCTTCTCTTGAAAACTCTGGAAATCTGGCGAACCGGGGCCCACATTCCCCGCTGATGACAAGCAGAGTAACAACTACCCACTTCAGACAGTGTGCCGAGGTTCGGGGTTTGGAATTCACCGGCTCTCGGCTCACACAGCCCCCACCTGCCCAGCCCCTCCGCATCTGCCTCGGCTCTCGGGATGGGCAGTCAGGGCACCCCGGCCCTGGCAAAGGCCTCACTCAGGGACACAGCGGTCTGAGCAGGCCTCTCCTCTCAGATGAGCTACTTCTGGCCTCCATGAGAACAGGTCACCGTGATTTTTTTATTTTATGTCTTCTCAACTTTTCCCCTTTTTTCATAAAGTTTTTTTTAATTCTTGGTGTTCAAGTTAGAGAAGACATTCTGATTTTCGTGCTCACTGAAAGGAGGAACTTGACACAAAAGGAACGTAGCCAGGCTGACACATAGAAGCAGAAAGTGGGGACCATCAGAGCGGGGTGGCACTCAGGGATGCCCCCATTGGCCAGATGGAGAAGCTGAGGCCCCAGGGAAGGAAAAGCCATGCCCGGTCTTCTCCGTCCCGTTTTCTGCTTACGTGTTTCCAAGGAGTGACAGAGGAGTCTTTCAAAGCTGGAAGAAACACAAGGAGTGACTTTAGTAATATCAGGTACCGAAATCTAAGCGAAGCTGCAGAAGATTAACTAGTAATTTTCAGCTACGTCTACTGATTCCCTCTAAGTCGGTGGTTCTCAACCTTCTGGCCCTTTAAATACAGTCCCTCACGTTGTGACCCAACCACAAAATTATTTCCGTTGCTACTTCATAGCGGTCATGTTGCTACTGTGATGAATCGTCATGTAAATATCTGATATGCAGGATGGTCTTAGGCGACCCCTGTGAAAGGGGCATTCGACCGCCAAAGGGGTCGCACGACCCACAGGTTGAGAACCGCTGCTCTAAGTAGATCAAAACTGTCATATTTGAAGAAATGTCGATCCCAGTAGATTCTGTTGGGAGAGGGAGCCTGTTTCCATGTTTTCAAATTATATATTGCCAAAAAACTTCCCTGCCTTTGTAATCAGGAAGAGAGTGAAGCAGGTTGGCCCCGATATTTTTGCTAGTGGAAAGTTTTTTGGGTTTTTTTTTGTTTTTTTTTTTAAATATATTTTATTGATTTTTTACAGAGAGGAAAGGAGAGAGAGATAGAGAGTTAGAAACATCGATGAGAGAGAAACATCGATCAGCTGCCTCCCGCACATTTCCTAATGGGGATGTGCCCGCAACCAAGGCACATGCCCCCGACCGGAATCGAACCTGGGACCTCTCAGTCCGCAGGCCGACGCTCCATCCACTGAGCCAAACCGGCTTCGGCTGCTAGTGGAAAGTTTTACTAAAACAAGTACACTCGCTTGCAACAAACATAAAGATACTGGGCAAAACCTTCAGTAGGACAGATTAAAGATACTTGTGTGGGCACTTGCCTGGGACGTAGATATTTTGGTGTATTCATTTATTTATTTACTTAATTTCAGAGAGGAAGGGCGAGGGAGAGAGAGATAGAAACATCAATGATGACAGAGAACCATTGATCGGTTGCCTCTTGCATGCCCCCTACTGGGGATCAAGCCCACAATCCAGGCATGTGCCCTTGACCAGAATTGAACCTGGGACCCTTCAGTCCACAGGCTGACGCTCTATCCACTGAGCCAAACCAGCTGGGGCTTGGTGTATTTATAATAAGCATATTGTGGCTACTCAATAATACTATGACCAAGAAATCTTCTGGTAACAAATGTAAATTCATTTTTTAAAATCAGTTTTACATGCAGCAGAAAGGGAGGGAGGACAGCCATGTTTGCAGAACAGACTGTCTTACCAGTATTTAGCCCTACCAATCTGCCCGGGGACCGTTGCGTATCTCCTTTGAAAGGTGATGAGGACAGGAAGGGCAAGAAAGCTGACTTTCTCAGCCAGTTTCCAATCACTGGGAACCGGCTATACCCAGGTCACTCTTAACTCCCAAACCTGAGCTTTGTTGGCTACAACTCACAGCACAGAAGCCACTGAGGTGACCAGTGACCAGAGGAGGGCAAATGCACAGGGAGTGGAGAGCTGGTGGGCGGTATCCCGGAAGGCTTCAGGGAAGAGGTGACATCCGAGAAAAACTTGGAAGGATGCGTGGTGTTACAATTAGCAGAGAAAAGAGGAGGAACAGAGGGAGGTTGGCACCAGCTAGATCAGTGGTTCCCAACCTTTTTTGGTCGTGCCCCACCTAAGCATCTCTAACATCCTGACACCCCCCGACCCCATGACATATAATTCTTATTATTCAAAAAGTGAGCTCCTATAAACGAGGAAGCCTAAAAGGTCATTAATTTGGTCTAAACAAGCTTCCAAAGAACATGGCATCCATGAAAGAGAAAAATAAACGAACGAAAGGACAGCTGAAGTTCTGAGGAAGAAATCACCAAGAAATTGTTTTTAAAAATAATAATATGAAGTGATATGGAAAAATAGCAAATAAAGTTTCAAAACATAGGCTAGAAAACTGAAATGCACAAATATGTCACCATATACTTACTAGAGGCCCGATGCATGAAATTCGTGCAAGAGTAGGCCTTCCTTCCCCTGGCTGCCGGCACCGACTTCCCTCCGGCACCCGAGACCGGGCTTCCATCGCAGCCCCGGCTTCATCCGGAAGGACATCTGGTCTAATTAGCATATTACGCTTA
>NW_006291616.1:133042-134050 GCF_000327345.1 Myotis davidii | reverse complement strand
CGTCCAGAAGGTCATCCGGAAGGACGTCCGGATGGACACCCGGAAGGTTGTTTGGCTGTCTGGTCTAATTAGCATATTATGCTTTTATTATTATATACTGAATTACTAGTATAAGGCCCCTAGAACCATAATAAATGCAAAAAATTCACTGTTAATAACCCATTCCCGACTTGCCCCCCTATGGGGCGTGTGCCCCACGTTGGGAACCACTAAGCTAGATGGAAGGTAGGCAGTTGGGGTTTGGAATTCACAAAGCAAAGCTTCCTTAAGTACATTAGCCACGTGAAAAAAATAACTTCCCAACTCCTGTCAGGCAGGGCCAAGTCCCTCACAAGGGGCCAGGCAACCTCATGCCTACCAGAGAGGGCACAGGTGCTGCAGACCCAGGACAGTCACCTGGCCCCAATGTCCTGCACGTGTCCCACCTGTGGAAGGGCAGCTGGGCCCAGCTGGACCTCACGAAGGCGCCTCCCTACCCCCCACCCCCCACCCCCAGATAACCACACTCTTCTACATGCACCTTTTTCTCTCCTTTTCCTCCTCTTCCTCCCAGAGGCCTGCATCTCCCCTAGCCCGAACCAGGCACTGTCTGTCTGACTGCAACTCCCTCTTCCTTCCATCTCCCACCATCCCCCTCAATCTCAGCGTGTAGAAGGCTTTTTTGTTTCCCAGGCAAGGATCTGTTTCACCAGCAGCAAGGTGGGTGGGTGGGTGGTAAAACTCGGGGAGGAGGCAGCAGGAGCCCCCAAGTCCAGCCTTCAGAGAGACCCCTCTAGGGAACTGCGTTTCCATGAGGTTCTGTGTCCGCCCGCCCGCCCAGGTCCTGCTGGCAGCTGCGGCCCATCTCCGTCAGCTCCTGGGGGTCAAGGAAGCCGCTGGCTCCTGGGGCAGGCCCTCCTCGCCATGGGCTCAGCGCCGGCGCTTGGCGTTTGAACATTGAATTTCATCTCATCCCCGGCACCCCGTAAGAGGGCTGAAAACCTGACCCCGTTTACAGGCGAGCACGCG
>NW_006291616.1:131022-132057 GCF_000327345.1 Myotis davidii | reverse complement strand
GCTGGGGATTTGTCATCCAGATGTGACAAGATCGCGGAGAGGCGAGGGCAGGAGGAGATCTGATACTCATCAGTGCATAGCTCGGAGCCAAACTTTCTCCGACGCGGTGTAGGAACATGTTCTTCTCATTTAAGGCATCTCTTTGTGGCTGCGCGGCTGCCACCGGCCTGACTTTGACAGCGCGATGGAATGCCCGCGAACAGCCTTAATTGTGGGAGTGAAATGCAGTGTGTTTGGGGGGGTGGGAGGGAGGGGGGGGGGAGGATCAGACCCTCTTAAGGTTCAGTAATGTCCCCCCCGGTTTTATGGCCGCGCGCTCCCCGCACGCCTCTAAAGGACGGGGTGTTTAAATCAAGCCAGAAGCCTGGTCGCAGCCAGGCCTCTGCTGTTAACACTTAAGGGGCCTGCAAGAGGCCTCACTGGTGTCCTGGGAACCCCTGTCAGAGGGTGTGAGTGTGTGTAGGGGAAACATGTGTTACTACAGCTTGGGGTCCACAGAGCAGATCTAGCAACAGTGTTGTTTTTTTAAAAAAAAAAAAAAAATTGATTTCTTCTCATCTATGCGACCAAGATTCTGGCTTGACCATAAGTGAACTGAAAAACAGCATTTGGCAGGGCCTTTTCCGCCACCCCCCCTGGTGATGTTTTATTCCTTGTTTATTGTTTTAAGTCACCATTGGATTTCGGGGGAATCTTTCCTCGAGATTTCTTGGTCCCTTCGCTTGCAAATAGGTGTTGAAATTTTGGTGCAAGGATAAATGTACTGGCTGTTCAATGGTCCCTTCCCAGATCTGTTGATACACGTTAGTAAAACATCGTTAAAATCAGATGTGTCAAAATGACGCCACACTTTAAAGAGCATTCCTTCGGGCGTTATGAATTGTCCGGGATTTGATTTTTTTGCTTTAAATATAGGTGTGAAAACACGGCCACCACTCTGGCTCCGTGTGGGTTTTGATAAATAACTTCGTCCTTTCGGGCAATGAACAAGATGTGAGTCATCATTTGATTTCTCATCCAATAAGTTTGCCAACT
>NW_006291616.1:121519-121759 GCF_000327345.1 Myotis davidii | reverse complement strand
GCCCGAGAGGCTGGGGATTTGTCATCCAGATGTGACAAGATCGCGGAGAGGCGAGGGCAGGAGGAGATCTGATACTCATCAGTGCATAGCTCGGAGCCAAACTTTCTCCGACGCGGTGTAGGAACATGTTCTTCTCATTTAAGGCATCTCTTTGTGGCTGCGCGTCTGCCTCCGGCCTGACTTTGACAGCGCTATGGAATGGCCGCGAACAGCCTTAATTGTGGGAGTGAAATGCAGTGT
>NW_006291616.1:117974-121366 GCF_000327345.1 Myotis davidii | reverse complement strand
CTCTGTTCAATGGTCCCTTCCCAGATCTGTTGATACACGTTAGTAAAACATCGTTAAAATCGGATGTGTCAAAATGACGCCACACTTTAAAGAGCATTCCTTCGGGTGTTATGAATTGTCCGGGATTTGATTTTTTTTTTTTTGCTTTAAATATAGGTGTGAAAACACGGCCACCACTCTGGCTCCGTGTGGGTTTTGATAAATAACTTCGTCCTTTCGGGCAAAGAACAAGATGTGAGTCATCATTTGATTTCTCGTCCAATAAGTTTGCCAACTTTAATTTCACCCCCCCCCCAAAAAAGAGTATTACCGTTTCCACTCAGCTATCAGTTGAACACGTTCCTGTTAGAGTGGAACGCCGGAAAGAGGTGGTGAAATCTTCACTTAGCACCACCGCTGTTTCTGCTCCGGGAACTCATAATGACGACCAGACACCTGTGTCGTTTCATTCGGAATATCATCTGTACCCAAAGCCTAGGAAAGGGTTCAACAACATGCTGCTCCTTCAGGCAGAGAGAAAGCAGTTCGTGTGACGTGCGAGTTTGGCTGTGAAAACATGACCCGTTTGCTCTGGTTCGAGTCCACATTAGACATCAGAGGCAGCCACCGTGGGCTCATTGTCGTGCAAGCATAAGCTTTCCAGAGACGGTTATTTTTATTTTATTTTTATTTTACATCTTTCTCCCGCAGCCCAGGCCCAGGCCCATATTCTGTACCTCAGAATCAGCCGCATGGAAAGAAGGGGGATCCAACCTATTGGGCGAGGAAAGCCGTATAGATTCTCCCTGTGGGATAAGTAGTAATTGTGCTTTAAGGACGCACTCCTCGTTTATGAATGCTTCGGGATAAGTATAAATGGGAAAACGATTTTAAAGTTCGGATTTGTCAGTAAAACCAGGCCGCGGTGTACGGGGTGCGGGGCCCGAGTGTCTTTCAGCTTCTGGTACGTGCTTTAGAAGTTATTTTGACAGTGGCCATTAAAGAGTTGCCCCGAAGGTTCCACAAGGTAAATTACTTGCAGGAGGAGCGAGCGTTACCGCAGGGTGAATTTTCACCTCCACAGATGTCATTGAGAATGAGTTACTTTCCTCAAAAAAAAAAAAAAACCAGCCCTGTTGAAAAAGAATTAGAAACCCCCCCTCACTAAGGTGAGAACTCAGCACTGAATTCTCATCTTTTTTTATATCTAACATCAACACTTAGGGAGTCACTACATTTTTTTTTTTTTTACATTACCTTATTCCAGGTAGTTTACTATGGGTTTTAAATTCTGTTGGTGGAGATAGTCTATTTTTCATGACTTGCTTCAGAGATTTCAAGATAACTGGGTTCCGCACAGAATGGGGCATCTGGAAGGATTTTAGTCTTTTTTTTGTGGGGGGTTTTTTGTTTGCCTTTTCAATCAGCTTCTACCTGAAAACCTGGCTTCCTCTTACCTTGTCATGCTTTGAAGCCCTTTTTCCTAATTCTGGAAATTCCAAGATTCCAGTGTGGCCCCATTCCTCTACCCAGCCATATGCCTATTTTATCCTAAACTGGGTTGCTCTGGGCGGGGGGAGGAGGGAGGTGGGCAGTGTAGTAGCGTGGTGAAGGACAAAAAGGGGAGGTCTAAACAGAGCAGGCCTGTTTCGCCAGAGTCCAATTTGGTGCCTTGTCAGACTCGGCAGCGTTGGCAGCACACGGGCTATTGCTGTTGCCGTCCACACATGGACTCATTGCTATAAACCAGCCCTAATGATGTATCGCAGGAGGGCTCTGCCTGGGGGGATGAGAATTCCTCTGAGCTCCTGTGAGAGAAAGGAGAGATGGAGCAATAAGACGTCGCGAAGGCCAGGTCCACGCAGCGTCCGTGGAAGGAAATGGTTGTCCCAGGTAAATTGTAGTTCAGGCTGCTAACACCCACCCCACCCCCCCATCCAGCCCTCGTACAGTTACATTAAATTGTCTCCTCTTACAGATGATTTTCTGTGGTCTTGCCATGCACTCTAACAAACATGGACGTTATTTCCCAGCTCTCCACCAACTTCCAGAAGCACTGGCTCTCTTCTCTAACCCTCCGATGGTTTCTTGTCGTACTCATTTGTGAAGGTAGAATTTTTATACGGGCAATGCTGATACTTCATGGTACACCGTACTGGCTTTGAAGGCAGTGATCAGGGTAGCGTAATTAACTGTCTGGTCTTTCCTTTTTAAAGACTTTTTTATTTTGAACATCTAGGGTGGTGTTTTGTGTTGGTTTTTTGTTTTGTGTTTTTACACTTAGTTTTTTTAATCTAGTTCTCATTAAATGCCTCAAAGCAACGTTCGCAAAATTGTACTGAGAAATGTTCATGATTTCATTGTTACTTGGCGGCGGCAGCAATAGTGCGGTTGCATTGCTGGTGTAACTGGCCACCTCCGTTAAAATTACCCTTAAGTGTAAAAACCCAAAAATTTATCCTAAAGTGTAAATGTCTTTTTTGTTTTGTTTCACATTCGCTACATGTGTAGGTAGCGTCCTTCTGTTTTTTGTTAGCAAAGGTTTCTGAAGATTACCCCCTGAAGTCTCCCAAACGTAGGTTACAGCAGAAAGCAATGTATTTGTGTCCCCTACTTCTCTATAGTTTTTCTTCTCGTTATGGTTAGTTCGTTTTCCAAAAGCAAAGACTTGGTTGGGTTTCTAAGATGATATCTGCCTGTTTTTCTACGTTTTCTATTTTTCTCTGTTTAGAACTAATAATTTTAAGGAGGGGGAAAAAGGCACAGCTGTTAAATTATTTTGGCACCCCGTTTAGACTTTGATTTATAGAGATCAAAGAACAAGCGTTCCCCCGTCACCTCCTTTGAACTGAGCAGCAAGAGAACATCGCGGCGTGTGTCACGCACGCTCTCTGCTCACAGGTAGACTTGGCCCGACATCTGTCCCGGGCTCTCCCTCCCACCTGTCCTTGCCGTGCCTTCGGTCTTCTTTGACTGGTCTCTCTCTTTTCATCCAACTCGTTCAGAACCCTCATGGCTTCATGACCCAACACAGAGGCTCCGGCTGCCCATTGGACGGCACACCCCCACCCCCTCCCCAGGTAGCCTGTCTAGGTGGGCTCTCGCCGCCTGGGACAGATCTGCGCTCTGTGGCCCGGCCTCCTGGGCTTGAGACACACGTCCAGGGTGAGCCTTCTTTGTGCTTCGGGCTGGTATTTCCTGCAAACGCTGCCGGGAGCGTGCCTGCTGCCTCCTAGACGGGCCTCCTCCCGCCTCTCCACCCTCTATGTTTGCCATCACACTCGAAAAGAAGCCCTAGCCGGTGTGGCTCGGTGGATAGTGCATCAGACCGCGAACCAGAGGGTCCTGAGTTCAATTTCCGGTCAAGGGCACGGACCTCAGTTGCAGGCTCCTTCCGGGGCCGGGTCCTGGTC
>NW_006291616.1:105928-117942 GCF_000327345.1 Myotis davidii | reverse complement strand
TTATTAGAATTTAAAGCAAAATGAGAATAGTTTCATGGAGTTTAGTGATATGTGCTTGCAGATTCAATAGTGATCAACTTTGGATCAATCCCATTCATCCATCCTCCCCTATCTATTCCCCCACCATTACCAACACTGGAGTACATTGAGGCAAATCCTGGACATCATATCATTTATATATATATATGTTATTGATTTCAGATAGGAGGGGGGAGAGAGAGAAACATCAATGATGAGAGAGAACCATTAATCAGCTGCCTCCTGCACGTCCCCCACTAGGATCAAACCCACAAGCTGGGCATGTGCCCTTGACCAGAATCGAGCACGGGACCCTTCAGTCCACAGGCCAGTGTTCTCTGTCCACTGAGCCAAAACGGGTAGGGTGACATCATATAATTTCATTCATTAATGTCCTAATACATAGCTCTAAAAGAAAAGCCTTTTGTAAAAGACAAAAGCAACATCACCATATAACGCCTAAAAAATTAACAACTCTTTAATGTCATTAAATTTCTACTATTCAGATTTCTTTGATTAGCTTGTAAACTTGATATTGCCGTTGGTTGGTTCAAATCAAGATCTAAATAAAGTCCCCTTCTGGGGATCGAGCCCACAACCCAGGCATGTGCCCTTGACTGGAATCAAACCCGGGACCCTTCAGTTCCGAGGCTGATGCTCTATCCACTGAGCCAAACCAGCCAGGGCGTATGTCGTCTCTCTTAATCTGTAGACTTACACTTTACTTCTTTCCTTGCAATTTATCTGTTGGAAAAGCTGGGCTGTTTGTCCTGTCGGATGGCTCCCACTCTGCGTTTACGTCCTTGTGATATCATTTCAACATTCCTCTATCCCCTGTATTTTCTGTGCACGGGAGTTGACCAAGAGGCTTCGTCTAATTCAGATTTCAACATATTTGGCAAGAACACCCCGTGTGTAATGGGCATATCCTTCCATCCCAAGGCAAATGAGCTGGTTGTCATCTTTTTAATTAGGAGTTGAAGAATGCTGACATTCGAATTCTTTCTTTATTTATCACTGGAATACTTCTGTAAAGAGAATCTTGGTCTCACTAGTGATTTGGTTGCCCTTGAAGGACAGTTTGATATATATATCCCACAAGGGTTGGCTTCTTCTCTTTTTTTTTTGAATATATATATTTTATTGATTTTTTACAGAGAGGAAGGGAGAGGGATAGAGAGTTAGAAACATCGATGAGAGAGAACATCAATCTGCTGCCTCCCACACACCCCCGACTGAGGATGTGCCCACAACCAAGGCACATGCCCCTGACCGGAATTGAACCTGGGACCTTTCAGTCCATAGGCCAAACCGGTTATGGTCAAATATTTTTTCAATATGTTTTTATTGATGTCAGAGAGGAAGGGAGGGGAGGGGAGAGAGAGAAACATCAATGATGAGAGAGAATCATTGATCGGCCTCCTCCTGCACGCCCTCTACTGGGGATGGAGCCCACAACCCGGGCATGTGCCCTTGACCAAAATCGAACCCAGGACCCTTCAGTCCATAGGCCGATGTTCTATCCACTGAGCCACACAGGCTTGGGCTGTTTACCAGTTTGGGGAATAATCTGTTGGCTTCCTAGCATCTGTAAAGGTGACCGGCGAGTTTTGCATTTATTTTCAGGATCTTTTGAATGGCTAGATCTTAATATAGTGAATGACTCATAGTGATTTTTGACAAATCGCATCGTCTGCTCAGCTATTCTCTGCCCTATCAGGTTGTATGACTTGTCTTCCCCCTATTGCTCCCCAAGAGCAGACACTAGGAGTTCCTCATCTTTGTACCCCCGGTTACCAGTACACGGTCGATGCCTTAAGCACAAGCAAACACAAACAACCCAAAAACCCAGTGTGTTAAATAAATGGGCATCGCTGTGTCCAACGACTAATGGAAGATGATGGCATGAGATGGACATCTGGTCCGAGTGTTTCTCGGGTGGATCTCAGGGCAGTGCTGGGAGGAGCAGGAAAGCTGCCTCACACACAGACGGGCCTCATGGGTGTTCTTCTCTCTTCACCCAAATTGTCTGGAGACATCTGGCAAATCATGGTGCTGTTTCCAGAATCCTCGTTGTACCTCTGTGGGTTTGCATGTGTAAGAAAAACACTGGAGCACTGGCTGGTTTGGCTCAGTGGATAGAGCGTCGGCCTGGGGACTGAAGGGTCCCGGGTTCGATTCCCGTCAAGGGCACATGCCTGGGTTGCAGTCTCCATCCCTCGTAGGGGGCCTGCAGGAGGCAGCCAATAGATGATTCTCTCTTGTCATTGATGTTTCAATCTCTCTCTCCCTCTTCCTTCCTCTCTGAAATCAATTAAAAAATATATATTTAGAAAAGTCCTAGTTGGCTTGCCTCAGTGGATAAAGTGTAAGCCTGTGGACTGAAGGGTTGGGGGTTTGATTCTGGTCAAGGGCATATGCCTGGGTTGCAGGCTCAATCCCCAGTAGGGGGCATGCAGGAGGCAGCTGATCAATGATTCTCTCTCATCATTGATGTCTTTCTCTCTCTCTCTTTCTCTCTGAAATCAACAAAAACATATTTTTAAAAAAATTTTTAAATAAAAAAATGGTAGAAAACTTAAAAAATAAAAAAAAAGTTAGAGAAAAATTAGAGGACAGAAGGTAGGGAGCCCCCCCCCCAAAAAAAAAAATCTGGTTCTAATAAGAGACCTGAGAAGTACAAACTGGGAGAGAGGCAGAGCAGCAGCAAAGAGCAGTGGGGCAGAGATCTCCCGCCCTTGAACGATAGGGTTTCCTGAACCAGAGAGGCTAGATCTGCAGTCACAGAGCGTCAGTGACCATTTCATTGTCGGCGAAGAGAAACCAAGCCCTCTCCCCACAGGCGAAGGTGGGGCAACTGCTTTGGAAACTACCCTTGTACTAGTATTATAAATTGGCAGTTTTTTCCCCCCGGGACTCAAATATATATTAACAGCAATTGTCTATATCAGGGGTGGGCAACCTTTTTGTGAGTGCGTGCCAAAACCAGCAAGATCTCTGACTCAAAATTCTTCTGCGTGCCAACCCTAATTTTTTGAGAACATGGTACGCCTACCTGATATCTCTTAAGGTGTACGTATGTGAAGAACCTTGAAGAAAT
Source organism: Myotis davidii (assembly GCF_000327345.1). Lineage (NCBI taxonomy): Eukaryota > Metazoa > Chordata > Mammalia > Chiroptera > Vespertilionidae > Myotis > Myotis davidii. The sequence goes on along the minus strand of NW_006291616.1, from coordinate 114,824 downwards.
AATAAAATTCATTCGAGAGACAAACACACAGTAGATGATGATGAAAAATACATTCGGATCTAGGAAGGCAGGGAGAGTTAAAGCAGAGGCATAGAAATTTCTCTTCCCCTCTCTCGTCCATCCATGTCTGTGGTCTCTAAGATAACTTGTTATGTAAAATTATTTATGTATCTAAGATGCACCTACACTGAATTTATCTGAAAAATAAAAAAGTCGATATTAAGAAAAAAATTGTAAATGGAAGATTATAAGAGAGGGTTTCACGTGCCAGCAAAAGTTACTGGCGTGCCATGTTTGGCACGTGTGCCAGGGGTTGCCCACCCCTGGTCTATAGTTAACATTTTAAACATACAACTTGGGAAAACCTGAAGCATTTTCATCCTAAAGCTCGATGACTTCTAAACAGCGATACCATATGTGAGTTAGCAGGCTGGGTCCCTTGATTTCAGGTTGGGAAATTATGGTTCTTACCCCCAAGAATCGGGCACAGCCTTAGCACCTCACACTGAAGAGAGGGCCGCACACTCTGAACGTAGCCCTGGTGGTCTTGCTGGTTAGCCATTTTTCACATGCTTTTTTAAAAAATATATTTTATTGATTTTTTTAAAGAGGGAGGGAGAGGGGTAGAGAGCCAGAAACATCGATGAGAGAGAAACATCGATCAGCTGCCTCCTGCACACCCCCTACTGGGGATGTGCCCGCAACCAAGGTACCCATATGTGACCGGAATCGAACCCGGGACTCCTAGGTCCACAGGCCGACCCCCAGCCACTGAGCCAAACTGGTCAGGGCTCACATGCTTTTTATGCGGTCCCCTCCGTGGTCCATAAGATCTGCGTGCAACTTAGGAAATGAATTTGGCTGCGTGTGAAAGGGCTCCTAAATAAGGCACCATCCTTTCTGCTTGGCTGTCCTCAGGGCATGACTTCAGGGTTGCCTCGTGGTTGCAAAATGGCCTCCGCCATCCAGCCATCACGCCCGTGTTCCCAGGAGGAAAAGCAAAGAAGGCCCTCAGCTGGGCCGCCTCCAGTGTCCGAGGAGCTTTCTGTAAAACTCCACCACAACTTTACTTGCATTCCACTGGCCCAGTGCCTGACCACCTAGCTGCCAAAGGAGATGTGGAAATGAAGGTTCTCTTACCAGGCAGATTGGGCAGAAGGACATCGAGTGGGCATCTATGATTAATAAGCATGGTGCAGCTCTCTCCTTGGTCCATTCATTATTCTCTTAAATAATACCAGTGAGCCCTAGCCAGTTTGGCTCAGTGGATAGAGCATTGGCCTGCAGACCGGTGTGGGGAGGGGGGTCCCCAGGATCGATTGGGGGGAGTGGGTCCCAGGTTCGATTCCGGTCAGGGGCACGTGCCTTGGTTGCAGGCTCTGCCCCAGCCAGGGCCCTGGTTGCAGGTGGTAACCAATCGATGTGTTTCTCTCACATCGATGTTTCTCTGTCTTTCCCTCTCCCTAAAAATCAATGGAAAGGTATCCTCGGGTCAGGATTAACAAAAACAAAAATAAACATAATAGCAGTGAAAGGTTTACAAAGTCTCAGGCCCAGGGTCAGTGACTAGGTGTTGGGTTTTGTTTGTTTGTTTGTTTGTTTTTCAATATATTTTTTTTATTGGGTTCAGAGAGGAAGGGAGAGAGAGAGAAACATCAATGATGAGAGAGAATCATCGATCGACTGCCTCCTGTCCGCCCCCCTACTGGGGATCGAAACCGAAACCCGGGCTTGTGCTCTTGATTAGAATCAAACCCGGGACCCTTCAGTCTGCAGGCGGACGCTCTGTCCACTGAGCCAAACCAGCCGGGGCGAGGGGTTGGTTTTGAGTTTCGTTTTGTTGCCTCTCGCAGGGATGATTCATGGTGAAGCAGCTTTTATGGAGGTCTTACCGTCAGTGTTGTTGGTAGCTCCGTCTGTGCAGAGTCAGACCCCCGGAGCCCGGCGGACCTAAGAACCGACTTGTCAGAGGCCCTGGCAGGAACAGCCATCTTACTGGGCTAATTGGCTTTTCAACTCTCCGTCCGTAAATTCTCATTAACGTGCCTTCTGGGCCTCGGAGGGAGGCGGGCGCAGGGAGGCAGCCCACTTTATGGTCAGAGGCTCCCAGTCAGGGAGCTGGAGCTTGTAGGGTTTAGCAGGAAGTAAGACATACGTCGCCGGAGGCCAGTTGTAAGTTTTACTACCTCCCAGTGAAGGATGCTCAGTATGCTGGGGGCAGAGGGGGGCAGGGGGGGCCGCTCAGGCTCCCCAGCTCCGCATCCGGAGGTGTCATTTTAATAGGCAAATCCTATGAATTTTGTACCTTTAGACTTAGAATCAAACCCATACTCCTTGGTTTGCCCCACAGTCCTGTGCAGAGTGGTCTCGTCACCTCTCTGGCCCCCATTTCCTGCCATTAATGTTACTAACTCCACTCCGACTACACTGGCGCCCTTTTCTGTGCCATGAAAACTCTCACCCCTTGGTGCCCCAGGGCCTTTGCACTTGCTATGCCTGCTACCTAACACAGTCCCGCTGCCTCCAGTTCTTCACTGGCTCCTGGCCATCCTCTGGGACTCGGTTTATTTTATTTTTTAATACAGACAGTCCTCAGTCTACATCGGACCCGACGTACGTCGTTTCGTGGTTACGTCGCCATCTCCCATTTATATATTTTTTAAAAGTTCCGTCATTTCGACGTATGTACATAGGTGCTTTATGTTTTTTTATTATTAACCACAAGGACAGGAATTGTTATCTTTCTTGTAATTTTTTTTTACTGTTTCACTTCATTACTGCTGTGTATGTGCCCCCTGTGAGTGACGTAGGTGTGTATGTAGGTGGGTTCTGACTTGTGGCGAAAATCGCATTAAGTTGCGCCGTAGGAACGGCTCTCCGACGTAACCCAAAGACCTACTGTATATCTTTATTGATTTCAGAGAGGAAGGGAGAGGGAGAGAGAGAGAGAAACCTCAATGATGAGAGAGAATCATTGATCAGCTGCCTCCTGCAGGCCCCCTACGGGGGATCAAGCCCACAACCCGGGCATGTGCCCTTCACAGGAATCGAACCCAGGACCCTTCAGTCCACAGGCTAACGCTCTATCCACTGAGCACACCGGCCAGGGGCCTGAATCCCCTTGAATTTTCTTGGTTTGTTGAACATACTCGGGTTCTGCTCCTTGGTTCACTTCTCACATTCATTTTCTGACATAGTCATTTCTTGATGAACAGGCCAAAAGGTGGCATTGTTAATGCGTGTACTCAGCCCACACAAACACATTACAAACAATTATCCCCCCACCCCCCGTTTTTTTTTTTTAATTTTTAAAAATTGAGCTGGTGTGGCTCAGTGGTTGCGCGTCGACTTATGAACCAGGATGCCTGGGTTCCATTCCGGACAAGGGCACATGCCCGGGTTGTGGCCTGATCCCCAGTGGGGAGCGTGCAGGAGGCAGCCCATCAGTGATGCTCTCTCATCACTGATGTTTCCATCTCTCTCTCCCTTCCTCTCTGAAGTTAATAAAAATATTTTTTTTAAATGGGGATAGTAGTACCTACCTCCTGGCTCTTTACTGTATTGCTGCACACATGATAAATGATCAATAAAGCTCGCCAACTATGTGACCTTGGGCAATTACAACTCTTCCCTACATTTAAGTTTCCTGAGGACAGTTCCCTCCTCGCGGCGATGTCGTGAGGACTAAATGAGATAGCCCCTAAGTCAGTGGTTCTCAACCTTCCTAATGCTGCAACCCTTTAATACAGTTTCTCATGTTGTGGTGACCCCCAATTTCATTGTTACAAATGGAACATAATTAAAGCATAGTGATTAACCACAAAAACAATATGTAATGATCTATGTGTTTTCTGATGGTCTTACGCGACCCCTGTGAAAGGGTTGTTTGACCCCCAAGGGGTCGCAACCCACAGGTTGAGAACCGCTGGTCTAAGTAATAAGCCGCCCTGTGGGAGGGCCGATGCCGGAGGGTAGCTCGTCTCAGAACTGCCCAGCAGGACTCTGCGATGATAGACATGTTCTCACCGCCACTGTCCAGTATAGTGGCCGCCGGCCACCTGTGGCTACCGAGCACTGGCCATGTGGCTAGTGTGGCCAAAGAACCGCATTTTAAATTTGATTTGATTTTAATTAATTTTCATGTCAACAGCCCCACGTGGCTATCGGCCACTGTGTGGGACAGGGCAGAGGAAGTAGCTTGAACCTACAGAGCCGCCTGGCTGCGCATAGTGTGACTTTGTTCCGGATCCAGAGCACAAATGACTCCCCCGACAGGGTCAGTGCCATGAATTTGGAAACCCCAAAGGTTCTCTGTAATTTTTCTCTGCCCCCCTTGCATCTAGTCCCCCAAGAATATCCCCCTGGCCCTAGCTGGTTTGGCTCAGTGGATAGAGCGTCGGCCTGCGGACTGAAGGGTCCCAGGTTCGAGTCCAGTCAAGGGCACGTGCCCGGGTTGTGGCTCGATCCCCAGTAGGGGGCGTGCAGGAGGCAGCGGATCAATGATTCTCTCTCATCATTGATGTTTCTATCTCTTCCTCTCTCTGAAATCAATAAAAAAAATATATGTTTAGCACTAACTGGTTTGTCTCAGTGGATAGAGATTCGGCCTGCGGACTGAGGAGTCCCAGGTTCCATTCCAGTCAAGGGCATGTACCTTGGTTGCGGGCACATCCCCAATAGGGGATGTGCAGGAGGGAGCTGATCGATGTTTCTCATCAATGTTTCTAACTCTCTAGCCCTCTCCTTTCCTCTCTGTAAAAAATCAATAAAATATATTTTTTAAATATATGTTTAAAATTTTTTAAAATGAAAAAGGATATCCCCCTGAATTTATCTTGCATGATATGAAAATTATCTACATGTGCTAGAGATGAAACAGCTTTGAAGTGGTTTTTATTCTCAAGCTCAACACAGAGCCCATCAAATGCATGCACTGTCCAGCAGGGGATGCTGTGTATCTACCCCACTGTGTGTCTGGCGGCCACTGCTGGGAATTCAAGTCAGCACCTCCCCACGCTGAGGGTAGGGCAGGGGTCCCCGGGAGAGAAAGAGAGACCCTCAGACCTACCTAAGAACGAGGGCATAACTTTCCATCTCAAGACTACAAATAACTGAATCATCCGTCACATACGAGGGGCGTCAGGAATTTCTGGGTGAATGAGTGAGCAGAGGATAGTTACCAAAAAAAAAACAAACAAACCAGAATTTCGAACGTTGGTTTGTAGCGCATCAAAGCGACTAATAACAATTCAGAAACAGGCTGATTGAAACGAGTGCGGGAGAAGCAATAATCATGCCTTGATGAGTTCGGAATGTTGTAAACATCTGCTGTATGTTTCCGAAGAAAGGTACTTCTATCCCGAGTCCAAAGGAGAGGATGTGAGTTTTAAGAGTTTTCCATTTTGATTTACATGAGTACTTTTCGTCCTGTAATTACAAGTGTGTGTGTGTGTGTGTGTGTGTGTGTGTGTGTGTGTGTGTGTTGTGTGTGTGTGTGGTTTGATCTCTTTGTAGTTTTCATGTGTCTTTAGGGAACAGTGCTACAATTTTACTACGTTGTGGGATTCTGAGCTGGGTGGAAAAACTCCAGGGCCTTATGTTAGAAGTTTTCTAAGGCAACATCATTCGCCTTTTTAGTCCACAAATAATTCCTCTGAGATTGATTTCCATAGGTGTCTAATGAGCTTTATTAAGCCTCATTCAAATAGGTTCATATAAAACCACATGAATGTTTCTTAAAAAGCAGCATCCGTGCGTCGGAATTGTGGGTAAAACTGCTCAAAAAATTCTGTCCCCACAGTAGAAACTGCTAAAACTGAACAGTCAGGTTAGGTCAGTGGGTCTCGTCTGGGGGCAGTTTCTCCCCCGGGAGCATTTGGAAATGTCTGGAGACATTTTTTGTTTCCCCAGCTGGGGGAGGGAGGTGTTACTGGGGTAGCATCTGGGGAGGCTACTAGACTTCATGTAATGGTTGAGACAACACTCAACCAACTAAGCCACACTATGCACAGCCTCCCCCATGATTATTATTATTTTAAATATTTTTATTGATTTCAGAGAGGAAGGGAGAAGGAGAGAGAGAGAAACATCAATGATGAGAGAGAATCATTGATGGGCTGCCTCTTGCACACCCCCTATTGGGGATGGAGCCATCAACGCGGGCATGTGCCCTGACTGGGAATTAAACGGTGACCTCCTGGTTCATAGGCCACCGCTCAACCACCGAGCCACGCCAGCCAGGCACCTCCCCATGATTAACATCCCTCACCCTGGGCCAATGAACCTCACCCAGGTTCATTGTTACAACGTTGAACCTCCAATTGACTCGTTATAATCACCCAGCATCTATAGTTTACCTTAGAGCTCGCTCTCGGGAGTGCCCATCCTGTAGGTTTGGATAACTGTAGGATGCTGTGTATCCATCATTGCAGTATACTTGGGAGTATTTTCACTGACATTAAAGTCATTCGGCCCACCTATTCATGGCGTGTTGGCGAGGAGGGTGGGAACTGGAACCCTCGTGCATTGCTGGTGAGAATGTAAAATGGTTCCACCCCTTTGGACAACCATTGGACCGTTTCTCAAACAGTTACACAGAGTGACTATTGGGAGTATTTTCACTGACATTAAAGTCATTCGGCCCGCCTATTCATGGCGTGTTGGCGAGGAGGGTGGAAACTGGAACCTTCATGCATTGCTGGTGGGAATGTAAAATGGTTCCACCCCTTTGGACAACCATTGGACCGTTTCTCAAACAGTTACACAGAGTGACTAGGTGTTCCAGCAATTCCACTCCTAAGAACGTGCCCAAAAGAAGTGGAGACACATGTCCACCATAAACTTGTACCAGGGTTTCTTCGGGGAAGGATGAAAATCAGATTGTGATGAAGGTTGCACTACCCTGCGAATGTACTAAAAATCAGTGGCGTGTGTACTTTAAATGGGTGAGTTGTATATGTGAATTACATCTCAATTTAAAGCTGGTGTTAAAAAAAGATGAAAACAGACCAAAAAGAATACCACTCTCCCTTCTCGACCACCCATTAGCATTCCCTACCCACCCGTCATCCCGCCTACTCCCCACAATCCCTGGCAGCCACTCGTCTGCTTTCTGCCTCTATGGATTGCCCCTCCCTTTTTTAATATTTCTTTATTGATTTCAGAAAGGAAGGGAGAGGGAGAAGGAGAGAGAAACATCAATGATGAGAGGGAATCATTGATCAACTGCCTCCTGCCTGCCCCCTACAGGGATCGAACCTGCAACCCGGGCATGTGCCCTTGATCAGAATCAAACCCGGGACCCTTCAGTCTGTAGGCTGATGCCCTATCTACTGAGCCAAACCAGTTAGAGCTGGATTGGCCTAGTCTTGACATTTCTTGTAAATGGAATCGTACAACCTCCGACTTTTTATACTTAATTTTTTTGTGTACTTCTTTTTTTAGCTTAATGTTTCCAAGATCCATCCATGTGGTAGCATATCTCAGTACTTCATTCTTCCTTATTGCCTAACTAGAGGCCCAGTGCACAAATTTGTGCACAGGTGGGGGGTCCCTTGGCCTGGCCAGCGCTAGGGACCAATTGGGGCCCCAGGAAATTGGCTTTGGGAGCACACTGACCACCAGGGGGCAGTTCCCGCATTAAGCATCTGCTTCCTGGTGAGCAGTGCGCATCATAGCGACTGGTCACTCAGTTGTTCGGTCGTTCGGTCTCTTAGGCTTTCATATATATATTTAGACTAGAGGCCCAGTGCATGGATTTCGTGCACCAGTGGGGTCCCTCGTCCTGGCCTGCGCCCTCTCATAATCTGGGACCCCTCGGAGGATGTCGGACTGCCCGAGGGATGTAGTAGTTCATGAAGCAGCAGGCAGCCAGGGAGGAGCCCAGGCCAGGCCAGACACCGCTCCACTCCTGGCCCCACTGCGCCTGCCGCCACTGCCGCTCGGTAGCACACTGCCTTGGGAGCACACTGACCACCAGGGGGCAGTTCCCGCATTAAGCATCTGCTTCCTGGTGAGCAGTGCGCATCATAGCGACCGGTCACTCACTTGTTTGGTCGTTCGGTCTCTTAGGCTTTCATATATATATATATATGTAGACTAGAGGCCCAGTGCATGGATTTCGTGCACCAGTGGGGTCCCTCGTCCTGGTCTGTGCCTTGTCATAATCTGGGACTCCTCGGAGGATGTCGGACTGCCCGAGGGATGTAGTAGTTCACGAAGCGGCAGGCAGCCAGGGAGGAGCCCAGGCCAGGCCAGACACCACTCCACTCCTGGCCCCGCTGCGCCTGCCGCCACTGCCGCTCGGTAGCACACTGCCGTGGAGGCAGGAGAGACTCAGACTACCATAGCTGCACTCGCCAGCCGTGAGACCAGCCTCTGGCGCCCATCAATCAGCTGAGCGGCACTCCCGCTGTGGGAGCGCACTGACCACCAGGGGACAGCTCCTGCGTTGAGCGTCTGCCCCCTGGTGGTCAGTGCACATCATAGTGACCAGTCAAACGGTCGTTCGGTCATTGGGTCACTGAGGCTTTTATATATATAAATGGTATCCATGGTATGGATGTCCACACTTTGTTTATCCATTTATCAACTGAAGGACACGGGGGGCTATTTCCACTTTGGGGAGCAAGCGTTTGTGTGGAGAGAGGTTTTCAGTTGTCTTGGGCGCATACCCAGGAGTGAAGTTGCTGGATCCTGTGGTAACTCTGTGTTTGTGAAACTCTGCCAGACTGTTTTCCAAGCTGCCTGCACCATTTACCAGCCCTCCAGCACCTGGATTTTTCAAAAACATTTTTATTGATTTCAGAGTGGAAGGGAGAGGGAGCGGGAGATAGAAACATCAGTGATGAGAGAGAATCATTGATCAGCTGCCTCCTGCATACCCCCTACTGGGGAC
>NW_006291616.1:104149-105681 GCF_000327345.1 Myotis davidii | reverse complement strand
CACACACACACACACACACACACACCCCGGGGCCTCCCAAACACACACACACACTCCCCAGGTTCAAGGCTCTCTTGCATCATATGGATTCCACCCAGCAGCTCTTCCCAGGAACCTAGCTGTCAGAGCCCCTGTGAGAGCCTTTTCTCTTTAATAATAGATTACATTCTGCAGGCCTCCATCCCCCTTTTGAGGAATTCATCTTAAAAATGTATGGGAAGCCCTGTTGCTGACACCAGACTCTGTTGGCACGTACATCTCTATTTTCTATGTCCGCCATGTGTTTGCACACCCCACACCCACCCACCACACACGGCACTTCTAACATGCAGCCTGCAGGCGTCCGTGCAGGCCTTGTCCAGCCCGTGTCTGTCTCTGCCAGTCACACAGTCCAGGGATGGGGCTAGGGAGCCGTCCGGCTGGTACATGTCCTCTTATCTAGCCTAGTATTCAGCGTCTGCCACAGGTTGATGGGGAACAAATTCCACACGTGGGTTTCTCTCCACTCCGATCAATTCCTTTTACTTGTTCCCAGGCAGCCTCCTGGTACATTTCAGCATTGCTGCTCCCGTCACCTTAGAGATTTAGTGAAAATGTGACTCTTTAGTCCTCGCCGGCTTGGCTCAGTGGATAGAGGATCGGCCTGCGGACTGAAGGGTCCCGGGTTCGATTCCAGTCAAGGGCACGTACCTCGGTTGCAGGCTCCTCCCCCACCCGGGCCCTGGTCGGGGCGCATGCGGGAGGCAACCAATCGATGTGTTTCTCTCACATTGATATTTCTCTCTGTCTTCCCCTCTCTCCTCCCTCTAAAAATCAATGGCCTCAGGTGAGGATTAAGAAGAAGAAAAAAAATGAGCACTAGCTGGTTTGTCTCAGTGGCTAGAGCGTCAGCTTGCAGACTGAAGGGTCCCTCCCAGCTTTGATTCCAGTCAAGGGCACATGCCCAGGTTGTGGGCTCGATCCCCAGTAGGAGGCGTGCAGGAGGCAGCCAAGTAATGATTTTCCCTCATCAATCACTTATGTTACTTTTAAAAAAAAAAAATCTTTTGAGATGATAGAACTGGTCTGTGCCATCTAATGCAGTAGCCCTCGCCCAGATAAAAATATATATATATTTCAGAGAGGAAGGGAGAGGGAGAGAGATAGAAACATCAGTGATAAGAGAATCATCGGCTGCCTCCTGCACGCCCCCAACTGGGCATTGAGCCCACAACCCGGGTATGTGCCCTTGACAAGAATTGAACCCGGGACCCTTCAGTCCACAGGCCAACGCTCTATCCACTGAGCCAAACTGGCTAGGGCATCACTGATGTTTCTATGCCTCCCTCCCAATCCCTTCCTCTGTGAAATCAATAAAAAAACATATTTTAAAAAAATGTGACTCTTCGCCCTTTCCATGTCCTTCATAAGAACAACCCAGATGTTTCCTTCCAACCCCTCATCTTATAACAAGTCCCGATGTCGGTGGCCTATTCTCTCCTGCGGAATGTCTGCATGAGGTGTGCGCTGTCTCCAGGTCCTCTGTCGGGTGT
>NW_006291616.1:99746-104075 GCF_000327345.1 Myotis davidii | reverse complement strand
CGCCGCGTGGAGGTTTTGTTCTGGACATGCCGGGTGTGTCCCACACACCCCAAACATGCTCAGCGCACCTGTGTTCTCTTTTCCAGGCGATTGGCTGTACTCTGAACTGCAGTTGCCCAAGTTTCAAACCAGGCAAAATCAACCACCGGCAGTGCGAGCAGTGCCGACACGGATGGGTGGCCCACGGTAACTTTATTTCCCTCTAAATAACTCTTACAGTTTTTCAGGAATGGATGGGATATCTAAGAACAGAGCAGAAAGCGAGCATACTTAAGTTACTGCTCTGTGCCGGGCAACCGCCTAAGTCACAGTGGTTCTCAACCTTCTGGCCCTTTAAATACAGTTCCTCATGTTGTGACCCAACCATAACATTATTTTCGTGGCTACTTCATCACTGTCATGTTGCTACTGTGATGAATCGTCATGTAAATATCTGATATGCAGGATGGGGGCGCGACCCACAGGTTGAGAACCGCTGGCCTAAGAGCTCTAGATATGTCATCTCTTTGATAACAACTCCACATGATTCGTGTTTTGTTAGCCCCATTCTAAAGGTGGGCACACTGGTGCCTCACTGCCATCCTTTTGAGATGATAGAACTGGTCTGTGCTGTCTAATGCAGTAGCCCTAGCCCAGATAAAATACAAAATGATCCATTTAATTTGAATTTCAGGTAAACAAAAAATAATTTCTTAGCCCGGCTGGTGTGCCTGAGTGGTTGAGCGTCGACCCCATAAACCAGGAGGTCAGGGTTGGATTCCCAGTCAGGGCACATGCCTGGGTTGCAGGCTCGATCCCTAGTTGGGGGCGTGCAGAAGGCAGCTGATTGATGATTCTCATCATTGATGTTCCTATCTCTCTCTCCCTCTCCCTTCCTCTCTGAGGTCAATCAGTCAATATTTTTCTTAGTCTAGGCATATCCACTTATTTGGTGTTTATATTCAGATGTAACTGGGCATCCTGTATTTATATTTGCCGAACCTGACCCTACACTAGCCATGGGTGGCTACCAAATTCTTGAAGCGTGACAAGTGTGACTGCAGAATTGAATTTCCAGTTTTCTTAAATGTTAATGAATTTATTTTTTGTTTTGTTTTGTTTCTGTTCATCCTCCCCCGAGGATATTTTTCCATTGATTTTTAGAGAGAGTGGAAGGGGAGGGAGAGACAAACATCGATGTGAGAGAGACACATCGATTGGTTGCCTTCCCCATGCCCTGGCCAGGGCCAGGGTCAAGCCTGCAACCAACGTATGTGCCCTTGACCGGAATCGAACCCAGGACCCTGCAGTCCTCAGGCTGATGCTCTATCCACTGAGCCAAACCGGCTAGGACTATTCTGGCATTATTAATTAATTATTGTGCTATTTTCCAACCGAACTGTAAACCTACTTTTGCTCCTCCCTGTATTGTCCAATTCAACAATGAGTCCCATTGTCAAATTTATTCTCAATACAAAGAGCAGCCATAGATTATCAAACCTGCACTACAAGCAGCATTCTTTCTATAGGTTTCTGGCAGAATGTCTTGCAGATAACATTCTGTGTAGGAAGCAATCGTGGCCTCATTCCATGATAGGCAAATTGCCAGGAAATACTAAATCAAGTGGCAATAGAGTCCCTAAAGAAAGTGGCTGCTGATTTATGATGATAGTTCCAACAATACCGTTGAACTTTTTACACATTGAAATTGAAGTGACCGCTGAGTTATGTTTCACATTCTATCAGAGAGCAGCCCGCCTGCCAGACTGTTTGCAGCTGGAATGCAGCAAAGCCCCATTATGTTCACTTCCAAAGTCTGGGAAAATGATTTCTTTTTCCCAAAATGCAAGTGCTTGTTAGCTTTTCTCATGCCTAGCACACGCCCTGAGTCTATGGTGGCCTTTTTCAACGTGGATTGTCGCCGTGGCTGGGTGAGAGTCAGGGTGGAACGGGGCAGAGATGGGGACAAGGGGGCCCAGGACAAGGGAGACTGACCAGCAGGGGCCCACCAGACCAAGGAGAATTTATCAGTTTCAGGAGAAAGGTCAGCAGACTGTTCTTCCAGATGCTGGCGCTGCCCGGAACCCTCAACAGTGAGTGTGTGTGTGTGTGTGTGTGTGTGTGTGTGTTCTTATATTTTGCTCCTGGATCTTTAACAAGATTACAGACCAATGTTCTCCAATAGAAGTTAGACAAGCCACATATGTAATTTTTCTAGTAGCCACATTAAAAAGGTAAAAATAAATTTGAAAATGATTTAAGAACCTAACTTATTTAATCTAATAAACCCAAAATATTAACTTTCCAACACAGAGAATATATAAATCTTACTAATAAGATAGGTCTTGGGAATCTGGAGTGTATTTTACACTCACTCACAGGATGTCTCCCTTCGGACTGGCCACACTTCTCAGGCTTAATACCCATGAGCCAGCACTGAGATGGGGCCCGCTGGGCAGCGAGGGACAATCACCCTCTCGGTTCTAACTCCGTCCACCCTGCTCCAGCCATTGTGCTTCCCTAAAGAGCCGCCGCTGTGTCTCCTGTCCCCTCCTGGGGATCAGCTATCGGCCGCCTGGCTCTACGTTTTTGGAGCCTGGATCATCTTCATCTTCGGGCATTTCAACCACATCACTGACCCCACCGCCAACCTCCTGGCCTGACCAGTTTTCAGGCCTCACTTCTCCTGGCCCTAAAGTCCATTCAGAGCTGGTCTCTCGAGTGGAGTGAAATGTAACATGCAACTAGGAGTCACTTGACAGCTGGCTACCTCGGAACCTATATCAGTCGCTGACTTTGACCACAGCCCAAAGCCGTAGGCATGCCACAGCCCAAGCATTTGGAGTCTTAGGAGAGCAGATCCCACCAGGACCTGTATATGCCTTGGACCAGAATCGAACCTGGGACCCTTCAGTCCCCAGGCCTACGCTCTATCCACTGAGCCAAACCAGCCAGGGAAAACCTCATCTGATTTTTACAGAGAGGAGGGGAGAGGAAGATAGAGTTAGAAACATCTGTGAGAGAGAAACATAGATCAGCTGCCTGCTGCATGCCCCCTACTGGGGATTAAGCCCACAACCAAGGTACATGCCCTTTACCACAATTGAACCCAGGACCCTTCAGTCCACCAACCGATGCTCTACCACTGAGCAAAATCAGTTAGACCCCATTCATTTTTTTAGAGAGAATGGAAGGAAGGGGGAGAAACAGAGAGAGAGAGACACATCGATTGGTTGCCTTCCCCATGCCCTGGCCAGGGCCAGGGTCAAGCCTGCAACCAACGTATGTGCCCTTGACCGGAATCGAACCTTGGACCCTTCAGTCCGTGGGCTGACATTCTATCCACTGAGCCAGACCGGCTAGGGCAGCCGTGGGCAAACTACGGCCCGCGGGCCGGATCTGGCCGTTTGAAATGAATAAAACTATTGGGAAAAAAAAGACCGTACCCTTTTATGTAATGATGTTTACTTTGAATTTATATTAGTTCACACAAACCCTCCATCCATGCTTTTGTTCCGGCCCTCCGGTCCAGTTTAAGAACCCGTTGTGGCCCTCGAGTCAAAAAGTTTGCCCACCCCTGGCCTAGGGCAATGTTAATGAATGTAAATCTAAATTTAAGTAGCCATATGGGGCCGATGTCTATCACATCAGACAACATAGGTTTCTGTGGTTTCTTTTTTATTATTTTTTAAATATTTTTTTATTGATTTCAGAGAGGAAGGGAGAGGGAGAGAGAGATAGAAACATTAGTGATGAGAGAGAATCATTCATCGGCTGCCTCCTGCAGGCCCCGTCCTGGGAATTGAGCTGCAACCCAGGCACATGCCCTTGACCGGAATCGAACCCGGGACCCTTCAGTCAGCAGGCCGACGCTCTATCCACTGAGCTAAACCGGTGAGAGCTAGGTGTCGGTGGTTTTATTTGCCAAGTCTGTCAAGGGGGGGGGGGGGTGTCAGGCCCGGGTCTGCTGGACTCCCAAACCCAGGCTCTCACCTGGTGCTTCCCAATTTCCATCCTCTGGTTTAGGCACCTGGGCCTTTGTTTTTACTACCACCACCCCCTTTTTTTGCACTCCCCCTACTTGCGGCTCTGTTCCTCCTCAGGGATGCCACAGGAAAGGGAGGAGAATCTCAGGCCAGTCCACGTTATAAGTGCCTGTGAAAGCTATTAAGATAATTCATTATTTGTATAGTCTTTTTTTTTTTTCGCTGTTGGAACAGATTGCCGAGAGTTGGCACCAACCTACTTCCTATGCAGTGTCTCTCTTGAGAGTAGGATCCTTAAAAACGTCATTTCTGCCCTGGCTGGTTTGGCTTAGGGCAGTGGTCGCCAAACTGCGGGCAAACCGCA
>NW_006291616.1:97927-99544 GCF_000327345.1 Myotis davidii | reverse complement strand
TCAGGAGGCAGCTGGTCGATGTTCTTCTCTCATTGATGTTTCTTGCTCTCTATCTCTCTCCCTTCCTCTCTGTAAAAAATCAATAAAATATATTTTAAAAAAATAATAATAAAATCAATAAAAATATATTTTTAAACAATCGTTTCTCCCTTTGGTTTCCCAGCGCTCAGCAAGCTGAGGATCCCCCCCATGTACCCCACAAGCCAGGTGGAGATCGTCCAGTCCAACGTGGTGTTTGACATCAGCAGCCTCATGCTCTACGGGACCCAGGCCATCCCCGTGCGCCTGAAGATCCTCCTGGACCGGCTCTTCAGTGTGCTGAAGCAGGATGAGGTCCTGCGGATCCTGCACGCCCTGGACTGGACCCTTCAGGACTACATCCGGGGATACGTGCTGCAGGTGCGGCCAGGCCAGCACGCCCCCCCTCCTCCGCCAGGGTCTTCTCCCATCCACTTCCGCGTCCCTGAGGCCGCCCAGTAGCCTACAAGCGCTACAGCCATTGCGGGCATCCTTCCCTTTCATCTTTTTTCCAGCGGCCGAATGCCCTACCCCAGCTTCTGGGAGGAATCCAGGGCTTTCCTCAAGATACTTGTGAGCCCTGAGCTGGTTTGGCTCAGTGGATAGAGCTTCGGCCCCGGGGACTGAAGGGTCCCAGGTTCGATTCCGGTCAAGGGCACATGCCTTGGCTGTGGGCTTAATCCCCAGTAGGGGGCGTGCAGGAGGCAGCTGGTCAATGATTCTCTCTCATCATGGATGTTTCTCTCCCTCTCTCTCCCTTCCTCTCTGAAATCAATAAAAATATATATTTTTTTTAAGAAAAGATACCTGTGAAACTCAGATGTGGGAGCGTTACCTGATCCCCTGACTTGGGTTTCACTGGGCAGCTCGTCCACATTAACCACTGGCCCTGCCTTGGACACTTTTTTTTTTTTTTAAATTCTCACCCAAGGATTGTTTTCCATATTTTCCCAGGATGCTTAGAGAGAGGGAAAGACAGAGAGAAACATCGATGTGAGAGAAACACATCGATGGGTTGCCTCCTGCACGTGCCCTGACCAGGGCCCAGCTCGGGGAGGAGCCGGCAACCGAGGTACATACCCTTGACCGGAACCGAACCCGGGACCCTTTGGCTCTCAGGCTGATGCTCTATCCACCGAATCAAACCTGCTGGGGCTCCACTTCTTTTATTATCTGCAAACTACCTATTGACATAGACGCTGTCTGTGTGAGATTTTACTGAGGTTTGGGGGGTGAGAAAGCGAACTTACCTTGCAGAACCGCAAGCAGACAATTCTGGCCCCTGTTCCTTAAAGCGTCTGCACCCCCCTGCTGATGTTCCCTCCTAGAATGGGTCGTCTTGTGAGGTTTCTGTGTTCTTGCACTTTTTTATTCTCTGCACCCCCCCACCCCCCATTCTCTTTCTGCCTCCTCACATTTTGTCTGTCTCTCCATGAAGGAGAGATGGAAGGCATATTTCTCTGTGATTTTCATGCCTCCTCTCTTCTCTTTTTGTGGCAGAGTAGTTTTTGTTTGTTTTAATCCTCACCTGAGGGTATGTAATTTCAGGGAGAGAGGAAAGGAGAGAGAGAGAGAGAGAGAGAGAGAGAGAGAGAAACA
>NW_006291616.1:95242-97675 GCF_000327345.1 Myotis davidii | reverse complement strand
TGTGTGGAATGGTGCTCCAACCAACCGAATCACGCGGCCAGCGCTTCGCAAAGTGATTTTACTTCCCTTTCTGTAACAAGCTACGGGGGCAGGTTTCCGGTTTCACACCTTTCAGTCCGCAAGCCGACGCTCTATCCACTGAGCCAAACTGGTTTCGGCGAATGAGATCGTTTTTATGAAACAGATGCAGCTTTCTAAATTTTTTTTCTTGCCACGATACTAGGAAATAGTATCAGCCAACTTTGGTAAAAAAATTCAGTGAAATGGAGGTATGAATTTATTTCTAAGACACACATCCATGTTGGTCTTACACAGAGAAAACTGTGTCACTAAAATGAACACTAATAACCAGTTACTGACCTAGACCAGTGGTTCCCGACGTGGGGCACACACCCCACAGGGAGGCCATTCGAGAATGAGTTCTTTACAGTGAACGTTTTGCATTTCTTACGGTCCTAGGGGCCTCATATACAGTCTGTAAATGTACATTGTGACATATTTATGCATTTCAGTTCTCTGTTATGTTTTGAAGCTGTATTTGCTATTTTTTCATATCATTTTATGTTATTACTATTCTTTTTAACAATTCCCTAGTGATTTCTTCCTCAGTACTTCCACTGTCCTTTCGTTCCTTTATTTTTCTCTGTCATGGATGCCATGTTCTTTGGAAGCTTGTTTAGACCAAATTAATAGACTTTTAGGCTTCCTCCATGTGAATAGTAGTTCACTGTTTGAAAAATAGGAATTCTATGCCTCTACTGCAACCCAGGCATGTGCCCTTGACCGGAATCAAACCCGGGACCCTTCGGTCCACAGGCCGACGCTCTATCCACTGAGCCAAACCAGCTAGGGCGGGCACCAGGATGTTAGAGATGCTTAGGTGGGGCGTGGCCAAAAAAGGTTGGGAACCACTGACCTAGACCCTCTCCCAGTAATCGTACGACCTAGACCAGTGACGGCGAACCTTTTGAGCTCGGCGTGTCAGCATTTTGAAAAACTCTAACTTAACTCTGGTGCCGCGTCACATATCGAAATTTTTTGATATCTGCAACCATCGTAAAACAAAGACTTATATTTTTGGTATTTATTTTATATATTTAAATGCCATTGAACAAAGAAAAAATCAACCAAAAAAATGAGTTTGCGTGTCACCTCTGACACGCGTGTCATAGGTTCGCCTTCACTGGAGTGAATTAACAGATGATGACAGAAGTCCCTCATGAGGACCATGAACTCTCTGGCTTCCCTCTGTAATGGTCACCATGGGTTCCTGCCCCAGATGGCAGCTGTACACCCACCGTCTCTTTCAGCCTCACTTCCTATATGGCTCAAGCCTGACATCCATGGAGTCCACTAGGCCTCCTTGTCCTGGCAGATGGCCAAGGATGCCCCCCCCCCCCCTGCGCCCCGCAGGTCGGAAATCACCTTTTATGCAGAGTAGCATTACCATCTTACATTATGACAGAGATCAATATTTAATGATCCTAATAATCTTGCTTTCCCTCGTGTTGGGATTAAAAATATGGAATCAATTACCTTGAACCTCTAGCGCATGAAAAATGTATGACGTTACATTCCTCGCCATCTTCGGAACGCTCCCCTGCACTGTGAAAAACCTCAGTAGGCCATCAAGTCCATGTTCTGTGATAAAATATTTATTGCAGTTTTGGGAAAAGTTAGGCCTTGCCAGAGTTTGAAAGATCTCCAACACGCCAGTGTAATTACAGCTGCGCTTTCTGAACACGGGCCGTAGATCAATACGGGTTCATTTGTTTTCTGATGGTAGTGGCTTGGGCAGATTATTAATATGCAGTGAATAAATACTCGAGCGATATGGAGGTCTGATCGCTCCATCTAGAGTCTTGAGATCAGGAAGTTACTATTGTTGCCCTGGCCAGCGTTGCCTAGCGGTTAGAGCGTTGGCCCCCCCTCAGACCAGAGGGTTGCCAGTTCAATTCCCGGTCAAGGGCACCTACTTGGGTTGCAGGTTTGATCCCCAGCCTCCGTCGGGGTACATGTGGGAGGCAACCAATCGATGTGTCTCTCTCACATTGATCTCCTTCCTCTCTTTCTCTCTCTCCCCCTTCCCACTCCCTTCCCTTCCACTCACTCTTAAAATCAATGGAAAAAATATCCTCTGGTGAGAACAAACAAAAAGAAGTTACTATTTTTCAAAAGATACATTGTTGGTTTTTATCCTCATGCAAGGATATGTTTATTGATTTTAAAGCCAGAGGGAGGGAGGGAGAAAGAGAAGCATGGATGTGAGAGAGAAACATTCTATTCACACCCCAACTGGGGATGGAACCCCCAACCTTTGATGTCTAGAGCGACCCTCCAGCCACCTGAGCCACGCAGGCAGGGCAAACTATATGTATTTTAATTTTTGTGGCGAAGATTATTATGCCTAATGCAAGACGACCAAATAAGATG
>NW_006291616.1:93697-94604 GCF_000327345.1 Myotis davidii | reverse complement strand
GCGGACAAGGGGAGCCCCGGCGGCGGGCACCCCTTTGAGAACCTCATCAACAGCATGACCTTCATGCTGCCCTTCCAGTTCTTCAACCCCGTGCCGCCCGCGCTGATGGGGCCGCTGCCCGAGCAGTACGCACTGGAGCCGGGTCCGGACCCGGGCCCGGTGGAGCCCTGTCCCAGCTGCCCCGACGCCGCCCCCCACCAGGAAGACGGCGCCCACCTGAGCGACTCCAGCGCCTACAGCCTCGTCACGAAGCTGGAAGGGACGCAGCTGTCCCCCGAGGCCCGGGGGAAGCCCGAGCGGCACGGCCTGGGCGCCAAGAAGGGCCGGGTGTTCTGCACGGCCTGCGAGAAGACCTTCTACGACAAAGGCACCCTCAAGATCCACTACAACGCCGTGCACCTGAAGATCAAGCACAAGTGCACCATCGAGGGGTGCAACATGGTGTTCAGCTCCCTGCGGAGCCGCAACCGCCACAGCGCCAACCCCAACCCCCGGCTGCACATGCCCATGAACAGGAACAGCAGGGACAAGGACCTCAGGAACAGCCTGAGCCTGATCGCCTCGGACGGCTACAGGCGCCCGGGGCTGGAGGCCACGTCCACGGACCGCAGGCCTCTCCCCGGCTGCCCCGGCTCAGGCGAGGATGCCAGGGGCCACGCGGTGTTCCCGGGCGCCGGGCAGAACGGCGTGCTTTTCCCCAACCTGAGGACGGTCCAGCCCGTGCTCCCTTTCTACCGCAGCCCGGCCACGCCCGCCGAGCTGGCCACCACGCCCGGGATGCTGCCGTCTCTCCCCCTGCTGTCATCCTCCATCTCGGAGCAGCTGGTTTCCGCCGAGACGCCGTCCGATGCCCTCCCCAAGAAGAAATCCCGCAAGTCCAGCATGCCCATCAAGATCGAGAAGGAGG
>NW_006291616.1:92881-93524 GCF_000327345.1 Myotis davidii | reverse complement strand
GAGCCCAGGGGGGTCATCAGCAGGACCCCCGAGCGGGCCAGGCGCAACTCGGAGAGGGAGACGGAGCCGGAGCAGAAGCCAGCGCTGACCCTGGTGCCCGGAGATGCGGAGGACGGCGGCCGGGAGCTCCGGCTCCTTCCTGGGCTGGAGCCCTGCATCCCTTTCCCGGACTACGTCAGGCTGCAGCAGCACCTGCTGGCCGGCGGCCTCCTGGGCGCCTTGTCCACCCGAGGAATGGCTTTCCCTTGTTTCGAGGATTCGAAGGACCTGGAGCCCGCGGGTCCGCACGCGTTGGCGAGGCAGAAGGAAGAGAGTCGCCACCAGTGTGACATCTGTCAGAAGACCTTCAAGAACGCTTGCGGCGTGAAGATGCACCACAAGAACACGCACGCCAAGGAGACGCACGTGTGCACGGTGGAGGGCTGCCAGGCCACCTTCCCTTCCCGCAGGAGCAGGGACAGGTGAGGCGCCTGTTGGCAACTGTTTGTCCTAACATGGCAGTTCTTTATATATATACTAGAGGCCCGGTGCACAAAAATTTGTGCACTCAGGGGAAGAGGGCGTCCCTCAGCCTGGCCTGTGCCCTCTCGCAGTCTGGGACCCCTCAGGAGATAACCACCTGCTGGCTTAGGCCTGCT
Organism: Myotis davidii; assembly: GCF_000327345.1. Taxonomy (NCBI): domain Eukaryota; kingdom Metazoa; phylum Chordata; class Mammalia; order Chiroptera; family Vespertilionidae; genus Myotis; species Myotis davidii. The sequence goes on along the minus strand of NW_006291616.1, from coordinate 92,886 downwards.
CCCGG
>NW_006291616.1:85150-91756 GCF_000327345.1 Myotis davidii | reverse complement strand
TCTAGACAGGAGGGAGCCCAATCCTGTGTGTTGAGCATCTGTCCCCTGGTGGTCAGTGCACATCATAGCAGCCGGTCAACCGGTTGTTTGGTCGCTTAGGCTTTTATATAGAGAGATTTTTTTTTAATTGATTTCAGAGAGGAAGAGAGAGGGAGAGAGAGAAACATCCATGATGAGAGAGAATCATGGATCAGCTGCCCCCTGCATGCCCCCCACTGGGGATCAAGCCCACAACCAGGCATGTGCCCCTCATCGGAATTGAACCTGGGACCCTTCAGTCCGCAGGCTGACGCTCTATCCAAGAGCCATACCGGCCAGGGCAAGGTGGCAGTTCTTAAACTCTAACCTGCATCAGAATCACCTGGCTCCTAGAACTTCCACTGTAGGGGCTCTGGGCGGAGCCTAAGACTTTGCATTTCTACGTGCCCAGGTGATACAGAGATCGCCGGGCCGGGGACCACAGTTTGAAAAACACTATCCTACAGACCCACTCTCCTGCATTTTTGCTTCCAAAACCTTGACTCATTTGGCCCCAAGACGTGACCTGAGATGATGTGAGGCTATTTGCAATGTTTTTTAAAATCACCTTCTGTGTGGAATTTTTTGTATCTATTTGCGCAGAAATAGTAATGGATTTGTTAGGGAGGCACTGAAATTATATTACAGTCTGTGCATCATTCTGCTCTTTCCGAAGTCTGAGAAATTCTGAATTCAGAGACACATTCCACCCCCAGGCTTTGGCACGAGGAATTTGTGAGCTAACTCTCCCAGGGAGGTCTGCAGCCCTGGGTCAGACAGGCCGCTGGAGGCGGGCGATTTTATTGTTAATCCTCACCTGAGGGGATTTTTCCATTGATTTTTAGAGCGAGCAGAAGGGAGGGGACAAGACAGAGAGAGAGAAACATCGATGTGAGAGAGATACCTCGATTGGTTGCCTGCCTCACACACCCCGACCTGGGCCGGGGGTCGTGCCTGCAACCAAGGTATGTGCCCTTGACCAGAATCGAACCTGGGACCCTACAGTCTGTGGGCCGATGCTCTGTCCACTGAGCCAAGTCAGCTAGGGCTGGAGGGTGCTTTTAAAACAGTGGTTCTCAACCTTCTGGCCCTTTATATACAGTTCCTCATGTTGTGACCCAACCATAACATTATTTTCGTGGCTACTTCATAACTGTCATGTTGCTACTGTGATGAATCGTCATGTAAATATCTGATATGCAGGATGGTCTTAGGCGACCCCTGTGAAAGGGGCATTCGACCGCCAAAAGGGTCGCGACCCACAGGTTGAGAACCGCTGTTTTAAAATGATCCCTTTGGCTTCCCAAAACTTGTCTGGTTTTTACTGTCTAATGTGAAGTCCACCGAATGAAACATTCCCTCCAATATTTCCTCTGATCCCTAGTTAGCCAAGATCTATTGGAAAGGAGGGGTGATGGACGGCCTAATGGGAGATTTTTTTAAATATTAAGATTTCAAAGAGGAAAGGCACTTCACAGGTTACTTTGGGAGGTTGGGATGGAAGACGGGATGTCTGTCGGTGCTGGGTTTGCCTGACCCTCAGAAGTCGAACTGTTTGCAGAGTTTCCCGGGCGTCTCATCACTCGGGGCCCGGCACTGGCATTACCGTCTCGAGTGTGCTTTTCTTCATGAACTTGAGTCCCGTCACCCCTCTTCAGGTCACCTTGCTCCCCAGGCTTTCAGGGAAGGACCGGCTCTCTGACAAAACGCAGTATGATTCATGCTACACATGGTTCTGAGAGTATTAACATGTTACAGATTTTGCTCAAACGAGCGTGACCTGAGGCAGCTCCATGCCACCACTGTCTTAGTCCAAACTGTAAGGCCTGCTTTATTATGGGGAAATGCGAGACTTGGTTGGAAAGTCTATGAAAAAAATTCTCCAAAAGGTCGAAGGCCTCGAGGGGGACCTGGCCGAGGACGGCAGACCCTGCCTTGACTTTTCCAAACAAGTGTTTTACTGGAATCTCTTTATTTAGTCTTTAGACACGACCTTGTTTAAAAAACACTACCAATACATATATTTTCTCAAAAATACTTACCCTGCTAATAATATCTAAAAATTAATTTTAATTCAAGTTATTCCTACAATAAAAGCCTAAAAAGACAGACAAACGGGACTGTCTGGTTCCTATAGCCAGGCAGTCCCTTAACCCTCTCTTTCACAAAAACATATGTCAAAATAATCATTCATCCATCACTCGTGGTCTGCTGGTCAGTCCCAGCCCTTTATAAACAGGGAGAAAACGTAGACCAGAAGAAATTCTGTTTCTTTGTTATGGGGTGCGGCCACAACATGAGTAACAAAGAAACAGAATTTCCGGAGGATGAGGCCCAGAAATCAGGATTTTAAACAGATTCCCAGGTGATTCTAACGTGCAGCCAAGGTTGAGAACCACTGACATAGACACTCCCCACACTCAGAAGCACACACGCAGAGGAGAGAGCACAGGTGATAGTGGTTAAAATGCCTGTCTCCGCCGCTGCCATGTTGAACCAAACCACCAGGACACCCCGATGAGCGGCCCCGCCTTCCCCATCCATCATCCAGGAGGAAGGTCTGTTCGCGAACAAGCTGTTATTGTGAAGAAGAGAGCAGCGTCTATCAGGTTGTCCTTCATGTTGACGATACCATTCTGGCCTACCGCATCTACTAAACTAGAAGTTATGCTGAATTTCACATAGGATTTCATTTTCTGTTTCTTTTTTTAAAAAGATATATTTTTAGCCATAACTGGTTTGGCTCAGCAGATAGAGCATCGGCCTGCGGACTGAAGGGTCCCGGGTTCGATTCCGGTCAGGGGCATGTACCTTGGTTGCGGGCACATCTCCAGTGGGGGGCATGCAGGAGGCGGCTGATCAATGTTTCTCTCTCATCGATGTTTCTAACTCTCTATCTCTCTCCCTTCCTCTCTGTAAAAAATCAATAAAGTATATTTAAAAAAATAAGATATATATATTTTTTTTATTGATTTCTGAGAGGAAGGGGGAGAGAGAGAAAAACATCCATGATGAGAGAAAATCATTGATTAGCTGCCTTCTGCACGCCCTCCACCCCCACCCTCACCCCGCCCCAGGGATGGAGCCCACAACCCTGGGCATGTGCCCTCGCCCAGAATCGAACCCGGGACCCTTCCGTCCGCAGGCCGGCGCTCTATCCACTGAGCCAAACCGGCTAAGGGCTATTTCTTTTTTTAATTATTTAATATTTTCTTACTTTCTGTCCTACTTGTACATACACGCCTCCTCCCCCAGCACAGGAAAACATCTTGCTTTCTGAAGTTAAAGTACTAGTTCTAGTAGCCTGGGCTTTAGCATAGTACCTGGGGTTACAATGGCACCAGGTGAGCTAAGACTCTGTGGGCAGCCCTGGCTCCACTGGCTCCACCGCCGTTTCTCCGAGTCAGAGGCAAGACCGAGTCGCCGTGGCGATAACTGTCTTCCCCTCTTCCAGCCACTCTGCTCCCGCCAGGGGCAGTGACCAGGACCCAGCCAGAAGGGGCTGGGGCCACACCCTCGGTGCTTATGTAGCCAATAGACTTTTTGTTTTGTTAATCCTCACCCGAGGATATTCTTCCATTCATTTATTTTTATTTTTTAAAATATGTTTTTATTGGTTTCACAGAGGAAGGGAGAGGGAGAGAGAGAGATGGAAACATCAGTGATGAGAATCACCCATCAGCTGCCTCCTGCACATCCTACACTAGGAATTGAGCCCGCAACCCGGGCATGTGCCCTGACCGGGAATCAAACCGTGACCTCCTGGCTCACAGGTTGACACTCAACTACTGAACCACACCGGCTGGGCTTTTGACTTTTTTTATTTATTTATTTTTATTTATTTGTTTGTTTTATATATTTTATTGATTTTTTACAGAGAGGTAGGGAGAGAGATAGAGAGCTAGAAACATCGATCAGCTGCCTCCTGCACATCTCCCACTGGGGATGTGCCCGCAAACCCAGGTACATGCCCTTGACCGGAATCGAATCTGGGACCCTTCAGTCTGCAGGCCGACGCTCTGTACACTGAGTCTAACCAGCTAGGGCTCGTCGACAGATATTTAAGAACTATCTGCGTTAGGTGCTGTGGACACATCCCTGCCCACGAAGGCCTGGGTGGGGACAGACCCATTAAAAAGGTGCTTACACTGAATGCGGTGGCTGCTCTTATGGGAGATGCATAGGCTGCTGTGGGCACAGGGGAGGGCCCCTGACCAGACTGAAGAGTTAGGGAAGGCTGCCTGGAAGAAGCGGTCGGAGGGAAGCAGCTGCTCTCAAAAGTTTTGGCCGCACAATCCCTTTACAAGTTCTTTTCCTTTTAGAGAGCGAAGGGGGAAGGGAGATAGAAAGAGAAACATCGATTTGTTGTTCCACTTATTTCTGCATTCACTGGTTGTTGCTTGTATGTGCCCTGACCGGGGATCGACCCCACAATGTTGGTGTATCAGGACGATGCTCTAGCCAACTGAGCTACCTGGCCAGAGCCCTTTATAAATTCTTCAAACCTCAAGACGCTTTAAAACTGAAAAAAAACGATATATTTTATATCACTTAAAATACTAAACCTGCCCGGTTTGGCTCAGTGGATAGAGCGTTGGCCTGTGGACTGAAAGGTCCCAGGTTTGATTCCAGTCAAGGGCACATGCCCGGGTTGTGGGCTCGATCTCCAATGGGGGGCGTGCAGGAAGCAGCCGATCAACGATTCCCTCTCATCATTGATGTTTCTCTCTCTCCCTCTCCCTTCCTCTCTGAACTCAATAAAAATATATTTTAAAAATTAATAATAATAAACCTCTTATACATGAGCATAAATAACATTTTCATGAAACATAACACATTTTCCAACACAAAAACTTAGAAGAGTGGCTTTGTGTGAGGCTTTCAAAAATCTCCTTAGTGTCCGGCTTTAGTAGAAGACAGCTGGATTCTCACAGCAGCTTCTGCCTTCAACCTGTCGCCATGTCACGTGTCATGAAGCCTCTGGAAAACTCCACTCTACACACCTGAGAGGATGAGAGTAAGAACGGCAAACAGTGTCTTAGAATCATGATGAAACGAGTTTCCACTTCAGGGAACCACTAGGGGTGCCCAGACCACACTTTGAGAACCATGGGTCTCAACTAATCCAGCAGCCAGTGGGGAAGAGTTGCAGGGGAGATGGAGGATGCAGAGGAGAAATACAGACCCAGGCAATGGGCACAGCACCAGCAAAGTCCCGGGAGCCGAAAGCCTGCCACGAGGTGCAAAGGGTCCTTGCGGTTGTGGTTGTCACTGGTTTTAGGGGACATGGCACCCCGGGAAATGCATCTAACCGTTGAGGCTTAAGATGGTTAGAGGAGCCCTAGCCAGTTTGGCTCAGTGGCTAGAGCGTCAGCCTGTGGACTGAAAGGTCCCGGGTTTGATTCCCAGTCGGGGCACATGCCCGGGTTGTGGGTTCGACCCCCAGTAGGAGGCGTGCAGGAGGCAGCAGCCGATCAATGATTCTCTCTCATCATGGATGTTTCTATCTCTCCCTTTCCTGTCCTCTCTGAAATCAATAAAAATATTTTTTTTAAAAGGTTAGAGGAGCCACAACTCAGCTCCTGGCATTTGTGGGACACTTGGCCGTGGAGCGTGGGGCCCAGAGCCTTGCCCCGTTACAGCACGGATCTTGCCCTACAAGGTTCCAGTTGAATGTGTTTGTCTGGCTTTTTTTCTTTTTTCCCTTCAACCCTTGTATGTACTGGAAACTGCATGTCAACCCCGTGTCTGGTTTTCTGCTGACACGTTCCTGCCCCTTCCACCCAGAATGCTGACATAATGACAGGTCAGAGTCGTAGTTAAGAGCTGCCTGCAAAGTGGGTGATCTGGGAATATAATTCTGATGGCGTCCACGAAAAAAAGGATGTGTAAGGGGAGACGGAGAGAAGCCGAATAGTAAATCTGAGGTAGGATTAAACCTCCTCCCTTCCTCATATGTCTTTGGAGATTTAGGCTAGAAAATTCAATCCTTATTTATTTTGGTTTTATTTCCCCCCCGGCATGCATTCTGAGCTGTGCTGGGGGAGTATTTTCCCTGTTTAGCGTCATTCTCCTATCTCCTTTAAGAATGTAGCCCTTGTTTGCCTGGCTGGCGTGGCTCAGTGGTTCAGGAGCCAGAGGTCATGGGTTCGGTTCCCAGTAAGACCATATGCCTGGGTTGCAAGCTCGATCCCCAGTGTGGGGGCATGCAGGAGGCGGCCGATCACTGATTCTCTCTCATCATGGATGTTTCCCTCTCTCTCTCTCCCTCTCCCTTCCTCTCTGAAATCAATAAAAATATATTTTTAAAGAAGACTGTAGCCCTTGGAAAGGGCTGTGTTTGCTCATCAGGTTAGGACGGAATCTCTGAGCAAGGCCAACACGGATTGACAAGTTACATCTAAATGATATCATATGAGTCCAAGGCCTGTGTCCTAATGGGTATCATTATCTGCCCTGCAGGAGTAATCACCAGGTAGCAGATCGGTGATTGGTGGTGTGCTCAGTGCTGCATTTGCAAAACCCCTGTCTGGTAACAGTGAAACGTTGCAAATATGAATTGAACTAGGTTCTCTCTCTCTCTCTCTC
>NW_006291616.1:81625-85098 GCF_000327345.1 Myotis davidii | reverse complement strand
TTCCCTCTCTCACTCACTCACTCACTCACTCACATACCCTACTATTTCTAGCCAGTCAGATTTTCATACCTGTAGAACTTCTGGGATGATATGCCTGCCAATGCGCTAGACCAGGGGTCCTCAAGCTGCGGCCCGCGGGCCACATGCAAATACAAATATTGTATTTGTTCCCGTTTTGATTTTTACTTCAAAATAAGATATGTGCAGTGTGTATAGGAATTTGTTCATAGTTTTTTTTTAAACTATAGTCCGGCCCTCCAACAGTCTGAGGGACAGTGAACTGGCCCCCTGTTTAAAAAGTGTGAGGACCCCTGCTCTAGACCAGCGGTTCTCAACCTGTGGGTCACGACCCCTTTGGGGGTCGAATGACCCTTTCACAGGCGTCGCCTAAGACCATCGGAAAACACATATATCATTACATATTGTTTTTGTGGTTCATCACTATGCTTTAATTATGTTCAGTTTGTAACAATGAAAATACATCCTGCCTATCAGATATTTACATGACAATTCCTAACAGTAGCAAAATGACAGTTACGAAGTAGCAACGAAAATAATTTTATGGTTGGAGGTCACCACCACATGAGGAGCTGTATTAAGGGGTCGCGGCATCAGGAAGGTTGGGAACCACTGTTCTAGATCCTGATGTGAGCCACATAGGAAATTTTAAGTTTTCTAGTAGCCACATTTTTAAAAAAGTAAAAAGAGCCCTACCGGGTTTGGCTCAGTGGATAGAGCGTGGGCCTGCAGACCAAAGGGCCCCGGGTTCGATTCCAGTCAAGGGCATGTACTTTGGTTGCAGGTTCCTCCCCGGCCTGGGCCCTGGTCCTGGTCGGGGCATGTGCAGGAGGCAACCAATCGATGTGTCTCTCTCATATCCATGTCTCAGGTTCTTCCCAGGCCCAGGCCCTTGTAGGGGCTCCTGCAGGAGGCAACCAAGCGATGTGTTTCTCTCACATCACTCTTTCCTCTCTCTCTCTCTCTCTCTCTTCACTCTCCCTAAAAATCAGTGGAAAAAAATATTCTTGGGTGAAGATTAACCAAAAAAAAAAAAGTAAAAAGAAACAGGTGACGTTTTAATCATGTGTTTTATTTCCGTCAGTCCATTCAAAGTATTCTGGTTTTATTATATGATACAGCCACACGGGCACTCAGTAGCCACATATGAGTGACCAGTTATTTCCAGTGTCCCATTCGAATGGGCCTAATTGAAATAGTGTAGCCATTCTTTCTTTCTTTTTTTAATATATTTTTACTGATTTCAGGGAGGAAAGGAAAGGGAGGGAGGGAGGGAGAGAGAGAGAGAGTTAGAAACATCGATGAGGGAGAGACATCGATCAGCTGCCTCCTGCACATCTCCTACTGGGGATGTGCCTGCAACCAAGGTACATGCCCTTGACCGGAATCGAACCTGGGACCTTTCAGTCCGCAGGCCGACGCTCTATCCACTGAGCCAAACCGGTTTCGGCAATAATGAGAATCTTGATTGACTGCCTCCTGCATGCCCCCCGCTGGGGATCAAGCCCACAACCTGGGCATGTGCCCATGACCAGAATCGAACCCGGGACCCTTCAGTCCGCAGGCTGACGCTCTATCCACTGAGCCAAATCCTCTGGGCTAGCCATCTCTTTAAATCAGGTCCAGGAAGTTACCTGTCAATCAGACGACAGAAACTGAAGAGAACCACATCTTCCCAGGCCCCTGGCTTTCCCACGAATGCTAACTTCTGACAAGCGGCGAACAGCCGTGGGCCGGTGTCCACCAGACTCGCATTACATCCCACGCCCCTATCATCACTTCTCACATGCCGCAGGTTTTTTCTGGCATCTGCCTACTGTCTCCACTCAGAATGAGGACTGTTTTTAAAACAACAGCTCAAGCCCTAGCCAGTTTGGCTCAGTGGATAGAGCGTCAGCCCGTGGAGCAAAGGGTCCCGGGTTCGATTCCGGTCAAGGGCACGGACCTCGGTTGCAGCCTCCTCCTCAGCCCAGGCCCTGGTCAGGGCGTGTGCAAGAGGCAACCCATCGATGTGTTTCTCTCACATGGATGTTTCTGTCTTCCCCTCTCTCTTCCACTCTCTCTAAAAGATCAATGGAAAACTATCCTCAGGTGAGGATTAGCAAAATAAAGAATAAATAAACAAATAAACAACAGCTCGATTTGTTTCTAACCATCTTTTCACTCTTGCAGACACAGTTCAAACCTAAACCTCCACCAAAAAGTGCTGGCCCAGGAAGCGCTGGAGGGCGGCGAAGACCGTCTCCGCGCAGCATACCTTCTGAAAGACGTGGCTAAGGAGGCCTATCCGGACGTGGCTTTCACGCAGCAAGCCTCCCAGACGTCTGTCATCTTCAAGGGCACCAGCCGCATGGGCAGCCTGGTGTACCCGATAGCCCAGGTGCACAGCGCCGCCCTGGAGAGCTACAGCTCCGGCCCGCCGGGCGAAGGCACCGTCCTGGACCTGAGCGCTACCTCCAGCATGAAGTCGGAGAGCAGCAGCCATTCCTCCTGGGACTCGGACGGGGCGGCGAGCGAGGAGGGCGCCGGGCTCATGGAGGACAGCGACGGGAACGGCGAAGGCGCCAGCCTCGTGCCCGGGGAGGACGAGTACCCCATCTGCATCCTGATGGAGAAGGCCGACCGGAGCCTGGCCAGCCTGCCTTCCGGGTTGCCCATCACGTGTCACCTCTGCCAAAAGACGTACAGCAATAAAGGGACCTTCCGGGCCCACTACAAAACCGTGCACCTGCGCCAGCTGCACAAGTGCAAGGTGCCCGGCTGCAACACCATGTTCTCGTCTGTGCGCAGTCGTAACAGACACAGCCAGAATCCCAACCTGCACAAAAGCCTGGTCTCCTCCCCCGGTCACCTCCAGTAGCAAGATGGGAAAGGCGATGGCCTTGTTCCTGGGGGAGAAGGTAGAAGGAGGGTCCGTTTCCATCTTTACCACCATTGGGGACCAGCCAGGCCAAAAAGCATTGGAGCTGACTTTCTAGTCTTCGGCTGCGGGATGCGTGGGGTGTTGGGGCGTTGGATGAGCGGGGTGTTGATATGGGGGGGCAGCCTTTCCTATCATTTGTTCTCAGCCCCGGGGTGTTTTTCACTGACACGACGAAAACGTGCAGAAATGCAGTTTTTCCCAGCTCTGTTTACACGTTCCCTGGGAGATCCCTGGGCCTGCAGATGGCTGTCAGGGGCCCCGGGCCTGGAGGCGGCTTGGAGGGAAGCTGGCTGGATTTGGGGTGAATTGAGTGTCCCGGGGGGAAGCCGGCTGTCACCATGGGTGAGGAACCAGCCCCCTAAAGATCCCATTTTTTTTCAGTTCTTGCTTTCATGAGTCTGAAACCCAGATTTCAGTTTGGGAGCGGGACTTTCGGAGATAGTCCCTCCGTTCGGAGTGGAAAATCGCCGCCCCCTGCTCCCCACAAAGGTCTCACGTGTTACTCTGGGGGGGCTCTCAGAGAGGCCGGTTG
>NW_006291616.1:76666-81564 GCF_000327345.1 Myotis davidii | reverse complement strand
AGGCAGAACCTCAACAAATTGAGATGATGCTCCGGAGCATTCGAGAAGCTGGGGACGGGGGAGACCATGCACTTAAAAATAGCAGTCTTCGATTTAATTTAAGATAATTTTGATGATATTTAATTTGTGTTTATATATGTGAGTATAAGGGGTGAGTGCAGACATGTCACAGTGTGACTTGGGGCGAGGGGGGAGGGAAGGGGGCGTCTTGATCGAAAGCAGAAGGAGTGACGACCCTAAACGTCAAACCCACTGCCTATGTTCATTGCGGGGAGTTCAGAGTCTGCTCCCGGCGCTGCCCTGCGGAATGGGCGCAGGCGCGACCCCGGCAGGACAGTTTGTGTATATATATTTTTGACCCAAGCGTTTAGAGAGTGTGGTTCAGACGGTGGGTATGCATTGTCAGTATCCCCGGATCCCTCCGTCTCCATCCTTTATAGACTTGTAAGATTAGGGGGAACTTCCGGAGTTACATGGTAGAAAGAAAAGTAGGATGTTACTGCCATACTGTGTGTCTTAATATTTAACTTATTCTGAACTATAGTCCACGCCGGTGTACACCTTTACTGTTGTAGACAGGAAGCATGATCGGTCCCATCTCGTGAAATTCGACGTTTACAGTTCTCTAAAAGCCCGGGGTAGGGAAAAAGAAGTCAATTTCATATGAAGACTTCAAGGTCACCGTCTTTGAACGTTATGGTTGCTTTAAGTAATGAAAAACATCCTTAGAGAGAATTGCGGGTGGTAAGAGAGAGTATTCCCATGGCCTAAAGGTGAAAGAAGCCAACAAGCTGTTACTGATTTATTTCAACGTTTAAAAATAAATAAATGTGACAACTTCAAACTTGTCTGTGCTTAAAGGGAGATAGATGTATTATTGTTCATCGGTTTTGTTACCCAGCTGTTCACTATTCCCGGTTTCCCAAAGTGGAAAAAAAAAAAGTGTATACAAATGAGTTTTCTATGATTTAATAAAAATATATGGCATACTTTTTGTTTAAGAAGACAAACATTTTGTAAAGCCAGTTTTGTTTTACATGGGCTGCTTGTTGTGTGGGTGCTGGTGGTCACACACACATACACACACTCACACACACACACTCACACTCTCACACTCACACACACTCTCACACTCACACACACCACGAATCTTACAGAGCTGAAAACCCAGGGGAGGGCTGGAGGACTGGCCCTCGGATCAGTAACCTCTGCCACCTCAAGACAGGAAAGGCAGCAATTCTTGAGGTCCAAAGAAAGGAAGTGGTACCCTTGGTCGGTTCGGCTCAGTGGATAGAGCGCTGGCCTGCGGACCGAAGGGTCCCGGTTTGATTCCGGTCAAGGGCACGGACCTCAGTTGCAGGATCCTCCCCAGCCCAGGCCCTGGTTGAGGCTCCTGCAGGAAGCAACCAGTCCATGTGTTTCTCTCACATCGATGTTTCTCTCTGTCTTTCCCTCTCTCTTCCACTCTCTATAAAAATCAATGGAGCCCGGCTGGCATGGCTCAGTGGTTGAGCATGGACCTGTGAACCAGGAGGTCACGGTTCGATTCCCAGTAAGGGCACATGCCCGGGTTGCGGGCTCGATCCTGTGTGGAGCTATATATATATGTGTGTATATATATATATATAATATTTTTTAATGACGTGTGTCTCTGTGGTGCACGCTGGTCCCTCTGGGGCCTTTCTCGCGCCTCACACTATGCTCTCTCTAGGGCAGTGATGGCGAACCTCTGACACGCATGTCAGAGGTGACATGCGAACTCATTTTTTGGTTGATTTTTCTTTGTTAAATGGCATTTAAATATATAAAATAAATAGAAAAATATGTCTTTGTTTTGCTATGGTTGCAAAGATCAAAAAATTTCTATATGTGACACGGCACCAGAGTTAAGTTAGGGTTTTTCAAAATGCTGACACGCCGAGCTCAAAAGGTTCGCCATCACTGCCCTAGGGTGTCTCCTTCACCCCCACGGCCTTAACTGTCTGCCCCAGCAGGGTCCTTGGAGCTGCCCTCTGGACTGTTCTTGCATATCACGGAATAACCAACAGCTTCTCCAGCTCAACCTGTCCCAACTCACTGTGTCATTTCCCTGCCAATCAACCTTTCCCTCCTCCTGCTTCTTTGCATTGAGGGATGGCGCCACCACCTGGCCAACTCCCGGTAAACACCCGGGGCCGCCCTGGGTCTGGTTAAGAGCCGGCTCTCCCTGTCCCACTGTTCTTAGCTACTCCACCTACTAACCCGGTGGCTTCGGCCAAGTAACAGCTTCTCTGGGTCTCCCCTCCTCCGCATTCGCCCCTCATCTGGGGCTTTCCTTGCGGACGAGAGGGGCCACATGCTAAGCTGACAAGCTCAGGGAAGGCCTGCGTGGCAATCTTGCAAAGTAACCACAAAGGACGGTCTGAAATTAAAACTTGAACTAGCCCGGCTGGCGTGGCTCAGTAGTTGAGCATCAACCTATGAACCCAGGAGGTCAGGGTTCGATTCCGGTCAGGGCATATGCCCGGGATCCCCAGGGTGACCCTGCCTTAGGGGGTATGCAGGAGGCAGCCAATCAATACTTCTCTCTCATCATTGATGTTTCTATTTCTCTATCTCTCTCCCTTCCTCTCTGAAATCAATGAAAAAAATATGTTTACAAACAAAAACAAAACAACAACTTTAACTAAAAGCAGTTGCAGTGGGTAGTCATGTCCTAGGCCGGTATTTTCCCTGACAAGGTCAATTTTTACTTAACTGAGCCTGTTGTCTTTTTGCATCTAAGATAACACACCTATGAAATGTCTGAGTAACTGGTAACTTCTCTTTCCCCCTCCACAACCAAATGCGCCCGGGCAGCAGGACAGGGACCATAAATTCCTTCACTGTTACTGTTATCATGTTCATTATTGATGTTAACTACCCCGCACCACCTCAGTAAAAGAAGTGTGTGTCTATCGTTTTATTTTTTGTCCACTCCCAGAGTCTTCCCAGCCTGGCTTTCTCCCGCCTCCCTCATCTATCACCAATGGATATCATGTAACCCACGTACGTCTCCTCTCTCGATTGTAACGTCTAAATTACAGCGGTTCTCAACCTGTGGGTCGCGACCCCTTTGGCGGTCGAACGACCCTTTCACAGGGGTCGCCTAAATACATCCTGCCTATCAGATATTTACATGATGATTCCTAACAATAGCAACATGACAGTTATAAAGTAGCCACGAAAATAATTTTATGGGTGGGGGTCACCACAACATGAGGAACTGTATTTAAGGGTCGCGGCGTTAGGAAGGTTGAGAGCCGCTGGACAAGGTGGGAGGGGGGTTAGAGATCCACCAAAAGACTTGTCTGCATGCACATTAGCATAACCGATGGACACAGACACTGAGGCGGTGGGGGCTGGCCCTCAGGGGTAGGAGTGGTGGCGGGAAGGGTTAATGGGGGCGGGGGGAGGAGACATATGTAAAACTTCAGACCAAAAAAAAATCAATCAATCAATCAATAAACAAGGTGAAAACCACCATTCTCCGGAGCATTATCCCTGTCCGTTGAGATTCTGCTTCCAGCAATTGTCGACAGTTTGACTCAAATAAACTCACAAAAATTCTTTACAGGTTTGAATGTTTTTACGTTAACGCAATCCACAGGCACGAATTGAGAACTCACCTACTGTGTGCCAAGCACTGCCGAGTGTACAGTGGTGAGGTCAACGTACAGGGTCCCTGCTCTGGTGGAAGTTAGAGGCCAACCAAGGAGACAGGTATGAAACCAAAAAGTAAAAATAAATTATATGCGCGGCCCGGCCTCGGTGGCTCAGTGGGTGAGCGTCGACCTATGAACCAGGAGGTCACGGTTCAAATTCCCGGTCGGGGCACATGCCTGGGTTGTGGGCTCCATCCCCAGTGTGGGGCGTGATGTTTCTATCTCTCTCTCCCTCTCCCTTCCTCTCTGAAGTCAATAAAAATATAGTAAAAGCAAACAAATAAACAAATTATACATGCGGAATTTCCAGAAGAGAGGTCTCTATCATCCACTTGCTAGCATCTCTCCTGGCCAGGCCCATCTGACTGAGGGGATGGGGTCATGACCTCTCCCCCTCAAGGTTGGCCACTCTGAGTCTCCCCTCCCAGGTGTGTGGCTACAGAAAGGCAACTTAACTGTCAATTATCAATGCAACTCTAAGTCTCCAGCCTTGAGGCAGCATCTTCATTTATTTTAAATATATTTTTTATTGATTTCAGAGAAGAAAGGAGAGGGAGAGAGAGACAGAAACATCAATGATCAGAATCATGGAATGGCTGCCTCCTGCACGCCCCCTACTGGGGATCAAGCCTGCAACCTGGGCAAGTGCCCTTGACCGGAATGGAACCTGGGACCCTTCAGTCCTCAGGCCGACGCTCTATCTACTGAGCCAAACCAGCTAGGGCTGGCATCTCCATTTATATTCAAATTAACCTGAGCCTCCACCGCACACTGATGGAGAGAAAACTGATCTCAGTAATCACTTTCCCCGTCAGCCTCAGAACATCAGAAAAGCATGGGCCTCCCAGATTCTGAGAGCATTCTTTCCAATCTGCAGACCTTCAACTGACAGGTGAGAACTCGCTTTTTGTCCTTAAACATAAGGATCAGACAATATCTACTCCTCTAATCAAGCTCTCAAAAACTATTTACTTTAGCCCTAGCCAGTTTGGCTCAGTGAATAGAGCAACAGCCTGTAGACTGAAGGGTCCCGGACAACCACTAATCTACTTCCTGCTTCCATGGATTTGCTTAGCCTAGATAATAAAGAGGTAATATGCAAATTGACCATCACTCCAACACACAAGATGGCTGCCCCCATGTGGTCAAAGATGGTCGCCCCCATGTGGACACAAGATGGCCACCACAAGATGGCCAACAGGGGAGGGCAGTTAT
>NW_006291616.1:75825-76572 GCF_000327345.1 Myotis davidii | reverse complement strand
TCCCTCCCACAGAGATAGGCCAGACTGCAGCGTGGGCCTGCTCCCCATGGCTCTGGGACTGTGAGAGGGTGCAGGCTGAGCTGAGGGACACCCCCCCCTCCCAGTGCACGAATTTCATGCACCAGGCCTCTAGTCTATATTATAAAAGGCTAATATGCAAAGTGTCCCCTCGGGAGTTCAACTGGGAGACAGGGAGTTCAATCGCTCACTATGACATGCACTGACCACCAGGGTGCAGCGCAGAACACGGCAGGCGACCAGCGGAGGTGGGGCTCTGAGGGACCTAGGGAAGGAGGAGGTGGGGAGGTGGGGAGGCAGGGGGAACCTCGCGTTGGCGGCACATGGGTGGTTGCCAGCCAGGCCTAGGGACCTGACCTGTGCATGGATTTCGTGCACTGGGCCTCTAGTTGTCATATAAATGTAATAATACAATATGTGGCCTTTTGCATCTGGCTTCCTTTACTTAGCATAATGTTTTCAAGTTGCATCCATACTGTAACATATATCATTTCTTCTTTTGGCTAAATAATATTATGTTGTATGGATATGCCATATCCCTTTTAATTTATTTTTTGACTCATCAGCTGATGGGCATTTGAGTGATTTCCACTCTTTGGCTGTTATGAATATAACAATGCTGCCCTAGCCAGTTTGGCTCAGTGGATAGAGCATTGGCCTGTGGACTGAAGGGTCCTGGGTTCAATTCCAGTCTAAGGGCACATGCCCGGGTTGCAGGCATCCCCAGTA
>NW_006291616.1:73758-74488 GCF_000327345.1 Myotis davidii | reverse complement strand
GACCCTTCAGTCCACAGGCCGACGCTCTATCCACTGCGCCAAACCGGTTTTGGCAAAAATACTTTACTTTTAACTTGAAACTTTATAAGACATTTTCATGAAAAAAAATATATTTGCCATTCAAACACAAAATGTCCATTTTAGGCGAAGGGAAATAATTAGTACTATATAGTACATGGTACATCTAGACCATGGTGCCAACCTTGTTTTGGCCATGCCCCAGCTAAGCATCGCTAAAGTTCTGATCTCCTCCCACCCCTTGACTTATCGTTCTTATTATTCAAAAAATGATCTCCTATTAATGTGGAAGAAGCCTAAAAGGCCATGAACTGGGTCAAAACAAGCTTCTAAAGAACATGGCATCCATGAAAGAAAAATAAAAGAATGAAAGAACAGTGGAAGGACTGAGGAAGAAATCACTAAGAAATTGTTAAAATAATAATAATATGAAGTCATATAAAAAATATTAAATAATAATAATATGAAGTGATATAAAAAATATCAAATAAAGTTTTAAAAAATAGAATAGAGAACTCAAATGCATAAATGTCACAATATATATTTATAGACTGTATATGAGGCCCCTAGAACCATAACAAATGCAAAAAATCACTTAAAAATTCATTAAAAATCAAATTGCCCCCCTGTGGGGCATGTGCCCCACGTTGGGAACCACTGATCTAGACAAATATAGACATATACACAATAAGATTCATTTTAATGTTTAGTA
>NW_006291616.1:71206-73102 GCF_000327345.1 Myotis davidii | reverse complement strand
TATTTATATACTGTATATGAGGCCCCTAAAACTGTAAGAAATGCAAAAAATTCACTGATAATAACTCATTCTCAAATTGTCCCCCTTAAAAATCAAATTGCCCCCCTGTGGGGCATGTGACCCACGTTGGGAACCACTGATCTAGACAAATATAGACATATACACAATAAGATTCGTTTTAATGTTTAGTATTGTGACATGTTCTTCAGCCACCCTGTGCTGAGTCATGCCAGACTCAAGAATTGTAATATGAAGATTAGTCCTGCCTGGAAAAGATATTTTGTTATGCAAAAATGTGTTGTATGCAAGCTCTCGGAGGATTTGACGAGCTAATTGTTCATTTCTCTTCGCTAACCCTGTCTCCCACTCAGATCTCCACATTTCCAGCCCTCAGTATATCCACACTAACAACAGAGCCGTCCCCAAACCAGGATTTCATATTTGGGGTGTTATTGTCCATTTGTTCTAGCAGTTTGTAAGAGAACTATGTTGAAATCTCCTACTGTAATTGTGAATTTGTCTTCTTCTCTTTTATTCCTGCTAATGTTTTGCTTTATATATTTTGAGGCAATATGATTCATGTATACAAGTTAAGTATTTTATTTCTTTCTGGTGAATTGCCTCTTTTATTTTGTTCTTAATGTTTTTTATTGATTTCAGTGAGAGGGAGAGGGGAGAGAGAGGAACATCGATGGGCTGCTTCCTGCACGCCTCCCACTGGGGATCGAGCCTACAACCCGGGCATGTGCCCTTGACCGGGATTCGAACAGGTGTCCTCCTGGAGCATGAGACAATGCTCAACCACTAAGCCACACGGCCCAGGTGCCCCCTTTATTTTTATGTAATGCCTCTTGATAGCAGAACTTCTCCACTGCAGCACTGTTGACATGCTGGGAGGAATCATTCTTTTATTGGGTTGGGCATTGCGGAGTGCTGTCCTGTGCACGGTAGGATGTTTGGCAGCATCCTTGTTCTATGCCCACTAGATGCAATAGCATCCCCACCCCCAATCATGTCCACCAAAAGTATCTCTAGAGCCCTAGCCGGTTTAGCTCAGTGGATAGAGTGTCGGCCTGCGGACTGAAGGGTCCCAGTTTCGATTCCAGTCAAGGGCACATGCCCAGGTTGCAGGCTCGATCCACAGTAGGGGGCGTGCAGGGGGCAGCCGATCAATGATTCTCTCTCATTGATGTTTCAATCTCTCTCTCCCTCTCCCTTCCTCTCTGAAATCAATAAAAATATACTTTAAAAGAAAAAATATCTCTAGACCAGCGGTTCTCAACCTGTGGGTCGCGACCCCTTTGGGGGTCGAACGACCCTTTCACAGGGGTCACCTAAGACCATCGGAAAACACACATATAATTACATATTGTTTTGTGATTAATCACTATGCTTTAATTATGTTCAATTTGTAACAATGAAATTGGGGGTCACCACAATATGAGCAACTGTATTAAAGGGTCGCAGCATTAGGAAGGTTGAGAACCACTGAGCTAGATATTGCCAAGACAGGGGGGCAAAAGCCTGCCTGGTTGAGAGCCACTCCTCTATAATAATGCTTTGCGCCTTAAATTCTCTTTTGTTTGCCCTAGCTGGTTTGGCTCGAGCGTCAGCCTGCGGACTGAAGGGTCCTGAGTTCGATTCCAGTCAAGGGCATTTACCTTGGTTGCAGGCTCCCTGGTTGGAGGGCATGCAGGAAGCAACCAATCGAAATGTTTCTCTCACATCAGTGTTTCTCTCTGTCTCTCCCTCTCCCTTCCACTATTATTATTATTATTACTAGGGGCCCGGTGCATGAAATTCGTGCACTGGGTGTGGGAGGGAGGGGGGGGAGTGTCCCTCAGCCCAGCCTGCCCCCTCTCACATACTGGGAGCCCTCAGGCGTTGACCCCCATC
>NW_006291616.1:65710-70193 GCF_000327345.1 Myotis davidii | reverse complement strand
ATGCAGGAGGCAGCTGATCGATGTTTCTCTCTCATCGATGTTTCTAACTCTCTATTCCTCTCCCTTCCTCTCTGTAAAAAATAAATAAAATATATTTAAAAAAAATAAAAATAAAAATCATTTTACTATCAACCTTTCAATACCCTTACTCGAGATACGCCTCTTGTAAATATAAGGTTGACTATCTTTTTAATCCAGAGTCTTTTAATTAGAACTGGAGTATGTGTTCCTTTTACCTTTAATGTGATCACTGATATGTTGGGGTTTGACATCTGCCATATGACTATTTCATATTTAATCTACTACTCTATTTTTTTTTCTCTCCTTTCTTACCTTTCTGGGTTAGGTGCTATTTTACTATTTCATTATCCCCCCTCCTTGATTGAGCATTCTTTTATTATTGCTTTAGTTATCCTAGAGATCATGTGTATCTTTAACTTACTAAAATGTAACGTTAGAACTTTTGCCACTTTCTTTATTATCTTAGGACCTCAGGCCTTGTAACTCCATTTACCTCAATCTCATTTTCATGAAAAAAAAACAAAAAACATTTTTTTAGCCCTCACCTGAGGATATTTTTTCCATTGATTTTTAGGGAGAATGGAAGAGAGAGGGAAAAACAGAGAGAAACATCGATGTGAGAGAAACACAACGATCGGTTGCCTCCTGCACGAGTCCCGATCAGGCCCGGGAAGGAGCCTGCAACCAAAGTGTGTGCCCCTGACTGGCATCAAACCTGGGACCCTTCGGTCCACAGGCCGATGCTCTGTGCCAGTGGTTCTCAACCTTCCTCATGCCGCGACCCTTTCATACAGTTCCCCATGTTGTGGCGACCCCCAACCATAAAATTATTTTCGTTGCTACTTCATAACCGTAATGTTGCTACTGTTATGAATTGTCATGTAAATATCTGATAGGCAGGATGTGTTTTCATTGTTACAAATTGGACAGAATTAAGGCATAGTGATTCATCACAAAAACAATATGTAATGATATATGTTTTCCGATGGTCTTAGGCGACCCCTGTGAAAGGGTCATTCGACCCCCAAAGGAGTCACGGCCCACAGGTTGAGAACCGCTACTCTAGGACCTGTCTCTCCCCGTGAGCCAATTTCCCCTCCATACCAGCAGGGTAATTCACATTATTTACAAGGTGGGTCAGGACTCAAAAGAGGGTGAACATAGAAGTCTGTGTGCCTCTTGATGCCCAGGCTTAGAACTAGCATCCTTCACTCCACACATGAGCCGAAGTTAAATAACGCAGCCTTGCCTGACCGGAATGACTCCGTGGTTGAGCGTCCACCTATGAACCCAGGAGGTCACGGTTCGATTCCCGGTCAAGGGCCCATGCCTGGGTTGCAGGCTTGATCCCCAGTAGGGGGCGTGCAGGAGGCAGCCGATCAATGATTCTCTCTCATCATTGATGTTTCTGTCTCTCGCTCCCTCTCCCTTCCTCTCTGAAATCAATAAAATATATTTTTTTACATAATACATAAATAACCCAGCCTCTTTCACTTGACTCTCAAGAGGGTGTCAATATCCAATAGCCCTTTCTCTTTCGAGGAATGTGCATCCCGGGACTGGGTCAGAGGACATTTGAGAGATACCTCCAGGGGCAAAAGTAGTAGAAATGAGCAAAGTCCAGGGAGCTGTCTTCTGACATGCCGTGTGTGTGTGTGTGTGTGTGTGTGTGTGTGTGAGATTAACACCAAATTTTTCTGACTCCCTTTCCACAACTCTTTTCATTACATCAGTAAACCAACAAAGATAACAGTATCAACTGCCATTTAATGAGCACTTACTATGTGCCAGGCACTGTTTCTAAGTGCTTTGGGGGTTTTTTAAAATATATTTTTATTGATTTCAGAGAGGAAGGGAGAGGGAGAGATAGAAACATCGATGAGAGAGAATCATTGATCAGCTGCCTCCTGCACGCCCCATACCTAGGATCGAGCCTGTAATCCAGGCATCTACCCCGACCGGGAATCGAACCGTGACCTTGTGGTTCATAGGTCGACGCTCAACCACTGAGCTATGCTGGCTGGGCTCTAGGTGCTTTATACGTGTCATACATAATTTTGGGTGGAGGAATAGATTTGGGGCACTTGAAGCACCATGGAATGGGTTAATTGATGAAAAAAGATTTAAAGGAACTGTAGGAGTTTTATTAAGAAGCTGAATCAAGATATGAAAGGGGAAGGTGAAAACAGGACAGAATCAACAAAATATGTGGGTGTCCGTGAGTGAGAAAAAGGATGGCAAAAAAAAAAAAAAAAAATAGACCAGAGTCTAGGGAAAAAGAAGTCATAACCTAAAGGGATTTGAGGATGTGGAAAGCAAATGTGATCCAAAAAAGTTGGAATTATCATTATTGGTGAATGGAGTTCCTTCCAAGTTTCAGAAGTAAAATTAACGTGTGCTATTTTGACTCAACAAATAGATTAGCTTTTGGGGGCCACGTTGACTAACACAAAATACGTCAGGCTTTTTTAGTGGTCTCAGTGGTATCTCTAAAGCAGTGGTTCCCAACGTGGGGCACACACCCCACAGGGGGGCAACTTGATTTTTAAGGGGGGCAATTTGAGAATGAATTCTTAACAGTGAATTTTTTGCATTTCTTATGGTTCCAGGGGCCTCAAATACAGTCTATAAAGATATACGGTGACATATTTATGCATTTCAGTTCTCTAGTCTATGTTTTGAAACTTTATTTGCTGTTTTTTTCATATCACTTCATATTTTTTAATGATTTCTTAGTGATGTCTTCTTTCTCAGTACTTCAGCTGTCCTTTCGTCCTTTTATTTTTCTCTCTCATGGATGCCATGTCCTTTTGGAAGCTTGTTTAGACCAAGTCAATGGTCTTTTAGGCTTCCTCATGAATACGAGTTCACTTTTTGAAGAATAAGAATTACATGGGGGGGTTGGGGGAGGACACATCAGGATTTTCAAGGTGCTTAGGTGGGGCATGGCCAAAGAAAGGTTGGGAACCACTGCTCTAAAGGGTTCCTTATTATTTGTTAAATATTTGAATAGAGCATTGTTCTGGAACAGCCCCAGGAACGCCCTTTGCCTAAAAGCGGAGGAACCAGTCTGAAAGTTCCGTCTGCCCCAAGGGCCACAGGGCACGGCTCCATTCCCAGCAAAACGGTGTAGACCAGGCGGTCTGCATCCAACCAGGCTAGAGGGATCGATGGGCTCATAGCTCTTGTCCAGGCACATACGAGCCTGATGACCAGTCAGAGGGAGCTCAATAAGGGGACCCTAGGTGCGAGCGTTCTTTTTTCTTTTTTTAATATGTTTTTATTGATTTTACAGAGAGGAAGGGAGAAGGTGGGAGAGAGATAGAAACATCCAGGAGAGAGAAACAGCGATCAGCTGCCTCCTGCACACCCCCTACTGGGGATCCAGCCAGCAACCCAGGTGTATGACTTTGTCAGGAATTGAACCCAGAACCCTACAGTCCTAGGGGCCGATGCTCTATCCACTGAGCCCAACCGGCTAGGGCTGTGCTGGTATTCTTCAGTCTGACTGGATAGGGCAGGAGAGGCAGGCACACGACGTGTACTGAGCAGTCAGGCCAGGCTCAACGGAAAACCTCACGCCAAAGCCTAGGCTGCCAGAAATGTCCATATTCTCAAAATCACCAAACCCCAGCAGTTATCGGCTTTTGGCCTCTTGGCTTCAACCACTCTACTGGTTCCTTCTCCTCATTCCAAGTTCATATTTTTCCAGTCTTGAAAGACCAGCCAGCCCTAGCCAACTAGCCGGTTTGGCTCAGTGGATAGAGCATCGGCCTGGGGACTGAAAGGTCCCAGGTTCGATTCCGGTCAAGGGCATGTACCTTGGTTGCGGGCATATCCCCAGTAGGGGGGTGTGCAGGAGGCAGCTGATCGATGTTTCCCTCTCATGGATGTTTCTAACTCTCTATCCCTCTCCCTTCCTCTCTGTAAAAAATCTATAAAAGATATATTTAAAAAAAAAAAAAGAAAAGAAAATCACCCGATAGAGTAGTAAGGAGACGCATTAATGGGCAATGCCAAGCATTACTAAGGACACAAACAATCCACAGGAAATCTAAGGACTTGCAAGCCCCATCGCTGGGGAGTCCAGCATGAAGGTACAGGAGCAGGGACACACACACACACACACACACACACACACAGTCCTCCAGGGCCAGTGAGAAGGCAGATGATGGAAGAAACTTCGATAAAAAAGAGAGCGGGCAGGCAAACCTAGAAGAGAGGACCGATCCGAACAGGGAGCACTGTCCCTAGGACCAGGCGAAGGCCACAGTGTCGGTTACCCCACTGAGAGGTGGGTCTCGGGGTGCAAGAGGCGCCCTTCATCCACCCGCAAAAGCACCTCGTGCAAAAGGCTGCCAGGGTTGGCAACGAGTGCCCCGCCAGAGTTCAGTCCCTTCCGCAAAACGACCGGCTCTGCGTCCCGGGCCTGAGGACACACAGCCACGAGTGGGCTCTGGGG
>NW_006291616.1:58968-64502 GCF_000327345.1 Myotis davidii | reverse complement strand
CGTCCTCGGAGGCGGCGGGGGTGTCGCCGGGCGCCCTCCCTAGAAAGCATCGGCCTCTCCTACATGCGTGGCTTTCGCCGTTATTTTTTTTTTTTAGGAGGCCCTTTGCGGGAGGGCCGTGGGTGCTTTGTGTTTTCAGCTTAAACCCCTTTTATTTCCATTTTTTTGTGATCGTTGTCAGTTTCTTGCTTGAAATAAGAAATAAGAGGGAAGAGGAAGGGTCAGGGCAACTTGGGGACCCGGGTTGATGTCCTTGAGCGAGAGAACCGGACCTGGGGGGCGTTGGGATCAATGCGAGTGTGAGCTCCAAAATGTTGTCTTGTGGTCAAGTGATGATAGAAGGGAAAAAAAAAAAAAAAAGGAAAGAGGGAAAATACACCCATTCAAAAAAGGAAGTGACATCAGGGGTGACCAGACAGCGGTTTAGTAAAGTTGAAGTAGTGGGTGGACATAATCAAGTTGTTTGGGTTTGGGGTTTTGTTGGTTTTGGGTTTTTTAGGGGTTTTTTGGGCGGGGGGGCTTAATGATTGTAAAAAAGGGGGCAGGGGACACTGGTATCTGATCTGGGCGCCTCATTTCAAAGGTCTGACTATCGGTTTCTGAAAGAGAGAATTACCATCTCTAGAATTCCTTTCACCACTTACAACATCAGATTTCCAGTGGGAAAGGGGTTCCTATTGGGGTTGCATTGGGCTGTGCCAGTAGCGTTTCCCCACCTCTGCACTGTGGGTGGTCCTTAAGGCGCAGTTTTCCTGGTACAACAGCTGGTGATGTGCATGGTATAGATAGTCAGTGCCATGCTGCTTCAAGGGGCGAGATTTGTGACGTCAGGGGTTGTTCAGGGAATTCCTGAATGTATTTGTCCTGTAAGAAATAAACAGCTAGAGGGCACGTGAGTGTACACATAGTCAAAAGTGAATTAAAGATCGTCATCCGCAGTTAGTCATTCCCATGTAACACAATGGCTTTCTGGGTTTTTAAAAAATATACTTTTATTGATTTCAGAGAGGGAAGGAGAAGGAGAGAGAGAAATAGCAATGATGAGAGAGAATCATCGATTGGCTGCCTCCTGCACGCCCCCTACTGGGGGTTGAGCCTGCAACCCAGGCATGTGCCCTTGACCGGAATCGAACCCAGGACCCTTCAGTCCGCAGGCTGACGCTCTATCCACTGAGCCAAACCAGCTAGGGCCACAATGGCTTTCTTTAATCTTAAGAGAAATAGTCTCAGAGTCAAAAAGAAAATAGCCTTAACATTTCTTACCTTGGCCACCTATTTTGAAACAAAAAAGGTGCCACAGAAGTGGTCCTAGTTGTATAGCTGGTTGTACATAAAATTCCTAGAAGTTAGCATTCCAAACCAAGACAAACTGGGAAAGAAAATGAAAAGAAAAAAAAAATCCATTGGGTTGTTATATAAGATACAGTAAATACAGGAAAGAAAAATCTGTTTTCACATTTAACTTGAGTACCTCAAGGAAAGGACTTAAGAGTGTGTGTGTGTGTGTGTGTGTGTGTGTGTTTGTTTTAGTGTGTTAGTTTATAGCAAGTGGCATGTTGTAATTGCCAAGGAAAGGTAAAGGTTAGAAAAAGAAAAATTTTGCAGTCTCTAGGGTTTGCTAGTTGAAGTGCTGTATGCTTCATATGTTTTTATTTTTATGCCAATCATATGAAACATTCCTCGCTATTTCACAAACCTGGCCATAGGTTTGTAGATGATATTATAAAGTACTAAATGGGAAAAAAAAATCCTATTCAGATTTTGAATATTATCACTTCTTTTCTTTTTAATATACTTTTATTGATTTCAGAAAGTAAGGGAGAGGGGGAGAGAGAGAGAGAGAAACATCAATGATGGGGGAGAATCATTGATCGGCTGCCTCCTGCACACCTCCTTGTGCCCTTGACCGGAATTGAACCCAGGATCCTTCACTCCACAGGCTGGTGCTCTATCCACTGAGCCAAACCGGCTAAGGCAAATACTGTCACATCTTATGAAGGCCAGTCATGTGGGGGTTCCATATGGCCCCAAGAAATCAAATCTAAGAGGAAACCCTTGGGGTAGGCAGATTTCAGCTTTCTCAAGGCAGGAATGGAGAAGTGACTTCCCTGCTAGAGGGAAGACATTCGGTCCTGGGCGGCCCCTTGTGAGGAATGTGTGCTAAGAGGATTTGGATGTGTATTAAACTTAGGTTGAATTCAGCTTGTACTGGGTTTCAGACTCTGAGACCTCGGGCCTGGTTTGTAATCTTCCTTAGTTTCCATTTCCTAAAATAGGGACCATTAGCCCTAGCTGGTTTGGCTCAATGGATAGAGCATCGGCCTGCGGACTGAAGGGTCCCTGTTTCGATTCCCCAAGGGCACATGCCTGAGTTGCAGGCTCAATCCCCGGTAGGGGGCGTGCAGGAGGCAGCCCATCAATGATTCTCTCTCATCATTGATGTTTCTATCTCTCTCCCTCTCCCTTCCTCTCTGAAATCAATAAAAATATATTTTAAAAACTTTAAAAAAATAAAATAGGGACCATTCTTAACTCAGACTTATTAGTATAGCAGTCAGTGGTACTTTAATGTTTCTAACTTTTTTTCTTTTTGAGCTTCTACCTTTTCTCCTAATCACTACACTTTTTGAAATTTTCAACTCTTGAGTAGATTTATCTTTTCTGACATCTTATCATGAAAAATTTTAAACAGAAAAGTTAAAAGAATTGTACAGTGAACACTCATATACCTACCACCTAGGTTCTATAATTAACACTTACTATACTTGTCTATCACATATCTGTTCCTCTATACATGCATCAGTCCATCCTATTTTAATGCATTTCAAAGTAAGTTGCAGACATCACTAGAATTTACTCCCAGACACTTTAGTATGCATATCATTAGCTAGAGGTCAATATTTTTAAGGTAAGATTTACATAGACTGAAACACACCTTAGTGTACCATTCATTGAGCTTGACAAATGTATACACAGGTTACAAACTCCTACCGGGATATAGAACAGTACCAACACCCATGGGAGTTCCCTCACGCCTCTTCCCAGTTGATTTCCGCGCTCCTCTCTATTCCTATAACCATCTGAATAAGGACTCATCTGAATAAGGAAATTGTCGTGTCAATTTATGTATTAAATAGTAGTAACATTTACTTTAACATATTCTTATTTTATTTCAATTTTTTAAATACATATTTTTTATTGATTTTTTTAACAGAGAGGAAGGGAGAGGGATAGAGAGTTAGAAACATCGATCAGCTGCCTCCTGCACACCTCCCACTGGGATGTGCCCGCAACAGAAGTACATGCCCTTGACCGGAATCAAACCTGGGTGCCTTCAGTCCGTAGGCTGACCCTCTATCCACTGAGCCAAACCGATTAGGGCCACATATTCTTACTTTAACATTCAGTAGCAGCTGGCTGTTTTGAATAGAGTATATTTTATTGTATATGACTTTTAATATTAGAAGTTCATTTATACATAAGGATTACCTAGCTAAATACTTATGCTAAAACAAGGGGAGGGTCTAAACCCTCTTGATTGTGTACACTGTTGATTAAAAAAAAAAAATCAAGCATGCATCCCAAAAATATGTAAATTTACTTTACAATTATATACACTTGTATTTGGTACTGTTATGTGCATTATAAAATCCAAAAAGAAACTAGAAGGGCCCTAGCTGGTATGGCTCAGTGGATAGAGCGTCGGCCTGGGAACTGAAGGGTCCCAGGTTTGATTCTGGTCCAGGGCACATGCCCGGTTGTGGGCTCGATCCCCAGTAGGGGGCGTGCAGGAGGCAGCTGATCCATGATTCTCTCTCATCACTGATGTTTCTATCTCTCCCTCTACTTTCCTCTCTGAAATCAATAAAAAATATATTTAATTTTTTTTAAAAAAGAAACTAAAAGGGACGACATGATACAGTATTTTATGTTTTAAAATTCTTATTGGCAAAATATTAATATAATAGTCCATATTTTTAAAAGTGTTACTTTTTGGAATGTTTGGTTTGCTGCTTGTGAGATCTTTCTACATGGTCACAGTTTTTCTTTTCTAAAGAGATTTTTTACAATAGAACTGTCGGCTTGGCCTTCCTGGTTTGCTTGTGCTTACTTTATTAGTATTATATTTGTAGGACTCCTTTTAGCCACTCATTCATTTGCTGAGAGTTCAATAGAAGTAGATATTCCGTAATTCTGGTCAACCAGCCACACACAAATGACAGTAAATCATGGTACGCCCAAAGTGAATAAACGTAACCATCTGAATAAGGACTCTAGTGTCGTGTCAGTTTGTGTATTAAATAGTAGTAACATTTACTTTCTAGGTAAAAGAATAACAACCCCCCCCCCGCCAAACTCTCAGGTTATCCCTGAGGTGTGAGCACTCTGCTTATGTTACCTCTGCTTTAAAAAAATGAAAAATCAGTCTTAAAGCTCTTGTGTTTCAACTGAAGAAATTTTTTCAAATATATTTTTATTGAATTCAGAGAGGAAGGGAGAGAGAGATAGAAACATCAATGATGAGAGAGAATCATTAATTGCCTCCTGCATGCCCCCTACCGAGGATGGAGCCTGCAACCCGGGCATTTGCCCTGGACCGGAATCAAACCTGGGACCCTTAAGTACGCAGGCCGATGCTCTATCCACTGAGCCAAACGGGCAAGGGCTGAAGAGCTTTTATGAATTTAAAAACTTTCTATGAGAACTCTCAAATGATACGGTCGCTTTAGATAACTGGCCGGATCTACTATAGTTAAACCCATGTCTAGACTAGCAGTCTATTCTAGTCATTTATCCACTAGAAATGAGTGTTTATGCCCACTCAAAGACTTGTACAAAATGCTCACACATGGCAGCGTTATCCATAATAGATGACTGACAGCAACCCAGATGTCCATCAACACAAGAACGGATACACAAAACATGAAGTATATTCATGCATTGGCATATCACTCAGTCATAAATGGTATGACTAGCGATATATTCCAAGGATACAAATGTGGTCAGTTCACCTAAACTCAGACATGCTTTTTAAGTTGCTCACTCATGTAATAGTTTCTTTGTGTTTGAAATGAGGAAAAGTAGAGTGCAAGTAAAAATAATGGTCCATGACTGACAACATTTTTGAACACCTTATAATAGAAACACAGATTTAAAAATGTTTCTATTGTGATCTATGAGATGAAATACGATATAAAAAGTATGCACATTTAAGACTTGTGTGCTGTCCTGTATGTACTCAATTTAAAAGCACACACTCTCTATGAGGTGGGGAAAAAGAGGACTCTAATACTCCAAGCTGCTGCATATATCAAGGTTTACTATTCTTAGCTTTCATGAGAAAACCGTTTTTCTTTAAGGCTTCAGTCCTGCCCATTTGCATATTACCCTTTTATTATATAGGATTCATGCATTGGTGTATCACTCAGTCATAAATGGTATGACTAGCCAAGGTTGCTGCTCATCATATTTTTGATCCAGCTTCACTACCTCTCACTGGATAAAACAATAAAGCATTAAACTTACCGTTCTCT
>NW_006291616.1:37857-39720 GCF_000327345.1 Myotis davidii | reverse complement strand
GTGATATCACACTGTGACTTGTAATTACTGATAACAAATAGAAGGGCCAGAGAAGGAAGGGGGTTGAGGAGAAAATTATGGAAGGTCTCTTATTACAACTCATGTCCAATTTTAAAAAAAAAAGAAAAGAAAAAAGTTTACCAGCAGTAAGTTATGTAAGACCCACTGAACCATTAACCGTAATTTGATTATATCAAAACACCTGGAGTTCAAGATACAAAAAACACAAGCATGTTTTATGAACTTACTAGAGGCCCAGTGCACGAATTTGTGCACCAGTGGGGTCTCTCGGCCTGGCCTGCAGGGTTGGGCCAAAACCAGCTCTCCAATATCCCCTGAGGGGTCCCGGATTGCAAGAGGGTTGCAGGCCAGGCCGAGGGACCCCACCGGTGCACAATCAAGGCCAGGGAGAGATGTGGGAGGTTGGCCAGCTGAGGAGGGACCGCGGGAGGGCTTCAGGGCATGTCTGGCCCGTCTCGCTCAGTCCTGATAGGCCGGACCCCAACAGCAAGCTCACCTACTGGTCAGAGCATCTTCCTCCTGGTGGTCAGTGTGTCTTAGTAACCAGTCATTCCCAGTCGTTCTGCTGTTAGGATCAGTTTGCATATTACCCTTTTATTATATAGGATTCATGCATTGGTGTATCACTCAGTCATAAATGGTATGACTAGCGATGCCCACAAAAGTATGGCTGAGTCTCAAAAATATAAGGTTGAAGGAAAAAAGCCAGACACAAAACAGTACGTTCTGTATAATTCCATAACATTCAAAAACGGGCCAAACTCATCAGTGGTGATGGGGTTGTGGTAGGCGGAGGTGGGATGGGGTACTGACTGGGAGGAGGCCCTGGGGATGTTTTGGATCTTGGTCTGGGTGGTAGTCACATGGGTGTGCACATCTGTAAAAATGTATCCAGCTGCACATTTAAGACTTGTGTGCTGTCCTGTATGTACTCAATTTAAAAGCACACACTCTCTATGAGGTGGGGAAAAAGAGGACTCTAATACTCCAAGCTGCTGCATATATCAAGGTTTACTATTCTTAGCTTTCATGAGAAAACCGTTTTTCTTTAAGGCTTCAGTCCTGCCCAAGGTTGCTGCTCATCATATTTTTGATCCAGCTTCACTACCTCTCACTGGATAAAACAATAAAGCATTAAACTTACCGTTCTCTGACAGCTTGAAGAGCTGGACTTTTAAATAATTTTTAGCAAAATAATTTTTTAAAATATATTTTTATGGATTTCAGAGAGGAAGGGAGAGGGAGAGAGAGAAACTTCAGTGATGAGAGAGAATCATTGATTGGCTGCCTCCTGAGTGCCCCCCATTGGGGATCGAGCCCTTGGACATGTGCCCTTGGCCAGAACCAAACCCAGGACCCTTCAGTCCGCAGGCCGACGCTCTATCCACTGAGCCAACTTGCCAGGGCAAAGAGCTGAACTTTTCTTGAGCAGCTACTGCGACATGATTAAAATTAAACAAAGTGTTTCCGTATCCTTTATTGATATAAATGCTGATTGGAAATCCTCCATTCATGATCCATAGCACTTTGATTTTTTCTTTCTTTCAATAATAAATTCCTGGACTACGAGACTTTATTCCTAGAGATCAGGCTACCTATTTTCAGGGCATCACTTGGGACTTAAATTATTTTTAATATTAATGTAAAGTAAGATGTTTATCATCTTCATGACTTTGGCCTGGGTCCAGAGAAATCCGTCATTGGTTCATTCCTCAGGTAGAGTGACAGGCCGCTCAGCCTTTGCCCCAGGGACTATATTCCTGTTGCCAAGGAACTGGCAACGTGTGTCTGGCTGTCTTCTGCTGTAATCCCGGGAACAAATAGGCAACTTAAGCACTTACT
>NW_006291616.1:36291-37079 GCF_000327345.1 Myotis davidii | reverse complement strand
CCCTTGACTGGAATCGAACCTGGGACCCTTCAGTCTGCAGGCCGATGCTCTATCCACTGAGCCAAACCAGTCAGGACAAATGATTCTCTCTTATCATTGATGTTTCTCTCTCTCTCCCTTCCTCTCTGAAATCAATAAAATATATTTAAATAAATAAATAAAAAGAAAACAATTTGCTCCTACTGTAAAGTACTTAAACTATCTTTATTTAAAAGAGAGAATGGAATGACCTTTATGTTATAAATATTAATTTCACCTTTGTAAAAAATTTTCTTATACAGATAATAATGGTCATTGTTGCAAGATTCCTATCCCTATACCTAGTTATTAGCATCATGAATATGATCTGTATATGTAGGCACATAATTCTGTAATAATACACAATTTTGCATCCTTTCCCCCCAAAATTGAACATTATATCTTAGATGACTTTCAATGGCAATGAATATATTTCCACATTATTTGTAATAGCCATCGGGTAGTTTATGATACAGACCTATTATAAATAGTAACCACTTCCTGTTACAGGACGTGTGGGTAATTTCCAGGTTTGTTTGTTTTTACTATCAAATAATACTCTGAAAAACATTTCTTTTAGCCAAATCATTCATTATGTCCTTAGGGAAAGTCTTTGGAAATTCTATTTGAGTCAGGCGGCATGCGTGTTTGAAGCTTTGGACTTATATTGTCACTGTGCCCTTCAGAAAGCTTGTGACTGTCTTTACCCACTGCTAGCAGAATAAGAGAATATCTGTTTTCTCACATATTCATTAAAAGTAGATGATTCA
>NW_006291616.1:32767-35744 GCF_000327345.1 Myotis davidii | reverse complement strand
AATGGCATTTAAATATATAAAATAAATATCAAAAATATAAGTCTTTGTTTTACTATGGTTGCAAAGATCAAAAAATGTCTATATGTGACACGGCACCAGAGTTGAGTTAGGGTTTTTCAAAATGCTGACATGCCGAGCTCAAAAGGTTCGCCGTCACTGGCCTAGAAGCTAAAACATAAGAACTCCTACTAGCCTGTGATGATGGCTTTTTGCCAGTTCACCGCATTCTATAGCAGCATTTTCCTATGTTATTTCACTGCCGTTCATATACATAATCTCCTTCTAGCTGATTAAAATAGAAGTAGCGGTGGAATTTTTGTTGTATCTTATTCTTACCTAGATAAGAACTTGCTGCAGTCAGTCAGGTAGATGATCAGATATGCCATCACAGAGAGCCACAGAGGTAAAAAGAGGGAAGTTATCTGATGGCTAGTGAGCGCAAGCCTTCAGAATGACATTCTCCAGATTGCCAAACAAGACTTCCGGAGGTGCAGGAAAAGACGGCTAGACCAGGAGCATCGACCTACAAACCAGGAGGTCATGGTTCGATTCCCAGTCAGGGCACATGCCTGGGTTGCGGCTCCATCCCCAGTGGGAGGCGTGCAGGAGGCAACCGATCAATGATTCTCTCTCATCGTTGATGTTTCTGTCTCTCTTTATCCCTTCCTCTCTGAAATCAATTAAAAAAAAAAAAAGCACCCCCTTCCACTGTTTGTTTTTTTTTTTCCTTTCTTTCTGAGAGGAAGGGAGAGGGAGAGATGGAAACACCCATGATGAGAGAGAATCATGGATTGGCTGCCTCCTGCAGTCCCCTCCTGGGGATCAAGCCAGCAACCCGGGCATGTGCCCTTGACCGGAATCAAACCCTTCAGTCCGCAGGCCAGCGCTCTATCCACTGAGCCAAACCGGCCAGGGCTCCCCTGCAGTCTTGATTGTTAGGTTTACAACTTCTGTAAAATAATAGGAAGGGTGATCATTCCTTTCTTTTCTTTCCTTTTCTCTAAGATGTACATGAAAGAGGTGTTTGCTAATTGAGTATCTAATAGTTACCTCCCAGGAACAGCAGACTCATTATAAATGCTCAGGACCTCGTAAAGTCGCGGTAACTGCCTTTGCGGTCTGGCTGGTGTCCTTCGGGCGCTTCCTAGTGGCTCTATGATAATGAACTGGCTTTAACTCTGGGGATTGTGGGGACTTCCCACTGTTACCCGCCCTCCGACTCCTGCGTGTGACGGGGCATTCCTCGAGTTTCCACATGGCTGCAGGATTTGCCGGCAAACTAAACTGGACTGTGGGGCCATACAGGAGGGTCTGGAAGTGAACTCTACCCCCTGATCACTGAGGCCAGGCTCTGACCCTGGATTATCTAGGAGTCTAGTAAGTGATTCTGGAGTCTCTCGGGCCACCCACAAGTACAGAGATCCCGTTTCCAAAGTGTAGGCGCCAGTGCTGACAGCACGGTTCCCTCCATGGGGACTGGAAAAGTCTCGATAGCACAGTAGGAACTTCTCGGTTTCTATGGCAGAATGCAGGGTTGGCAAAAGAGGGCTTACAGTTGTGAGTGCATAAAACAGTTTATTCTTGTTTGTTTGTTTTTGTTAATCCTCACCCCAGGATATTTTCCCATTGATTTTTAGAGAGAGTGGAAGGGAGGGGAAGAGACAGAGAGAGAGAGACACACACATCGATTGGTTCCCTCCAGCACGTGCCCCAACCAGGGCAGGGATTCAGCCTGCAACCAAGGAATGTGCCCTTGACCAGAATCAAACCCAGGACCCATCCGTTCGGAGGCCGACGCTCTATCCACTGAACCAAACCGGCTAGGGCTATTTATTCATAATTGTATTATTTTCCACCCAACAACATACAGCTATGTTGCCTCACCCTGTATGTTTAAGATGAGGGGAGTCATGAGTCATAGGTTCACTAAAGGTTAGCAAATACAAAGACACGTTTCGCATGATTCAAAATGTTTTTATAGGGAGGAACGTCAGAAACCTGTGGCCCTAGATCCCTTTTGTACTAATGGCACCTTTAATTTCGGAGGAAATGCATATTCAGAGGAACAGTATTATAAATTCTCAGTTTTTTCCCCCTACAGTTAGCATGTGTTGAAGGGATTTGAAAAGCGATTCCCTCTAGACCTCCGCTCACCTTCAACACTGCACTGCTCCCTGAGGGTGAAGTCAGTAGTTGTGCAGAAGGATTCAGGCCTTGGAAATGAGTCACTGCTGCTGCTGGAGTCTGGTTAACCCTTTGAGTGCCAACCAATATCCGAGGAACTATGCTAACATTGCCAAGGCATTTTTGCTGATTCTGCAGCAGTTTAGGGAAAAAAATTATGAATCGCAAGTAAATGAAGTTACATATTCAAAAACCTTTACTACATTTGTTTTCATCGTTGACAGATATTGTTTGCTGATTGTATTATAAAATACTAGTAGGAAAAAAAAATTGAACAAAACATATAATGTTAAAATAGAGGGACACACTTCTCCAATATCTTCCACAAAATCGTCATCTTCACAGCAAGAATTGACATATTTAGCAATATCATCATCACTAATAAGGCACTCTAGGGGTTAAATCTAGTTTAGTGGCTTTCAGATTTTTTTTTTACTAAATCCACAGTATGAAATAAATATTAATCTCATACACACAACCAGAAAAAATCTTATCATCAAATCATAAATGACATAATCCTATCTAATAAAAGACAAAAATGGTAATTGGCGTACGACAAATACCCTTTTCGTTGGCTAATCAGGGCTATCTGCAAATTAACTGCCAACTAGGATTGGCAGTTAACTGCCAACTAAGATTGACAGTTAACTGCCAACTAAGATTGACAGTTAACTGCCAACAAGATGGCGGTTCATTTGCATATGTAGGCACAATGCAGGGAGGCGAAAGGGAAAGCAAGAAGAAGCCCCGTGCCACTGACAATGATCAGAAACCCAGCGGGGAGCTAAGCGCT
>NW_006291616.1:19346-32206 GCF_000327345.1 Myotis davidii | reverse complement strand
CTCCCAGTAGGTGAGAGGGGGCAGGCTGGGCTGAGGGACACTCCCCCCCCCCCCACACACACACCAAGTGCACGAATTTCGTGCACCGGGCCCCTAGTCTTATATATTTATTAGAGGTTCCGTGCATGAATTTGTATACAGGCGGGGTCCTGCCAGCCTGCACCAATCGGGGCCAATCAGGCTAGCAGGGAGAGGCACATCGGAGATTAGTGGGCCGGCCCTGCCCCCTGGTCAAACTCCCAGTTGAGGGGACAATTTGCATATTAGCCTTTTATTATATAAGATATTGCATTTTGTATCAAATCGGTTTCACTACCTACAGTGTGAAAAGCACTGGTCTGGTGGCACTGGCCGGTAACTGAGTTGGCTAGAGTGTCATCCCAATATGCCAGGGTTGTGGGTTTGATCCCTGGGCAGGACACATACAAGAAGCGACCAATGAGTGCATAAATAAGTGGAACAACAGATCAATGTTTCACTCTCTCTTTTTAAAGAAAAAGAAAAGTACTGATCTGGTCTATTAGGCCAAAGAGAAATTACTATATGAGATGCATCTCTATGTAGAACAGCAGTTGGATTTGGGGGATGAATTGATAGTCCTGAGCTAAATCTTCTGTAGTCACAGCCTTATCTGAAGATCATATGAACTTAAAAAGTGAAAGTGATATTATGTTAGGTCGTTTAACCATCCAGGTCAGTATTTCCCTTGGTCTCAAAAGGCTGGGTATACAGAGCAAATCTTTCTACTCTCCTCTTCCTTTTAATCTTTGAACTGTAAATGTACCTACAGCTCTCTTGAAGGTAATTGTAGTTTCACGTACATGCCTTCTGAAGGGTCATGAGCTCCGTACGTTTGCTAACTACTGCGCGGTCGGAGCACCTGGTGTTCCCTGGCTGGTAGTGATGAGGCTCTGGGGTTTCCTTGGGTTTGTGAAGCTGTGTATGATTGAGGATGAGGGCCTGTTATTTATTTTTTTAAATATATGTTATTGCCGTAACCGGTTTGGCTCAGTGGTTAGAGCGTTGGCCTGTGGACTGAAGGGTCCCAGGTTCGATTCCGGTCAAGGGCATGTACCTGGGTTGCGGGCACATCCCCAGTGGGGAGTGTGCAGGAGGCAGCTGCTCGATGTTTCTGGCTCTCTATCCCTCTCCCTTCCTCTTTGTAAAAACTCAATAAAATATTTTTTTTTAAAGCCCACGCTTTAATATATATATATCTTTTTGACTTTAGAGAGGAAGGGAGAGGGAGAAAAAGATAGAGACATCAATGATGAGAATCATTGATCAGCTACCTCCTGCACGCCCCCTCCTGGGGATTGAGCCTGCAACCCAGGCATGTGCTCTGACCGGGAATCGAACAGTGACCTGGTTCACAGGTCGATGCTCAGCCACTGAGCCACAGCAGCTGGGGGAGGATGAGGGTCTCTGAAACCAGAAGACGTGCAGGTGGAGTGGCCTTCAATTTCTAAAAAATATGTATATATACATTTCTGAAAAGTTATAATCAGCACAGTTTTATATCTCACATCTGGCTGATTAACTCACACAAAATTAATACACTTCTCTTGGAACATAACCCCATTATACTAAACTGAAATATAGGGGAACATAAGGGGTAATATACCACATTAATCTGAGTGTCAAGGCAGGTATTCAAGACCTCTGGCTGTTTAGCTCAGCCTGTTGTTTTCCCCGGCCCTGTCTTGTGTTATGCAGGTGGCAGGGGAAGGACAGAGCCTTTGATAGAGTTATGAAATATGATGGCCTCCATTGCCCATTTTTAATAAGCTCCTTGTTTGGGGTAAGGATGTATTTTATGACAAGGGATCAGGTAACCAAGAACAAATGTGTCCCTTGTTTTGCCATTGCTGTAAAAGCAAACTACAGAAATAGTAGTTCAACAAGCGCGGACAGTTGGAGGAGTTGGTTGAAGTGAAATGGAGATGACGGTGATTGAACACCCCTCCTTTGCTCCACTAAATTGCTTCTCATTCGCTATCATTGTAAACACCCAGTAAACTCTTTTTTTTTTCTTTAAGTATATTTTTTATTGATTTCAAAGAGGAAGGGAGAGGGAGATAGAAACATCAATGATGAGAGAGAATCATGGATTGTCTGCCTCCTGCACGCCCCCTACTGGGGATCGAGGCCAAAACCCAGGCATGTGCCCTTGACCAGAATCGAACCCGGGACCCTTCAGTCCGGAGGCCAACGCTCTATCCACGGAGCCAAACCGGCTAGGACCACCCACTAAACTCTTGCCTCCTCATTTTCCCTTGGTATACTAGCCCCTCCTGGCTTCACTCCTTCCTTACCCAAAAAGAGACCCATGTGATCACTTGAAGTACTCTCACCCTAATCTCCTTTCCCCTTTGATTCATTCATCCCACAAACCTCTTCCTGGGTCATTCTTTTTAAAAAATATATATTTTATTGATTTTTTTATAGAGAGGAAGGGAGAGACAGAGTTAGAAACATCGATGAGAGAGAAACATCGACCAGCTGCCTCCTGCACGCCTCCTACTGGGCATGTGCCTGGAACCAAGGTACATGCCCTTGACCGGAATCGAACCTGGGACCTTTCAGTCCGAAGGCCGACGCTCTATCCACCGAGCCAAACCACTTAGGGCAGTGGATCATTCTTTTATTGTCTTCTCTGCCCCAGCAAATGGTCTACTGAGATGAGCTGAAGGAAGCAATCTGAGAAAATTATCCAAAAAGCACTGGGACCTTTCAGTCCGTTTGGCTCAGTGGATAGAGCATCGGCCTGCGGACTGAAGGGTCCCAGGTTCAATTCCGGTCAAGGGCATATGCCCAGGTTGCAGACTTGATCCCCAGTAGGGGGTGTGCAGGAGGCAGCCGATCCATGATTCTCTCTCATCATTGATGTTTCTATCTCTCCCTCCCTCTTCCTTCCTCTCTGAAATCAATAAAAAAAAAATATTTTTTTTAAGTGCTGTATTTTCTGGATGCTATTTATTATGCCAGGAACCAAATCTTGCCCTCTACATGTGGAACCGTTGCAACTAGCTCATTGTGCTTTGTTTATTTCTTATTTTATTGACAATGACATTGAAACAGCGAAAGTTACCATCAGTTTCCTAATCAGAATAATTGCCAATTGTCCACTCTCTTAACGAGCACCTATCGGTGTTTTCTTCCTCCTGTCTACTTTCTGTTTTTAAATATTTGTTTAGCATTCCTGTCAGAAACCTATATGCATCCAAGTCTTTTTGGTTTTGTTCTTTGCTTTCTTATTTTCAGATTGTTGCTTTTGGCAGAGAGACAAAGCTATCTTCACATCTTTATCCTTAAAATGAGATAAAGTACAATAGGATGCGTTTAGCAGATGGCCCGGCGAAAGCCTTAGCGTGTTATTCATGCTGCTGTAAGTTAAATGTTGAGGCGTTCTCAGACTTGTACTCGATTCGGTCAGTTTGCCTTTTGTCTGTTCCCAGTAGTCTAGGGCAGAGGTCCCCCTTCGCAGAGGCATTCTGGGTCATTGCTGCAATCCGAAATGTGAGCGTTTCCTCCCTCCTCCTGTCTTTCTGCTGCGTTTTTCCTCTCCCACAGGCTAAATCAGACCGAGCTAGCACTGGGGAGAGGAAAGGAGGGAGACGAAACACCTATCACATCGGGTCTCACAGTTACATTAATGAGTTTAGGATGTTTAAAACGATGGAAAGTCCTTGGGGAGTTTTGGGCAGATGATATGATCTGACTTGTGTTGAGGATCTGAAGAATTGATTGTTGGGGGTGTGGGTGGGGGGCAGGGAGGTGGATGCAAAGGGCCCAGTTAGGAGGCTTTTGTAGAGGTTGAGGCGTGTCCTAGCCAGTTTGGCTCGGTGGATAGAGCATAGGCCTGCGGACTGAAAGGTCCCAGGTTCGATTCTGGTCAAGGGCACATGCTCAGGTTGCGGGCTTGATCCCAGTGCGGGGCATGCAGGAGGCAGCTGATCAATGATTCTCTCATCACTGATGTTTCTCTCTCTCTCCCTCTCACTTTCACTCTGAAATCAATAAAAATATATTTTTTTAAAAAATTAGAGGCGTTAGGTGATGATGGAGTAGACCATAGGGGAGCATAGTGGGTGTAGAAAGAACTGGTTAGGTTGGTATTAGGGGTGTAATTGAAGGACTTAGTGATAGATATGTCTTTATGGGAAATAAATAAGAACTTACATATTTCGCCCTAGCTGGTTTGGCTCAGTGGATAGAGCATCAGCCTGTGGACTGAAGGGTCAAGGGCATATGCCTGGGTTGCGGGCTCAATTCCCCAGGAGGGAACGTGCAGGAGGCAGCCCATCAATGATTCTCTCTCATCATTGATGTTTCTATCTCTCTCTCTTCCTTCCTCCCTGAAATCAACCAATATCCTATAATAAAAGGCTAATATGCAAATTGTCCCCTCGACCAGGAGTTCAACCGGGGGGCGGGGCAGCCAACCACCCACAGCCCCACCCCCGATTAGCCCCCCCATCCCAATCAGGGACGGGGCCAGCCGGACCCCACCCGCACACAAATTCGTGCACTGGGCTTCTAATAAATATATATAAAGAACTTACAGATTTCTAATGGGAGCATCTCGGTGGGCAGTGATGCCAATTACATCAGGAATACTAAATGGCAGGCAGGGTAGGCCATAAGACTAAGAGTTCGTTTTTAGACCTCTTTTATTTGAAATGCCTAGAGACACCCAGCTAGTGAGGCTGAAGGTCTGGAGGTCTCAGATTGGAGGTCTGGAGTTTGGGGGTAAAAAATGAGACACATAGATGCCATTCAAAACCTTGAAATTGGATGAAATCACCAAGGGAGTAAGTGGAGCTATGTGAGGAAGGGGAAAAAGAATCAGGAGAGTACAGTGTCCTGGAACTCAAGAAAAGAAAATGTTTCAATGGACATATTATATAATGGAGAAAGATATTTGCTATGGAAATTACAGATATCAGGTTAATATATTACAAGTGAATAGTAAAAAGATAGAACCCTGTACAGAAATGCAGAAATGATGGGAATAGTCAGTTCCCTGAAGGGCAAATCGTAATGGCCAATAAACCTATGAAAAGATGTTTAATCTCGCCATTAATCAGGGAAATGCAAATCTAAAAGAGCATGAACACCTCATGCTGTCGGAGATTGGAAGGGAGGTCATTTTCATACCTTGGTGGAAATGTAAATTTTTACAGCCTGTTTTGAAAGCAATCTGGCAATACCTATTAAAATGAAAAATACCTCTAATCTGTGATCCAGCAATCTCACTCCTGCAAATCTATCTTGTGGAAATAGAAGCTGCAGTACATAAAAATCTAAATATGTTTACGGTAGCCCTTTTTAAAGGGCAAAAACACTAAAAATAAGATAAACACCCACCCAGTAGAGAAAAGTCAAATAAATTATAGGTTATCTAATTACTGGATTATTGTGCATCCATTAAAGATAAATGGGTTAGCCTGACCGGCATGACTCAGTGGTTGAGCATTGACCTTTGAACTAGGAGGTCACAGTTTGATTCCTGGTCAGGGCACAGCCTCCGTTGCTTGCGGGGTCGATTCCCAGTGGGGGGGCGAGGGGGGGTGCTGGAGGCAGCCAGTCAATGATTCTCATCATTGATGTTTCTGTCTCTCTCTCTCCCTCTCCCTCTCTGAAATCAATAAAAATATATTTTTAAAAAGTAAATGAGTTAAATCTATGCCATTTGATTTTAAGGACTCTTCATAATGCAGAGAATTTAATAAAATGTGATTCATTTTGTGTGTGTGTACGCATAAAACACAGTCGTCTCCCTCCAAAACATTTCCCCCGTGTATAAAACATTTGTATGTATATAAACATGGAGGAAAACATACTTTGTTATTAATAATGATTAACTGGGGATAAAAGTACGTCTGAGGGAAGTTGTGGAAGTAAGCCTCCACTCACCCACTCTCTTGATAAACACACACACCACAATTTAAAAGAAAAAGGATCTACCCTAACCAGCTTGGCTCAGTGGATAGAAGGTCAGCCTGTGGACTCAAGGGTCCCAGGTTCGATTTCGATTCCGGTCAAGGGCATGTACCTGGGTGGCGGGCACATCCCCAGTAGGGGGCGTGCAGGAGGCAGCTGATCGATGTTTCTCATCGATGTTTCTAACTCTCTATCCCTCTCCCTTCCTCTCTGTAAAAAAACAATAAAATATATTAAAAAGAAAAGAAAAAGGATCTCCATGATAAAAGTGTCTGTGATATATCCCATATACATATATAGATGTAGATATGATATGAAAGGTAGTCATCAAGATGATAATGCAAAAGTATAATTTTTAAAATAAATTTTATTGATTTTTACAGAGAGGAGGGGAGAGGGATAGAGAGTTAGAAACATCAATGAGAGAGAAACATCGATCAGCTGCCTCCTACACGCCCCCATTGGGGATCGAGCCCGCAACAAGGTACATGCCCATGATCAGAATCAAACCCAGGACCCTTCTTCAGTCCTTTGGCTGACACTCTATCCACTGAGCCAAACCGGTGAGGGCCAAAAGTATAATTTTTTTAAGTAAAATGCTCAGTTGGGGTATACATTTCACACAGTTTCTGTGGGTTAGGAACCCGGGAATAGCTTACCTGGACCTTCTGCCTCTGTGTCTCCCCCAGGATCATCTTAAGGGGATGGATGAGCCTCTAAGCTCACTCCAATTGTTGGCAGGGTTTGGTTCCTCCTGGGTTATTGGCGTAAAGGCCTTGTTTGTTCACGGGCTGTTGGTCAGAGCCCTTCCTGGGTTCCAGGCCACATGGTCTTCTCCATTGAGCAACTCAAAACAGCAACTGGCTTCCTCAGCAAGCAAGCAAAAGGGCGAAACTCAGCAAGATGGACCGGACATTTGCCGTATTCCATTCATTAGGAGTAAGCAGATCAAGCCCACACTCAAGAAGAGGGGATTGTACGAGGCCAAGAATGCCAGGAAATGAGAATCATTGGTGCCACTTTAGAAGCAGCCTACCACCAGTATTCCTGGCTTTATCTCATTTTCACTTCTCTATACAGGCTAATGAGCCTCTTTTTGGAATATTAAAACTGCCCCCTCCCTCCCTGACTATCTCACGGTACATTTCTCCCTTCTTCCTGCTGTGGTCCCCTTACCTCTAGATGGCCTATTGCAGCAGACCAGTGGTCCGTGGTTCGTGAGGTCCGAAAGGTTGGCGACCGCTGGCCTGTTGGACAGGTGTTAAGACAACCCCACCCTATCGCTAGCGAATGGTTCATGGAAGACTTGAATCTTTACCATGGAAACTCTGGGAGTGCAAGTCGCTCCCCGTTCACGCTGCCATCAGAGCAGCTAACCAGAAAGTCCTGGGCTCTTTCTCAAGGTTTCTCAGACTTGAGTCAAACCCCCATCTTCTGTGACTCCCAAGCCCCGGAAGACCTTATCTCAAGCTCTCCCAACAGTCTTGGGGAAGGGAGCTTTTCCCCAAAATCCTCTCCTAATGTCCAACTCTTCCTGCCCTCTCCCACCCTATTTTGTGGTGGTGGTGGTGGTGGTGGTGGAGCTAAGTCTACAAGGGTTTTTTACCGCATTCTTCGCAGGGCTGACGTGGTTACCACCTCATTTAGGAGTGTGTACTTTGCTGTCTTGGGTCTTCAGCTGAAACTGATTCTCAAGACGTTCCTTGTTGACATCCTGTTCCATCTGCTCTTTGCCTTCTTGCTGTTCCTTTGAAGACATCTGCCCTGGGTAGTTGCCTACAGTCCCTATAACAAGAAAAGTGATTACTAATTTATTAAACCAAACAGTAAAACAAAATAGAGGAGAGATTAATGAATAAGAAAAGAAGGAAGAGAGGGGAAAGCCCTTCAGATTAGAATACATAAATACTGTCTTTATATTATTAGGTAAATACTACTGTTTAAATGGTGTTCTTGAAGTATTTGAAGTACTTGTAGAATTAAAAGTGAGGTATTTGAGTTATAATTCATAGAATAAAGCTAAACACAAAGAGAAAAATGCAGGCATAAAAAGCCAGACATGATATGCAAGCATGAATGGTCTCCATTTGGATTGATAACGAAAAACCAACAATATAATGTTTATAAGAAACCAACCTAACAGAAAATAGAAGGCAAGAATTACCCCCGAATTGGAAATACCCCTTTATCGAAGTTGAGTAAAAAGAGAAATGGCAATACTTTATATCAGACAAAAGAGAATTTAAGGTGAAAAAAGCAAATATTGCATATAATTTTATGATGACAACATAAAACCCAATGGAATTGATACCAAAAATTAAGAGTGATGCCCAGCCAGCGTGGCTCAGTGGTTGAGCGTCAACCTATGAACCTGGAGGTCACGGTTAGATTCCCGGTCAGGGCAAATGCCCGGGTTGTTGCTCGATCCCCAATAGGGGGATGTGCAGGAGGCAGCCGATCAATGACTCTCATCATTGATGTGTCTCTCTCCCTTCCTCTCTGCAATCAATAAAAATATTTTTTTTTAAAAAGAGCCATGCCCAAATTAGCACAGTCTTATGAATTGGTTTCGCAATCATCTGAATTTAGTTTTCCATGATTCTCTGTCTTTAAATACTTTTGGGGGAGGGTTTGGAAGAGCTGAGTAAAGCAGTGAAATCTCTCCCCATAATTAAGACAGGAAACAAAAACCAAGTCCAAGGAAATTAGTTCCGTTTTAGACAAGCCATGGAATTCCAGGAAACCTAGAGGTTACCTAGTGGAGCCATCGCATTTTACAGACGGAAGTCAGGGTCCCAAGAGATGCTTTAAATACTTTTGGGGGAGGGTTTGGAAGAGCTGAGTAAAGCAGTGAAATCTCTCCCCATAATTAAGACAGGAAACAAAAACCAAGTCCAAGGAAATTAGTTCCGTTTTAGACAAGTCATGGAATTCCAGGAAACCTAGAGTTACCTAGTGGAGCCATCGCATTTTACAGACGTAAGTCAGGGTCCCACGAGATGAAGTGATGCCCGCGA
This sequence comes from Myotis davidii, assembly GCF_000327345.1. Lineage (NCBI taxonomy): Eukaryota > Metazoa > Chordata > Mammalia > Chiroptera > Vespertilionidae > Myotis > Myotis davidii. The sequence continues at coordinate 23,243 of NW_006291616.1, read as the reverse complement.
TGCCACAATGCAGATCAGAAGCAGGACCTGACTTCAGATTTGTGGACTCAGCGTCCGCTTTTGCTCAGTTCACCGGAGCGTGTGCTCCGCGCACATGGCCCAGCAGCTCAGAGGTGCACTGTGGTGCGGACGCCTCCGGCCGGTGTCTTGGGCTGTTAGTTCCCGAGGCTGCAGATTCCTTCCAGAGACAAGGCCAGGCCCCTTTCCTTGCTCTCCAGCTCAGGGTGCCTGCCTCGCCTCCCGTTTGCAGCCTCTTGTCCAGGTTAAGCTGCTCGTAGGACCTCCGGGTGGTTTGTAGGTGTTTGTGATTTCCTGCCTGGAAACAGAGGAAAGGTTGGGGCCACGGATGGAGATTTCAGAGTCTAGGAACGTTTCCTAGAACATTCTAGCTATAGAACGTTCTGAGGGGTTTGGACATAATCCCCTCCAGCTTCTCCGCCTCAGCTGTACGTAAGAATTGGTAGGAGGTCTGGGGAAAGGCTGCCGTATTTTTAGTTTTTACTAGCTCCACGGGTTCCAGACGCACAGCTAGGAAGGCTGTGGTCAGTAGCTACTGTAGAAGGATTTGAAGCAAGGAGGTGGCATGATCAGAGTTAATTTTTCTTCATTCTGTTTGGCAAGGCTCCATTTCTAGGGGGCGTGTGTGTGTGTGAATTCGCTATTATCCCCCGTGAATTGGCTATTATCCCCCCAAAGTGCATCTTTTGAGGTTTTGTTGTTGTTGTTTTAATTACCTCACTAGGATCGGCTCCCAGGAGTAATTCTCCTGAATGGAAGGAAGTGAGTGAGTAGTTGCGGTTCCTGATTGATGTATGTCCACGATGGTTATAATCCATTTACAGTGTTACTCTCATCTATGCGTTGGGCCCCATTGGCCTTTAGAATTATTTTATAACAAACAAAAATAAATAAATTTAAAAATATTTTAAGAAAAAAATAGAAGCATTTTGTAAGGTTCAAGCAAAGAAAAACTATTGGGATTTTTGTTAGAGTAATTTTATTTTGACGTTAATAAGTTCTCAATGTTGGCATCATGTTTATAGTATTTTACATGATTTAACTGCCTATTTAATAATTTATGTTTATCTCTAATAGATTGATGAACTCCCAGAGGGAGCGGTGAAACCTCCAGCAAACAAGTATCCTATCTTCTTTTTTGGCACCCATGAAACGTAAGTCAGCAAACCGACCTGAAGTTTCAAAGCTCCAGTTTGACTCTGCTAGACTGCATTGTGCATAGAGGATCTATAACATTTCACATGTTGTGCAAATCATTATAATCAATTATATGTAAAATGGCAAACCTTAATGTGTTTTTCTTAAGGTAAAGATTTTCAGACAGTTTCCTTTTAAATGTCATCTTTGTTTCTGTTCAAATGTGTGAATCACCCAGAATTCCCCTTTGGGACGCTTCTAAGTCCCACGGTGATCCTCTCGCCACCAGTCATTGCTCTTGTAGCTCTGACATGTTTCTGTCCAGAGAAATGTTTCCCATTCATACTTCACAGACTTCCCATTCATACTTCCTGTGATACTACACTCTGTGATAAATGTAAGTTATCCCAGAGCAAAACTGTGTTCTCTACGGCGCTCTTAATCTGTGGGACCCCAGAGCACACATACCACAAATTTTTTAAGGTTTTCTAATTGTATTGGTTAGAGTACAGGCTAACCTGTTGGATAAAAGAACCTGAAAGACAGGTATTTTAAATGATACAGAAGTTTATTTCTTTTGCAACAATCCAGAGCTAGGCAGATAGAACGGGGTGGGTAGAATGCTGTGTTCTAGGGACCCAGGTTCCTCTGTCCTGCCATTCCTTGTGGTGCGTTGTCCTTGTCTGCATATTTCTTTTTCCATATATTTTTATTTGTTTTTAATATATTTTACTGATGGTTTGTTTTTTTTTTTACAGAGAGGAAGGGAGAGAGATAGAGAGTCAGAAACATCGATGAGAGAGAAACATCGATCAGCTGCCTCCTGCACACCCCCTACTTGGGATATGCCCGCAACCAAGGTACATGCCCTTGGCTGGAATCGAACCCAGGACCCTTGAGTCCGCGGGCCAAAGCTGTATCCACTGAGCCAAACCGGTTAAGACCATATATTTTTATTGATTTCAGAGAGGGCGGGAGAGAGAGATAGAAACATCAGTTATGAGAGAATCATTGATCGGCTGCCTCCTGCACGCCCCCTACTGGGGATGGAGCCCACAACCTGGGCATGTGCCCTTGACCGGAATTGAACCCGGGACCCTTCCGTCTGCAGGCTGAAGCTCTGAACCAAACCTGCTAGGGCTGCTTATTTCTTTAAAAATAAAAAAGTTTTCATTAGAAAACAAACAAATTGGCTAAACAGCACCTGTGCATCTTCCAGGTGGAGGGAAGGGGAAAGAAAGAGAACAAGTAACTTCTCGTAAGGAAATGACAGGAAAATTGCAGGTGTCACTTCCGCTTGCATCCATTCCAGTGGCAAGAAGTTGGTCGTGTGGCCACACCCAGCTGTTAGGGCAGCTGGAAAAGTAGGCTCTGGGGAGGGGGAAATCGGGAGGAGTAATCAACCCATTAATAAAAGAAAGGCGATAATGGGTACGTGGGGACCGTCGGCAGCCCTGACACACTAAGCATGTGTATGGTTAATTACGCACACATGGAGTAGAAATGGCAAATGTGGGGGGAAGCTGAAAACTATTGCGAAATCTTACACGTCTTCAAATTCAGGGTCACCCTTATGTTCACTTGGGTGTTAGTAGAGGCAGGATGAGCTGTGCCGCTGCCTGCTGCCTGCTGCCTGCCACTCTGGCTTCGTCCGCAAACGGGCCTGGCAAGGGAGCTCGCCATGAGAGGGCCCTGGAGACAAATGTCTTTCTTGTCTTCACGTGAGAAATAGTTGGGTTTCACTCAGGAAGTTAGTGTTATTTTCTTTCGTTTTGCTTTTATCTAATAGACACTGTGGCCTACGCAACTTATGTTTTCTTTCAGAGAGAGATTGCTGGGAAGGAGCACAATCCAGCCCTGGCTGGTGTGGCTCAGTGGATAGAGCATCTTTCGGCCTGCAGACTGAAAGGTCCCAGGTTCGATTCCGGTCAAGGGCACATGCCCAGGTTGTGGGCTCCATCCCCAGTAGGGGGCGTGCAGGAGGCAGCTGATCAATGATTGTCTCTCAGCATTGATGTTTCTATCTCTCTCCCTTCCTCTCTGAAATCAATACAAATATATTTTATTTTAAAAAAAAAAGAAGAAAGTAGCACAATCCAGGATTGCTGGTTTGTATACCCAGCTGTCTGTTTTTTTCTGCCTTGAAGCATGTCTATAACTCTGAAATCAATACAAATATATTTTATTTAAAAAAAAAAAAGAAGAAAGTAGCACAATCCAGAATTGCTGGTTTGTATACCCAGCTATCTGTTTTTTTCTGCCTTGAAGCATGTCTATAAAACATCTCTGATAGGTGCCTAACTCAGAGGATTTATTTATTCATTTATTTAATTTATAAACTTTTTTAAATTTTTATGTATTGATTTGGGAGAGAGAGAGAAATATCAATTTGTTGTTCAGTTATTTTATACATTCGCTGGCTGATTCTTGTATATGTCCTGACCAGGGATCAAATCCACAACCTTGTTATATCAAGACGATGCTCTAAGGATTGAGCTATTTTTAATTTGTTTACAAAAATATCCCCTAGCACCTTAGTAGATATTGATATTAAAAATACTTTACATTTGCCCTAGCCAGTTTGGCTCAGTGGATAGAGCGTCGGCCTGCAGACTCAAGGGTCCCAGGTTCAATTCCGGTCAAGGGCATGTACCTTGGTTGCGGGCACATACCCAGTAGGGAGTGTGCGGGAGGCAGCTGATGGATGTTTCTCTCTCATCGATGTTTCTAACTCTCCCTTTC
>NW_006291616.1:3304-18808 GCF_000327345.1 Myotis davidii | reverse complement strand
TATTTGTGTTTTCCGATGGTCTTGGGCGACCCCGGTGAAAGGGTCGTTCGACCCCCAAGGGGGTCGCGACCCACAGGTTGAGAACCGCTGATCTAAAGGTTCAGTGAGGGATCCCTTTGCCCTGCCATAGAGGAGCTTTGCAAGAAGACTAAAGTTGGGAACCCAGAGGCAAAAGTACCTAGCAAGCCCGAGAAAGGAAAGTATTTCTTTTCTTTTTTTTTTTTTAATATATATTTTATTGATTTCTTACAGAGAAGAAGTGGGATCGAAAGTCAGAAACATCGATGAGAGAGATCGATCAGCTGCCTCCTGCATGCCCCCCACTGGGGATGTGCCCGCAACCAAGGTACATGCCCTTGACCAGAATCGAACCCGGGACCCTTGAGTCCGCAGGCCAACGCTCTATCCACTGAGCCAAACCGGTTCGGCTTTAGGTTCTTTTTACTTCCTTCTTCGGGCACACGGCTGTGTGCTCGCTCTGTGGGGCCTCTGCCTTAGAGACGGTAGAGCAGAAGGGAGTCAGACAGGTAACCTCAGGTGAGGGCAACTGGCTGTAGACTCAGGGGGCCGGTTGGACCCCGAAAATACCACCTTCTCAGCGAGAGGAGGACTGTTCTTCAGTCACAGATGTAGGATAGGTGTGTGTCCTCCAATAGCCTCCAGGTGAGAGCTGGAGAATTTAGGGACATAGGAGGATCGGAAGGATGTAGGACCATCTCAGTGTGCTAACGATACAATATTCTTTTTCTTTTTTCTTTTTTATCATGGATCAGCTTAGTAGATAGAGCACTGGCCCTCGGAATGAAGGGTCCCAAGTTCAATTCCAGTCAAGGGCATGTTACCTCGGTTGCAGGTTAGGTCCCCAGCCCTGGTCAAGGCTCATGTGGGAGGCAACCAATCGATGTGTCTCTCTCACATCGATATTTCTCTCCTTCTCTCTCCCTCTCTGAAATAAATAAAAACATATTTTTTAAAAAAGGGAAAGAAAAACCATGAGATTGTGAAAACTGTTCACCTTTTAGAAACTAAAACCAAGACAAACAGACCTTTGAAGAACAAAGATTGGTCCAGTTGGTCTGTCAGGTGACTGAATATTTGGATAAATTACTTCCCAGAGATTCTGGTGGTTAGTGACTGGAAATACTTAGGAAACGCCTCAAAATCAAGTGCCAAGAGTTTATCAGACTGTAAACATTGTATTTTATGGCCTATAAAATTCACCCAACTTGCATACAGGTAAAATTGAATAAATGCCTATTATTTCCCATGCACCAATTAATGAAAACCATGACATTTACTGTGATGGGGATACAGTTTGCAAATAACAGGATAATCAGAATTTCCCCCGCCCTCCAGGGTGCCTTCTAGCTCTGTAGCCTTCCCCAGGTGGTATCCGCCCAGCTGTGCTTTCTCACTGACAGTGTTCTGGGTGGGTGACTCTCTGTTTTCTGCTTTTAACATCTCACTGCTGGACAGGACTAAAGGAAAAAGGGCATCTAGTCCACGTGTACTTCTTTTTTTAACCGTTTGACTGCTAAGGAGCGCTACCGCGCTCTTCTTATGTTACTCCAAAAATGCAAAGTGCGCGATAGCACTCCTGTGTTTGTTTTTTATGCCAAGACTGCGGAGAGCGTAATAATGCTGCTCCAAAACGCTAGAATTTGTGCGTCCAGTGAAGCACGTTGCGTTTTCGGAGCATACGATTTTTAATTGTTCTAATAATATTACATATTTCAAATCTACTTTTTTTTTCTGTTAAATAATGGTGAAAACAATGCCAATTTTATTCACAAAATTAATTAAAACAAATTTATGTAAACAATTGGTATTTTTTAATTTTTGTTGCTGCAAAGCAATACAAGTGAGTTTATTGTATAAAAAGTGTTTTTACATTTTTTCCCATACACGCGCACTTAGTGCTGCAGTTTTGGCATATGTCCGAAAAAATACGGCAGCAGCCAAACGGTTAAAAAGAAGTAGGTTTTCTGGATCCAGGGACCCCAGGAGGAGGGATGAGAGGCTCCGAAGATCCTTCTGGAGCTCTTGCTGTCATGGCCATGTGCACAGAGCTGAGAGCAGACCTTTCTCTCTCTGGAAGGTGAACAAACTTATGTAAACAATTGGTATTTTTTAATTTTTGTTGTTGCAAAGCAATACAAGTGAGTTTATTGTATAAAAAGTGTTTTACATTTTTTCCCATACACGCGCAATTAGTGCCGCAGTTTTGGCATATGTCCGAAAAAATACGTCAGCAGCCAAACGGTTAAAATATATTTTTATTGATTTCAGAGAAGAAAGGAGAGGAAGAGAGAGAGAGAGAGAAACATCAATGATGAGAGAGAATCATTGATCGGCTACCTCCTGCACACCCCCTTCTGGGAACTGAGCCCACAACCCAGGCATATGCCTTGACCAGAATAGAACCGTGACCTCTGGGTTTATAGGTTGAGACTCAACCCCTGAGCCACACCAGTGGTGCTACCTCTGCTTCTTTTGCAGCTGGTTCAGCTGAGGCCCAGAGGAGTGAAGTGACTGGCCCAAGGTCACTAGCCCGGCCCTGGCACCCTGCGTGTTGTGGACTTACGTCCAGTGTCAAGCCAGAAAGGGCAGGTGTAGGTCGGCTCCTTCTGCACCTCTTACACTTGTGCGTTTGGGTTTCTACTTGGCTATAATTTTTAACTTCTCTGAACATTTAGAAATCCTCTAAACAGTCCCGGAAGTCTCCGGGGGATGACGACGACAAGGACTGCAAAGAAGAAGAAAACAAAAGCAGCTCGGAGGGTGGGGACGCCGGCAATGACACGAGAAACACAGCTTCAGACTTGCAGAAAACCAGCGAAGGGGTAAGGAGGCGCACGCGGTTCCCTCAGCTCATATTCACTTAGAAGACACTTGGCTGCAGAATCGGGACTCGTATCCCAGCATTAGACGTTGTCTTAGTAAATGAGGAAGTACTCTCAGCCCGGTCGGTTGGTCGGTTGGTCGGTCGGTCGGTTGGTCCGTCGGTCAGTCGGTCGGTCGGTCGGTCCGTCCGTCCGTATACCCCTCCACTGACAGCTCCTGGTGGGAATTGCACCTGCCTGTCAGCTTGGAACTCTACCAACAGTTTATTCTTTTCTGAACTAACTTAAGCAGCTTGAAAGCCTTTTAAAGTCGGGCGTGAAATATTGAAATTATGAAATGCCACCTCCACATCTGACAGTCGCATTTCTTTAGTTATAAAATAAACGGCATGTTCAAAATAGGGGGGTTCCTACTGCTGCTTCTGTCCTAGAAGCAGTCGTCATTTATGTGCCCGTGGGGGCTTTACATATTTAAATATTCAAGCAGTATATGAATGCTGATTTTTTTAAAGGACCCAACAGGAAAACTTGTCCACTTTGAGTCTTGTTTACTTTTGTTAACTTCACAGTCACAGGCAAGAACACCTTTGCCAAAGTGTTAGTGAAGGCGAACTTTGCCCGTGGCCATTTTCCATGAGTCTGTTCTCTGTGAAGACTGAACAGTGGCCAATGGTTTAAAAGCATCAACCCCTGAAATATCCGACTGTTACTCGTCTGTTAAGTTCTGGTGCCAGCTTAGCTCTTGCCGGTTCTTGTTTGTGCTGTTTACCTCTCAGCTCTGTCCCTCCTCCATCCAGTTCCCATAATTCCCCGTGGTTAGGGTTCTAGTTGTTCCTTGATTTCTCTCGTCCACCTCAGCTCTGCTCCACCCCGCCTGTCTTTATTCTCCACACCTCTCTCCACTACGTAGTCCTCTGTTGTTCCCTTTGCCTGTAGCCTCACTGAATAAAGGCTTGAGTACCTGACACATTCGATTTCCTTGTGTCCCACCTGCTACCTTGTTTAAAGACCCCTCCCCCCCCAAAAAAGCATGTCATTAAAGTGATGGTCACATTTTGGTGCCGCCTTCACTGTGTGTGGGGCAGTAATGATTTATTGAGGCTGCTGTGCGGCTGCCGTGGGACCATCTGTTCTGAACGATTCTTCAATATGGATTGCTTAGTTGTTGCTGTGAATTTCCTACCAATGTGGGCATAGGAACTACTGCCTTTCACATTAATTTTTTAAAAAGACATTACTAAAGAAGTTTCTGTGGTTGGTGAACAGGGTTTGTTTTTTTTTATTGTTTAAATGGGTGTCTTCCTCCTTCACAAGGGAGGGAAATCCTTCAAAGGCTGTGAGTGTAATCTTGTATCTCGTGCTTTTATTTGTGGATAGTGTGGAGTCATCAGGCATTGCATTTTGCAAGTTAGTTCACAGATTTTATTTAATCCTCACCTGAGGATATTTTTCTGTTGATTTTAGAGAGAGGGAAAGACAGCCAGAAATATCAATGTGAGAGAAAAACATCGATTAGTTGCCTCCGGCAGGTGCCCTTGACCGGAATTGAACCCGGGACCCTTCCGTCCACTGAGCCAAACCAGCGAGGGCAGGCCACAGATTTTGTTTATTTTATTTTTTAGAATATATTTTTATTGATTTCAGAAAGAGGAAAGGAGAGGCAGAGAAAGATAGAAACATCAATGATGAGAGAATCATTGATTGGCTGCCTCCTGCACGCCCCACTGGGGATGGAGCCCGCAACCCGGGCATGTGCCCTGACCGGGAATTGACCCATGACCTCCTGGTTCCTAGGTCGATGCTCAACCACTGGGCCACACCAGCCGGGCTGGATCACAGATTTTAAACGGGGTTTGTTGGTTGGTTGGTTTTAAGATGGGCTTTCCCAATTTGGTAGAAACAGAGGCTGAGAAATGTATTTCTGCCGCTCGAGGGGATGCCGGGTTTAGCAGCTTCCTCTTCGAAGGCTCTGGCATGACTCACGTAGGGCGTCATGTACAGTTCAGTGTAGATGCTGGGTCTGAGCGTGAAAACACTCCCACGCGTGCTTCCAAACATCCCTCTACTCGATGAAGTGAAGACCTGAAGCAGGCTGTTTTAGAAGAAATATTTGGGGCCTGGGTTCCCTCTTTCACACATCCCATGAGAGCGTACTAGGGGCTTTGGTATTTTTGGGTCAATGATGAAGAAAACAAAGACAGGATCCCCTTGAGGACCTGGGGCCTGGCACAGTTTAAAGTGGGCCCCACCCGGAGACTTCCTCTTTGTCACACGTGCCACCTGAATTCTGAAAGAAAGTGCGACTTTCTCTCTGTCCACCTTGATTGTGCCAACTCTAGTTTTTCAACAAGCCCGTTGTCAAAGTAATTAAGTTGTAAATATTATACAGAATAACTTGCATACACTCCAAATGCTTTTTAAATTTTAAAGCAGTTTGCCTTTTTAAAAATATATATATATTTTGTGGCTCAGTGATTGAGCATCGACTTATGAACCAGGAGGTCACGGTTCGGTGCCCGTCAGGGCACGTGCCTGGGCTGTGGGCTCAATCCCCACCCGGTAGGGGGCGTGCAGGAGGCAGCCTGTCAATGATTCTCTCTCATCATGGATGTTTCCGTCTCTCCCTCTCCCTTCCTCTCTGAAATCAATAAAAATATATTTTAAAAAAACAAAAACCCTAGTCGTTCCTTTGGCTTTTTGCACTGACGGGTAGGATGCAGAGCCCCGGGCTGTGCTCGCTAAGTGCGGTCAGTGCCGCGGTGCCGGTGGGAACTCTCTGTCTCTCCCTTCCTCTCTGTAAAAAATCAATAAAAATATATTTTAAAAAAAAACAAAAACCCTAGTCATTCCTTCGGCTTTTTGCACTGACGGGTATGACGCAGAGCCCCGGGCCGTGCTTGCTAAGTGCAGTCAGTGCCGCGGTGCCGGTGGGAGCCTCCGCAGGCCCAGCTGTACGCTCTGTCGGTGCAGAAGCTTCCGTCGCTGATGTCCTCCGTCTCCTAAAGGCGCGCCTTCTCTCTTCTCTTACAGACCTAACCACCGCGGTGGACGCTGCGTATTCCAGAAACCGCAGGAAAGTTGCGCGCTTGGTTGTCTCCTGTGCTCAGAGTTGCTACGAACCCACACGGTCCTTGTTGTCACTGACTGAACCCAGTTTGTATGTCCTTGATTCACATTCCTCTCTGTTTGTGTTTAGAGAAAGAAAGGGGGGAACAAAAGACATTTTAGCCTTTTTTAAAGTTACTGATATAATTTCTTGTTACTTGGTTGCATGAAGCTGCCCTTCACCACTGAGGGTTATCAAGATGTTTGCACAGACTTACACACGTCTAGGATCCTTTTATCAAGGCAGTGACGTCCTGGAGCCTCCTGCCTCACTCCGCCTCCGCCGCACACTCAGTTCGATAGAAATTTGCATTTCTTTAAAACGACCACTCAGACCTGAGACGTATCTCCTCTGGGTGACAGGACCCGGGAGCCAGTTCCTAGATACGTAAACGCTGGCATATTGAAGATGAAATGAAAATGGCCCTTCATCTTCAAGGCCAGGTGTAAAGGTTAACCATATTGTAAGATATCTATTCCATATTAGAAATAGCCCATTGACAACTTCTTCTTCTCCAGACTCACGCTGTTAGGTACACAAACCCAGTTTCTGTATGTGAGGTCAGTGCGTCTTTTTGTGTTAACCCCAAAATAGAGGCAACACTTTCTTCCCCCCCACTGCCAAGACCATTCGAGCGGGTCACCAGAGGTGGGAGCTTGAAGCCGGACATCGCAGCAGCCCTATGGGAAACCAGACAGAGCATCGACTTTTAAATACAGACTTTTTAAAAGAACTTGTTTTCTTTCGGGACTAGAATTAGAATAGCTACTCTCCATCCACACACCATTCTTATGTGTACATTCTCGTTGCTATTGTGATCATAGAGAGTTTTATTTATTTTTATGCCAGCCTATATTGTGAGGACACATTTAGTCAGTTTGGGTTTCCTCAATCCTGTTATGCTTGTCTTTGAAACATATTTCGCGTACTCGAGGTTTGTAGTTGAAAAGTTTACTGTAAAAAAAAAAAAAAGGAGAAAAAAAATGTATTGTTTTTACAGAATAAATTTATTGGAATGTGTCCCGGGAGTAAGGTTTGAGGTTGTAAACCACTACGTTGGTGTAACTTGGCTTCATAAATGTAATGTGAGGTATTGATGTGATTCACATATTAAAGCGAAGTTTGTTGACAGCAAGTTGGCAATAGAACCAGTGCAGGTGAGGTCTTATTTTCATACTCTCTCCGGGCTGTAAGGGTTTTTTGTAAACACGGGGGGGAGGGGAAGGAATGGCCTGTGGTTGCTTAACATCTAAGATATTTACCAGCTCACTGGACCCTAAGCTCAGACACTTGACCTCACCTGGGTTTTTATCTGGACCCTGTTTCCTTCTACTTTTCTTATTTTGGCGAAGAGCTAATAAACGACATGAAGACAGAATGTGAGAAGCTGCAAAGGCCCAGGGCAGTGGTCGGCAAACCGCGGCTCGCGAGCCACATGCGGCTCTTTGGCCCCTTGAGTGTGGCTCTTCCACAAAATACCACGTGCAGGCGCGCACGTACAGTGCGATTGAAACTTCATGGCCTGTGCGCAGAGTCAGTTTTCGGCCTGGGCGAGTCTATTTTGAAGAAGTGGCGTTAGAAGAAGTGGGGGTACGTTCGCTGAGTTTACCTACCTATATAGTTTAAGTTTAAAAAATTTGGCTCTCAAAAGAAATTTCAATCGTCGTACTGTTGATATTTGGCTCTGTTGACTAATGAGTTTGCCGACCACTGGCCCAGGGCCATTCATGATGGTGATGGTGACGGTGACCATGGCATCCGAGGCTTGGAAATCCCCGCCTGCCCACCTCGGGCTCTGAGGAGGCAGCTGTGCTGTGGGTTCTCTCATTCAGCAAATACTTTTCTGTCTCATACTTTTCTCACTGACAGTTCCACATGTGAACGTTCATTAAAAGATAGTAGGAAATGCCCTCACTGGTTGGGCTCAGGGGATAGGGTGTTGGCCTGCAGACTGAAGGGTCCCGGGTTCGATTCCCGTTAAGGGCACGTACCTTGGTTGCAGGCTCCTCGCCAGCCCTGGTCAGGGCATGCAGGAGGCAACCAATCAATGTGTCTCTCTCATTTCAATGTTTCTCTCTCTAAAAATCAAAGGAAAAATATCCTCCGGTGAGGATTTAAAAAAAAGAAAAGAAAAGAGAGTAGAAATGACAATCCAGTTCTTTTTCTTTAAAGGTCTTTTTAATTTTGAGTATTTTAATTGAGTTTAAAATTAATGAAGTTTGATTCATCACACGACCTCTTCATTGCTGACACTAAAGCATAAGGAGAATGTAGGTGGCATTTTAAATTGGAACATACAAATGACAGATTTTTAAAATAAACTACAAAACCGTATGAAAAAAAAAATGTTTCACATTCAATAAGATTTGTCATCATAAAAGGTCAAAAATAATTTTATTAAAAATATACACAGAAATACAATAGAAATCTCTCCTTTCACCAGTAAAACAAGTATTCCATTAAGGATAATAATAAAGTTATCGATCCCTTCTTAGCTGTTTAAACTCACAAAAACATTTTAGTAAAAGCAGTTTTTAAAACAACAGGGAATAAGATACTTCCCCTGGGAAAACATTTTTCAAATAACATTGTAAAATACTCTGGTAATTTGCCTTTTATATTGATGTTGATAATGAAGCATAGACATGTGCAAAAATATTTCTCCAATCTCAATTTGCTTTTTTGAATCTTTAATACGCATAAAGCATATTCACTTTTGAATAGTTTTGTTTCTATGCTCACTGCTGTAGGAGCTAAATAGTCATTTTTCACACATATACTTAGTATGCACAAACAGAACATTGAGATGGCCAGGTTTTCTCACAAAAAATGTAAAAATAAATTTCTTTAAACAAACTGTTTCTCTGAACAACTTCAGCTTTCCTTCAAAAAAAAAAAAAAGAAAGAAAGAAAAAGAAATTGACCCACGCAGTCCCATAGATAGCTCACATACTCAGTGCAGAACAGTGTTGGTGTAGGGGAAGGGAGTGGAATGAGACGAAACCCCAGGACCAGGGAATCAAAATCCCGCCATCTCGACAAGAGCCACCGGAAGTCATGTTTTCATTCAACCTTTTCCTCGGCCTTTGCTTTGAGGAAGAACTCTGGCTTGTAGATGCAGCGATAGGCCAGGAGCTGAGGAAGGGCTCCGTAGGCTATGTTGAACGCTAGAAAGAGGATCTTCGCTTCCTCGGGGACTCTGTGGATGTAAGCAGTTCTCGCATGAAGAGAAGCACCGATGTGAGAAAACTGAGCCTGTGGCGTTAAAGAAAAGGGGTAAGCATGAATTTTGTGACCAGCTGGATGCCCGACGAGTTCTGACTCATTCCTTCAGACCATGTCTCTATGCCCTAAAGAACTAGTGCTTTTTTTAAAAAATATATTTTTTATTGATTTTTTACAGAGAGGAAAGGAGAGAGCTAGAGAGTTAGAAACATCGATCAGCTGTCTCTTGCATACCCCCGACTGGTGATGTGCCGGCAACCAAGGTACATGCCCTTGGCCAGAATCGAACCTGGGACCCTTGAGTCCGCAGGCCGACGCTCTATCCACTGAGCCAAACCGGCCAGGGCAGGACTAGTGCTTTTGACCAATCCGTAGTCTTGAATATGTCACTGAATGTAGGGCTGGTCTGGACGGAACTGCTCAAATAAAGTGTACCTTCTTGAGCATGGCTTTAGCAGACCAGCTGTTGTATGACCTATCCAGGGCCCCATAGCAAACAAACATCAATAGGTCAGAGTAACAGAAAAAATCAGAATAAAATCTCAGGTGACTTGTTTTCGTTTTCTGATTTGCATTCTGAGGATCCTACCATGAGACTCAGTCGTGGCTCACAAAATGTGTTCCCATAAAAATGAAGAAAGTACAGCCCTACCCAGTTTGGCTCACTGGATAGAGCGTCGGCCCACAGACTGAAGAGTCCTGGGTTCGATTCCGGTCAAGGGCACGTACCTTGGTTGCAGGTTCCTCCGCCCTGGCCGTGGTGCGTGCAAGTGAGGATTAACCAAAAAAAAAAAAAAAATGAAGAAAGTACGGAATTGAGAAGGCTAAAAGATTTTTAACATAACTATTTAAAAAGCAGCACTGGGGACCTCGGTTTCATGTATCAGTCTTTTACCTGTTCCCTGGAGCAAAAAGCTCAAAGCCCTTGGTTATGTATTTTTTGCTGGTTTATTTATTCGTGTATTTGTTTCTCATGCAACTTAAAAAAACGCCAAGGTTTTTTTTGCGAGCTGGGGTTGTTACCAGCATGGGGTGGGGTAGGGGTAGGGGTGCGCTCTGTAAAATGGTTGGGGTACGTGCAGGCGACCTTTTCAAATCCAATTGTACAGAATGGAAAGGGCAGCACTTCCCGCTGTACCCCTGTGCTTGTTCAGAACACACAGCAGAATGTGCCCGGCCGTCTTTTTTTTGATGCTTTTCATAAGAACAGGGGAAAACTGTTAGAAAAAGGCTTCTGTGAGATTTCCTCGGGATCCTGGTATCATTACAAAAGGCAGTCGTGGAGTCTGCATTTCAGTTTCATATCTCACTGAAATTCAAGGTGCACGTGGATAAAGAACTGGGAATCTGAGTGTAGTAAGTGGTGGATGATTCATCAGGACCAACGTGAAGAGACAAAAGATGTTACACTCGGAAGAAGGCACGGAAGCAACAATGAAAAACTAACCTGCTTTAAATACACATACGTTGTCTTCTCTTTCCCACCCTATGAAATCTGTTTCTCCTGCCGAGAGGCTAACAGATAAAGGTGTTACTGAGCCCTGGACCTCACGCATAAGAAAAGGACCAGCTCCCTTCAGCAGCATGTGTATGGATCTGTATCAGGGACTTCGTCACGAATTCCTGCTACATTCTGGGGGCCTCTGGTTCAACTTTCCTTCTGTCAAGGACACCCCTGCATTGTGACCCGTGAGGCCCCGAGAGGGCTCTGCCCCCCACACCCCTCCCCAGCGCAGACTCCAGGCCGAACCCAGCAAGTGGTCAGCTGGGTTTCATTCATCTCTGGGCTCTGAAGCCAGGAGGCCCTGAGAGCCCAGGGCATGTGTGGGGGGCCGCTGCTGTGGACATTCGGGGACCCGGAACCGGAGCTCGGCCCCCGGCACCATGTTTCCCAAGAGCCTATTTCCAGTAACTGTCTGACTACATAACCAAACTTTGTCTTCTGTACGAGAGGCCAGATTCAAACCCTGATTTTCTGAAACGTGGGTTTGGTGTCTCTGTCTTTATAGACGCTTGCACTGTACGCGCCACAAAGATCACCAAATTGGGGACATGCCAACCATCGTGGAGAGAATGGGTAATACAAGGGGTCACGCCCACCTGCGGAGGGAAACCCGCAGGCGGAGGCCATAGGCTCCTCCCTCTCCTGCACCAACAGTGCGGCTAATACCTCACTGTCCCCAACAGCACGCTCCCAGCGGCAGCAGGAAACAGTCATGTCCTTAGAGCGTAAGCCCGCCAGGCAGGTCCTGGGTCTCATGTTGCGTGTGGCACCCGTCGCATGGTGAGAGCTCAAGAAACGTTCTACAGTCCTGGTCTCGCGACTGTCAAAACCCATAAAGCTTCCACAAAGCATTTTCTCCAAAATGCGGAGCTGTGAGGCTGAGCATCTACCTGATCATTTGTGAGTTGTTTCTTAAAGCTTTCCATAAAGGAAAAAGCTCAAAGCAGTTCGTGAGAGTGTTGCTGAGAGTCCAGGGACATCAATTCGGCACCGTGGTCAAGAATTGGACATTTCAAGAAGCTCTTGGAGGCCATTTACCCAATATTCTCTTCCATACAAAATCCTATACTGTATACTTTTAGTTAGAGTGTAACTTTAATTACTATTATACTGATTCAAAAATTTACAATTTTTAATTATAAACCTGTGTTTTCTATTAAAATTACTTCTTGCGTGAATTTTGGGACACCCTTTACAATTCACCTCCAGTAGAATCAACTCTTTACAATCAAAGTATCCACGGAGCAGCCTCCAGACCCTTTGGTGAGGAAGCGCAAGGCACCTGCCTGGCCAGGGAATGGAGGGTCCCGAGGCCACGGTGGGAAGGGCGTTGCCTGGCTGCCCGGATCCGTTCCTGCTCCCGTGGCCCTGAGTGTGTTAACTGGATGGCGCGCCGGGCTCCCTGCCAAACCCATTGTGAGGCTGTCCCAAAACTTTCTCCCGGTTCACTTGAGTTTCAGGGAAAGACACAATATTCACCGCTGCAGATCAGTAAATGAACCTCCAGGGTCACATAGGGCATTTCCCCTCCAGACTCTTACTGGAACTTCTGACAATAAAAAGAGTCATCGCACCCTAGCTGGCCTGGCTCAGTGGATAGGGCGTTGGCCTGCCGGCCGAAGGGTCCCAGGTTCCATTCCGGTCAAGGGCACGGACCTCGGTTGCAGCCCCACCCCCACCCCTCGCCCGGAGCCTGGGCAGGGTTTGTGCAGGAGGCAACCAATGGATGTGTTTTTCATGTTGATGTTTCTGTCTTTCTTTCCCTCTCTCTTCCACTCTCCCTAAAAAATCAATGAAAAAAAATATCCTCGAGTGAGGATTAGGGAAAAAGAAGAAAAGGTGTTGGGTTCGAGAATTACTCTTGAAATAGCACTAAGCAGACCTAGTGATGGGCCAAATGTAAAAGGGGTGGGAATAGGAGGTGTGAAGAATTATACCACGAGTTTAGCTCCTACGAAGTACCTTGGGTGGGAAGTCACCTTTCCAACCCTGTAAATTCTGGTAGTCTTGTTGTCAACATAGTGACTTGGCTGTGGTCCAGTTAACTGGCTAAGCCTAGAGCAGCGGTTCTCAACCTGTGGGTCGAGACCCCTTTGGCGGTCAAACCGCCTAAGACCAGCCTGCATATCAGATATTTACATGACGATTCATCACAGTAGCAACATGACAGTTATGAAGTAGCCACGAAAATAATTTTATGGTTGGGTCACAACATGAGGAACTGTATTTAAAGGGCCAGAAGGTTGAGAACCACTAGCCTAGAATTTCTGGAGGAACCTCATTCTTAAGCCATTCTTGAAAAAAAGCAAGATGAAGACGATCATTTTAAAAGGTAAGTTCATTTGGCTCTTTTACCAACAGTAAGAAAATAAAAGGTACAATGACTTCATGTTCTTCCTTCTCATAAGAGCCAGCTGTTTGGCTGGTTGTTATTTCATAAAAATGCACTTTGTGTGATGAAGTCATTCCATAGCTAGTTCTGTTCGCAGTTCAGTGAGCACCTACTGGAGCCCGGGGCGGGGCTGACAGCAGGGGGAGGAGCAGACTGGCAGGTTCTGCTTCCCAGGAGCAGACCCTTAAAAATGAGCCCCTCTGGCCCGGCCGGTGTGGCTCAGTGGTTGAGCGTGGACCTATGAACCAGGAGGTCACGGTTCAATTCCTGGTCAAGGGCACATGCCCAGGTTGCAGGCACAGTCCCCAGTAGGGGGCGTGCAAGAGGCAGCCAATCAATGATTCTCTCTCATCATTGATGTTTCTATCTCTCCCTCCCTCTCCACTCCTCTCTGAAATCAATAAAAAATAAATAAAACTAGTCCCTCTGGTTCTGTCTAGGATAGTACAGTGGAATTCCAAAATCTCAAATTTAGAATGACATCTTAAAGCTAAGAGCTCTCAGTTCTCTTTGGTGGCCGTGGTGTTGAGAGACTGGCAAATGGTACTGTAAACAACGGACCACCTGCTGCCTCTGTGGCGGTGGACAAACCCCACAGCCTCGCTGGGCCCCGTCTGTGTGTAACTGATGGAGCACCTGCCAGGTGGTTACTGCGAGACTTAAATAAAATAGGTCAGCAGAAACGTCTTCTGAGGAACCACAAAACAAGGGGCCCTCGCCAGTTTGGCTGTATCGAGCAGTGGTTCTCAACCTTCTGGCCCTTTAAATACAGTTCCTCATGTTGTGACCCAACCATAAAATTATTTTCGTGGCTACTACATCACTGTCATGTTGCTACTGTGATGAATCGTCATGTAAATATCTGATATGCAGGATGGTCTTAGGGGACCCCTGTGAAAGGGTCGTCCGACTGCCAAAGGGGTCACGATCCACAGGTTGAATGTACCTTGGTTGCAGGCACATCCCCAGTAGGGGGTGTGCAGGAGGCAGCTGATCGATGTTCTTCTCTCATCAATGTTTCTAACTCTCCCCTCTCCCTTCCACTCTGTAAAAAATCAATAAAATATATATTTTTTTAAAATCTATTTTTTAAAAAAAGCACAAAAACAAAGGAGACATGTCCACTTAGTGTTTCCTACCCTAAAACACCGAGCAGAGGTGTATGGGATCCTCAACCAGGACAGCCACACGCCCAGTCAGCGTTCACAGCGGAGCGCGTTCTCAGGTACCTGCGCGAGGCCTCCCGCGTGAATCAGGGTGACGTCCGCCATCCAGGAGCACCCGGGCACCACCAGTCCGTAAAGCGCCACCACGAAGTAAGGGACAGAATAGAACAGGTACACCAGCATCTGTGCCAACAGAGAAACGTCATCACACACCGGCCGGCCTGGCCCGAGACAGACCACAGACCACGGACACTCGCAAAGGTGAGCATGTTCATTCCCGCTTCCCGGGCGGAACCACGTGCTCCCATTCTCCGAGAGCGAAGACAGAAAAACCTTAGGCTCCGTCACTACTTGACCTGGATCTTGGGATAAGCCGCAGGGTCCTTCAGGTAGGGCTCTTGAAACTGGGTATAAAATCGGCAGAAATCAGCTGGGCAATCCAGAGCAATCTGGGAACAGAAATGAATTTGTTATCACGATGCAGTCATAGCCCTTGCTGGTTTGGCTCAGGGGATAGGGCATCAGCCTGCAGCCTGAAGGTCCCAGGTTCAATTCTCGGTCGGGGCACATGCCCAGGTTGCAGATTTGATCCCCAGGTAGCTGACCAATGATTCTCTCTCATTCATTTTTCTCTCTATCCCTCTCCCTTCCTCTCTGAAATCAATAAAAATGTATTTTAAAAAAAGATGCAGTCACAGAGATGCTGGCTCTTCTGTTGACTGATGAGGCCAAATGTGCCAGCTTTAGTGACAAACAGCTTTGCTCTGTATCAAAAACTACGTGTGGGAGAAGCTCCCAGTGAAAGGGGAAGGTACCCTGCAGGTGCCCTGGGAGCAGACGAAGCCGAGATGAGCAAACGGGAGCAGGAACTGGAGCTAACACTCTGCTCCCCGCTGCCTTTCGAGGACGTGGGTTAAGTTCCAGGTCCCGCCTGCAGAGCACGCACGGCCTGTTTCTCCAGGGAAGAGCTAGCCTCCGCCCCCTGCAGGAAGGACATTGCCTTTGGTGCCAGGTTCATCTTACTATGCTCTGCAAGATTCAGAAACAGCCGCCTCTGTCCAGTGCCTTACGGCGTGCATGGCCTTCGGGGGCCAGAGAAGAGCAAGGGTTTGAGCCCAAGTTGGTTTGGCTCAATGGATAGAGCGTCGGCCTGCGGACCAAAGGGTCTCGGGTTCGATTCCAGTCAAGGGCATGTACCTTGGTTGCAGGCTCCTCCCCGGCCCAAGCCCTGGTCGGGGTGCATGCAGGAGGCAACCAATCTATGTGTT
>NW_006291616.1:2374-2928 GCF_000327345.1 Myotis davidii | reverse complement strand
GTGTTTCTCTCACATAAATGTTTTTCTCTGTCTCTCCCTCTCTCTCCCCCTCTCTTTAAAAGATCAATGGAAAAACATGCCCTCAGGTGAGGATTAACAACAACAAAAATAACCTCCTCTATCCAGTGCCTCACAGAGTGCTTGGCCTCTGGGGGCCAGTGAAGAACAAGGATCTGTGCCCTGGTCGGTTTGGCTCAGTGGATAGAGCATCGGCCCACGGACTGAAGGTCCCGGGTTCGATTCCATCAAGGGCAAGTATCTCGGTTGCAGACTCAACCCCCGTGCAATAGGCAACCAATCAATGTGTCTCTCACACCTATATTTCTCTCTCTCTCTCTCTCTCCTTCACACTTTTTATAAATTATTGGAGAAATAGAAGATTCTGAAAGGAAATTCAAGCAAAGTCTATGAACCTAAATATTGTACAGAAATAGTCACTAAAAATAAGTAGGGACCAAAAATTAAAAATAGCTCTGGCTGATGTCTTGGTTGGTTGGAGGCTCAATCCCTGGTCAGGACACATACCTGGGCTGCAGGATTGATACCCAGTTGGG
>NW_006291616.1:0-1415 GCF_000327345.1 Myotis davidii | reverse complement strand
TTTTGGTTTGGGGTCACGAGCCACATGCGGCTCTTTGGCCCCTTGAGTGTGGCTCTTCCTAAGCCTTAGGAGTACCCTAATTAAGTTAATAACAACGTACCTACCTATATAGTTTAATTTTAAAAAATTTGGCTCTCAAAAGAAATTTCAATCGTTGTACTGTTGATATTCGGCTCTGTTGACTAACGAGTTTGCCGACCACTGCCCTAGGCCACAGTGTTTACTGCGGTCTTAAGTTACCACCTGTTCCCAAGATACTTAAATCAGAAACATCAAAGGAACCAAAATACGTAGTGAGACTACTTTTTCAGGTGCCCTTTAATAAGGGAGGGAAGATGCTTCTTTTTTTTAAGGACATTTCTTTTTTTAAAAAAATATACTTTTATTGATTTCAGAGAGGAAGGGAGAGATAGAAACATCAATGATCAGAATCATGGATCGGCTGCCTCCTGCACACCTCCTACTGGGGATCGAGCCCACAATCCAGGCATGTGCCCTTGACAGGAATCGAACCTGGGACCTTTCAGTCTGCAGGTCAACGCTCCATCCACTGAGCCAAACCAACTAAGGCGGAGGGAAGATACTTCTGGGTAGAGCTTGATCTAAGGACCAGAAGGAGGTGGCACAAAACAGCCCAGAGTGGGCCCACCCCCTGGAGAGAGGAGGTTTGGGGTTGACCCCGGCAGGAGAGCAGCAGGAAGCAGGCCCTGCCCTCCAGGACCCAATGGGAGGAATATCTGGTCAGTGCGCTAGGAAGTCTGGTATATATGTCACTGTGATCAGTTCTGCTTACCAGGCCTCTAAACAGGCTAAATCCAGTTGCCAGGAGGAGGCAGATGACCAACAGGAAGTCGAATGGTCTTCTCAGCAGGTCCTTCGCTTGGACTTCTTGAATGACCTAAAACAGAGTTTGTAACGGCTGAGCCGGTCCGGGGCCGGAGGAGACCGGAGACCCACTGAGACAAGGGTGGCGGTGGTGACGAGAGAGGCTGGAGATTCCCCATTCATAGCATAACCCCCAGCCGGGTAACTTTAGGAAATCCTAGCCTAACCCCCAGCCGTGTAACTTTAGGAAATCCTAGCCTAACCCCCAGCCGTGTACCTTTAGGAAATCCTAGCCTAACCCCCAGCCGTGTAACTTTAGGAAAATCCTAGCATAACCCTCAGCCGTGAAACTTTAGGAAAATCATTTTCCCCTTCAAGTCTCAGTTTCCTCATCTGTGAAAACCTCCAGCTGTGAAACTTTAGGAAAATCATACCATAACCCCCAGCCGGGTAACTTTAGGAAAATCATACCATAACCCCCAGCCGGGTAACTTTAGGAAAATCATACCATAACCCCCAGCCGAGTAACTTTAGGAAAATCATTTTCCCCTTCAAGACTCAGTTTCCTCATCTGTGAAATGAGCAAATGG
>NW_006291615.1:17131-17997 GCF_000327345.1 Myotis davidii | reverse complement strand
TGGGTTCCTTTTACCTTTCCAGGGGAGTTCTCCAATAAGATTTATTTTAAATAAAAAGATAAACCCAGAGACAAATGGTGCTGGGAGGTGGGGTGGGTGTTAGAGGACAACCAAAGGACTTATATGCAAGCATATTAGCATAACCATTGGACACAGTTAATGGGCAGTGGAAGCTTGCCTTGACTGGGAGTGGGTGGGGGAGGGGGTCAATTGGGAAAAAGGAGTCATATAAAAATTTAGACAATAAAAAAAGGCAACCAAAATGGGAAAGGAAAAAGTAAAACTGTCATTATTTGCAGATAGAAAATTCTAAATACTCCACCAGGAAGCTACTAGATGTAATAAATGAATTTGGCAAGGTGGCAGGATACAAAATCAATGTCCAGAAACTGATGACATTTTATAGACCAATAATGAACTCTCAAAAGAGAAAATAAAAAAGCCAATTTATTTACCATTGCAACAAAAAAAGTGAACATAACTAGGAATAAACTGAACCAAAAAGGTAAAAGACCTGTACATGGAAATCTATAGGACATTGAAAAAGGAAATAGAGGGAGATACAAACAAATGTAAATATAAACGATGTTCATGAGTTGGTAGAATCAACATCATTAAAATGTCCATACTTCCCAAAGCAATATATAGATCCAATGCAACCCCTATTAAAATACAAAAGGCATACTTCACAAAATTAAAGCACATACTTCAAATATTTATATTGGACCATAAAAACCCTCAATAGCTGCAGAAATCTCGAGAGAAGAATGAAGTAGGAGGGATCACAATAGCAGATATCAAACCATACTACAAAGCCACTATAAGCAAAACATCCTCATACTGGCACAAAACATAGACATATAGAT
>NW_006291615.1:16125-16924 GCF_000327345.1 Myotis davidii | reverse complement strand
GCCACTATAAGCAAAACAACCTCATACTGGCACAAAAAATAGTCATATAGATCAATGAATCAGAACAGAAACTCCAGAAGTTGACCCACACTGTTACAGTCAATTAATCTTTGAAAAGGAGGCAAGAGCATACAATGGAATAAAGAAAGTTTCTTCAACACATGGGGAAAACTGGACAGACTGGTGCAAAGAGATTAAACTAGACCACCAACTTATACCATACAAGAGAATAAACTCAAGGTGTATAAAGGACTTAAATATAAGACATGAAACCATAAAAATCATAGATGAAAACATAGAGAGTAAAAACTCAGACAGCTCACATAGCAACATGTTTAAAGACACATCTCCTAGGACAAAAATGTCAAACTTGTGGCCTTCGGGCCACATGCAGTCCACAATGAATGTTTTTGTGGCCCTGAAAATATACCAGTATGTAAAAAATATTTTAATAAAAATTTCATAATTTAATATTTACAAAATCCTTTATACATAATGATTAATGAATTACAACGTCCGCTAATGACTGATTACTATAATCGTGTTGCATTCATTTCCCTTATGCACTTTATGCACAGGATCAGCATTTCTTTCCACTAAAACTAGCAGTGAATAGTTTAGCAGCCAATTGCCAAGTCATTAGTCTTGTACTGACTTGTTTGGTGTACGCAACAGAAAATATTTCACTTTTGGAGAACAAGAAAAATAGGTTTTTTTGCATTATGCTTATAAATTTGTGCAGTTATTCATGTCTGGTAAGATAATGTTCAAGAAAAAAAATATTAATTTTTATTAAAAT
>NW_006291615.1:14408-15997 GCF_000327345.1 Myotis davidii | reverse complement strand
GGCCCACATAAACTTAACCCTTGTTTATATGGCCCGTGTTACCCTTTGAGTTTGACATGCTTGTTCTAGGACAATGGAAACTAAGAAGAAAATAAACAAATGGGCTACTTCAAAATAAAAAGTTTCTACACAGCAAAAGGAACCATCAACAAAATGAAAAGGGAACCCACTGTATGGGAGAACATATTTGCCAATGTTATATCTGATAAAGGGTTAATCTCCAAAATATATAAAATAATTATACAACTCCACAAAGGAAGACAAATACCCAATTATAAAATGTACAGACAACCTGAATAGCATTTCTCTAAAGAGAAGATAAATGGCAAAGAGACATATGAAAAAAGTGCTCAATTACTAATCATTAGAGAGATGCAAATTAAAACCAAAATGAGATATCACCTCACACCTATCTGAAAGGCTATCATTAAAAATAAATCAACAAATAACAAATGCTGACAAGAATGAGGAGAAAAGGGAACCCTAGTACACTGCTGGTAGGAATGCAGAATGGTGCAGCCACTATGGAAAAGTGTGGTGTTTTCTCAAAAAATTAAGAAAGGAACTTCTATTTAAATCAGTCATCATTACAGATAATAATCTGGGAATATATCCTAAAACCCCCAAAAAAAACTTCATTCAGAAAGAATATACACACCCCAATGGTCGTAGCAAAGTTATTTACAACTAGAGGCCTGTTACATGGAGTTTGTGCATGGACAGAGTCCCTAGGGCTGGCTGGTGATTAGGGCTGACCAGGGCCTTCCTTTGTTCCACCCCACCCCAAGGTGGTCAGTGCACATCATAGTGAGCAATTGAACTCCCAGTCTCCTGGTGTAACTCCCGAGGGGACACTTTGCATATTAGCCTTATAGAGAGAGAAGATAGCTAAGATTTGGAAATAGCCCAAGAGTCCATCAGTGGATGATGGATAAAAAAGGTGTAGGCCATTTACACAATGGAATACTATGCAACTGTGAAAAAGAGGGATCTCTTACCATTTGGGAAAGTATGGATCCACCTGCAAAATTCTATGCTAAATAAAATAGGTCAATCTGAGAGAGTCACTTGTAGACTCTAATTAGCAGAATGAACTGACTAATAAAATAAAACCTGAAGCTTGGAGGC
Organism: Myotis davidii; assembly: GCF_000327345.1. NCBI lineage: Eukaryota > Metazoa > Chordata > Mammalia > Chiroptera > Vespertilionidae > Myotis > Myotis davidii. The sequence goes on along the minus strand of NW_006291615.1, from coordinate 14,869 downwards.
ATGACACAGACTGGCATACGTCAATGTGGAGTTGCATGGATGAGAACAAATAAACCAAAGAGCTTATATACTTGTAGGTAGATCCCATGGACACAGGCAATAGGGTAGTGAAGACCTGGGTAAGGCCTAGGGGCAGAGAAGGTAGGGGGCAAGAGGTGGGAAGGAGAGATATCTATAATGTTATCAGCAATAAAAAAATTTATTTTAAAAAACATGTCCGAGTTATTTTAAATACAATGGTCATGCCATCTACACTAATAAAAGAGAAAAATGGTAATTGGCGTATGATGCTACCCTTTTCATTGCCTAATCAGGGCTATATGCAAATTAACTGCCAACAAGATGGCGGTTAATTTGCATATGTAGGCACAATGCAGGGAGGCGAAAGGGAAAGCAGGAAGAAGCCCCCTGCCACTGACAGGCACAACCCAGGGAGGAGCTAAGAGCTGGTGGGCATGGCT
>NW_006291615.1:9567-13510 GCF_000327345.1 Myotis davidii | reverse complement strand
CTCTATATAAAAGGCTAACATGCTAATTAGACCAGGCCAACCAGACAACTTCTAGACAGTTAGGGGGCAGCAAGGCTGGCAGGGGTGCAGTTAGGGGGTGACCAGGCCGGCAGGGGGGCAGTAAGAGGCAACCAGGCTGGCAGAGTGGCAGGTAAGGTCAACCAGGTGGCAGGAGAGTGGTTAGGGGCAATCAGGCAGGCAGGCGAGTGATTAGGAGCCAGTGGTCCCTGATTGTGAGAGGGATGTCCGACTGCCGGTGTAGGCCCCATTGGACATCCCCCAAGGGGTCCCGAATTGGAGAGGATGCAGGCCAGGCTGAGGGATCCCCCAGTGTGCATGAATTTCATGCACCGGGCCTTTAGTCTATCTATATAAAAGGCTAATAGGCAACATGGATCCTTGGGAGTTCAACCTGGAGACTGGAGATGGGGAGTTTAATTGCTCTCTATGACATGTGCTGACCACCAGGAATTGGTATGAAATGAAGGAAGGTCCTGGCTGGCAACCAGCAGCCAAGGAAGGGAGGCCCAAGCAGGCAGCCAGGCTTAGGGACCTTATCTCTTTGTGAATTTCATGCAGCAGGCCTATATTACTATATATATATAGTAATATATATATAAGAGAGGAGGAAAACATGTATTTTTTTATAGTGTCTACATTGCTTTCTTGATCCCTGAAAAAGCAATAGTCATTTGTAATCAAGAAATCTAAAGATTAATATGATTTGAATATTCAAGAATGATATACTTTTTTCCAGTAAATTTTTACCAAAGAAAAATGGAGACATTTACTTCCTTTTTATTTACTTACTCCCTTTCAGCTTTATGAAAATACAATAACATATAACATAGTGTAAGTTTCAGGTATACAACATGATATCTGATAATATACATTGTGAAATGATTATCAGCTTAAGGTTAACACATTTATCACCTCACATAATTACAAGTTATGTATGTGTGGTGAAAAGACTGAAGATCTGCTCTCTTATCAACTTTTAAGTATATAACACAGGGTTGTTAACACAGTCATCACACTGAATATCTCTCCAGGAATTATGCATTTTATAAATGAACTAATATTTTTAATAAATACTTTTTTATTTCCCTAAAACATCCACCATTGCTAGCACAGTTTTTCTCTCTATCCATGTATTTGACTTTTATTTAGATTCCACATCTAAGATAACACAGTGATTATCTAAAACTGTTATGACTTATTACAGTTAGCATAATGGCCTCAATTGCCATCCATGTTGGTGCAAATAGGAGAATTTTCATATTTGAAAAGCTAAATATATGTCAGTCACCTGAAAGGATGGGGACTTTTATCCCAAAGTCTATCTCATTATCTGATTGTAGGAAGAGAATTTGAGAGAGAAAGGAAGCATAACAAAGAGATCACAGGAGAGGCTGTGAATGTGCAGGCAATGTCTTTGTCAGTCCAGATATGAATCTTTCAGGTCAGCGTACTAAAACTAGACTGCATCAGCCACATTTTTTGGTTGACCAATCTATATCAGCCAAAGTCTTTCTGTCAAGGCCTTTATTGTACTAGTAGGAACTGGAAGTACTGGTGCCTGAAAGATGACAAAGATTGTATTCCCCCTTTCTAATCCTCACTGTCAATTCGTTCTTCATACCTATGGAGCTATTAGTATCTCCTGAGTCTTCTGAGGAAATGAAAAGCTTGAGTCTGTTGTAAAACCAAATCTGGTTGGCAAAACACAGGTTTATCTCTTAAAGGCATATGTCCACAGGATATAAATTTTCTGATGTAGGAAAGGCAATCCATGAAAATATTTAGGGCAAAAAGGCATGTAGTAAAGGGTAAAAGATAAACAAAAAGTAGTTAAACTGAATTTAAGAATTCCTCCTAGTATAGACCTGAATCCTTGAGGCATTGATGAGAATGAACCCACAAACCAATCATTGGTTTCTTCAAAGAGTGATGTATGATGGTCTGAGGTTTGCTAAATCCGGTAGTTTGTTGTCTGATCTTAGTGAGGCTTGTCTCTACGTGAGCTGAGGTGTTGATGTACATATAGCAAGAGGAGTCATATATACACATCTTTTTCTACCAAAATGTTTTGAGAACATTCAGTTACCTAAGGCAACTTTATCTAAAGAATCTAAATATTTTTGTATATTAACAAGGGAGATGGCATTTTCATGGGCTAATGTGATTTAAGTCTGATAGGTTATGTAAACATGCCAATGGGCCACCACTACCCACCATGGCAGGAAGATATAACCAAAGAAATATTTGACACCATTGGAGAAGCAACTTAGAAAATTTGAAGCTATTCATGTGAATAGCTTGAGTGAGCTAGTCCAGGGTGGGTCTCATTTATGGATGCTGTGATAAAAGAATAACAATAATCCTAGAAGACATTTTCAGTATCAGATTTGCCCCAGGCAGACCCTTTAATCCACATATGAACTTGTAGCCTTCTGAAGCACACTGCATAACATGGCTAGTGCTTTTATGGCCATGACAGAATTTAATAGCAAAGTATGTTACTTGAGTTTGTTCCTCGTCCTCTTTAGGCAAGGCACTTTTTCAGTCCTGTATGGTGTGTCCAGGGCTCTTCTCTTGCAAGCCTTTGTCAGCTGTGCTTCACATTGACTTGTCCACTTTTTAGCCAACTAGTATTCAAGTCCCCAATTGTACAGGTCTTCAAAAGTACTTTGTCCCACGTTGGGACTGGTGGAGAGAATCCTTAAATAAAAACTGGACTTTTGTATAATCCCAGTAGGTATAATTCTTCTTCTGTAGGATCTTGAACTTTAATGCATGCTAAAGTAGAACCTGATAGTAGAGATGTTTTGTTTGTTTTTTTCCAGGTAAGCAAGTTAGCTGAGCATTCAGCTTGCATTAAAAAAAATCTTATCTCTGCAAGGATATTGGGCATCCTGGCATATAGAGAAAAATATATGACAATTTAAAATCTTGTAATTGAAGCTCTAGGGATTATAGAAATGTTTTTTTTGCAGCTGTCCAGTAACTTCTGCTACCTAGACAGTTTTCTGACTTATTCTAGGCATTTTTGTATTCAAAACCAAGTAAGGGACGTTAGTGGCAACTAATCAACCAATCAATGAATTGGTTCTCCACTGTTATTTTTACTTGGGGTTCCTGTGAGTAAATAACAATTGGTCTTAAAATATCAAGAGGAGCACCAGAGAGGAAGCCGAGTTTGAAGAAAGGAATTTAAATAAAGAAAAGGGGGGAATTGTGAGAATAAACAAGTCATCTTTTCTGTCAAAGAACAGTTTAGATATCTGCCATTTTGGGCTGTGTGATTTGGCAGCCACCATGTTGGCCACATGGCTTGCAGCTCCCCTGGGTGCTGCCATGTTAAAACAGCAAAAGGTCAACCCCTCCCTTTGAATTAGCCAATCTTGAAAGACTGTGCCTGAACTCCAATCAAGAGTGAGGGACAGGTCATGTGCATCGGGGATTATATGCATCAGGTGCTGTGTACTCTGTCCTAAGGCCATATAAGGGTAGAAATATAGGAGAAAATCTCAATAGAAAATTCATCATATTTACAGGTGTGTCCTTTCAGAACCATTATTTATATTGATTAATTGGTGCCATTACAGGATTCATCAGTTAATGCAGCTAGTCCTTGGGTCACCTGCCCAGTTTTGCTGCTTTTCTGATCCTGAAGCTGAAGTTCTACTGAGGCTTAAATATTATCTCTAAGGAGTAAAGATTGGAGGTGGGGGGTGTCTTAATAACATCACCAAGCAACGTGCTAGGGGAAAATGTCACTTTGGGAATGAGGTCCTCTTTTTTCAGTTTTATCCATTGCTACACACCAAGTGATTTCCTTCCTGGTGACCTACTGTACCTGAATTACTTCCTTACTCCAATTTTGTCTGCCCAACTTCCTACCACATTCCCTCTCAAAAATCTTGGCTCTGAATTCTTTCAA
>NW_006291615.1:3653-9505 GCF_000327345.1 Myotis davidii | reverse complement strand
CCTGCTGAAGAGAGGAAGACTGTTTTTCAGAGACAGGAGATCCTTCTCTCTGTCAAAGAGACAATGAAGCCTGTGCACAAAAGAATGTGGCAATTGTGGTTAGAATTAGTATCTCTCAATACTAGTAGAGCTTATCCACACCTCTTCATTTTGGAGTCCATCAATTCCCCAGATAACTCTTTCCTTTCATCAGCTAAACATTTCTTTGAGAGGAAGAGCAGAGTAGATCCCAAAATAAAACAAAAAAACCATCTCATCCTAGCTGGTTTGACTCAGTGGATAAAGCTTCGGCCTGTATTGAAGGGTCCCAGGTCAATTCTGATCAAGGGCAAATGCTCAGGTTGTGGGCTTGATCCTCAGTGTGGGGAGTGCATGAGGCAGTCGATCAAGGATTCTCTCGCCCCATTGATGTTTCTATCTCTCTCTCCTCTCCATTCCTCTTGAGATTGGCAAATAGATTTTACTCAAATGCCACTCTCCACATGAAAATGAATACTTGCTAGTGTTTATTAATACCTTTACAGTGTAGGAAGAAGCCTATTCAGCTAGAACTGAGAAGCCCAATATGTTGCTAATTTTTTATGAAAACAAATCACTCCCAAATTTGGACTTGCTATGTCTTGAAAAAGTGATAATGGCCTTTCTTATTTTCCTATAATTACTCAACAAATGTCCTCTTCATTTGGCATACAATACCATCTTCACACTAGCTTGAGACCCCAATCTTCAGGAAAAGTTATAAGAACAAATGAGACTCTCTAAAGAATTCTAGCCTATCTGTGTCTGGAGACTTCAGATACCTGGGTAAAACTCTTACCTATTGCCCTTCTCAGGTTAAGGGCAGCACGAAAACAACTCTTTGTCTCAGTCCCTTTCTGACATTTGACTTCCTATTCAACACTGAGACTTTTTCTAGTTAAATATTCCCATTTCTATAAAGCACTTGCAAGTAAAGGCTTTGTAGCAGGAGTATTGAATGAGGACTATGGTTTGGGAGTTTCTGGCCTTGGAGGCACAATTTCCGATGTTATTCTTTATTTATTTTATTTTTGGATATCTATAATATTAGAAATAAGGTAAGCCCCCCAAGTCAGGGGTCCTGGTAAAACACAAAACATACTTGGGATCCAGGTAGCAAGGCAAACATCTTTACTTCCACATAGAAGGGTAAGCGCACATGGTCTGGAAGCACATGCAAAACAAGCAGGTGGTCTGCTTGGCTTTATAATTCCTGATGCACATGACCTGCCCCTCACTCCTGATTGGAGCTCAAGCACAGTCTTTCAAGATTGGCTAATTCAAAGGGAGGGGTTGACCTTTTGCTGTTTTAACATGGCAGCACCCAGGGGAGCTGCAAACCATGTGGCCAACATGGTGGCTGCCAAATCACACAGCCCAAAATGGCAGATATCTAAACTGTTCTTTGACAAAAAGATGACTTGTTTATTCTCAGAATTCCCCCCTTTTCTTTATTTAAATTCCTTTCTTCAAACTCAGCTAACATTCATTAATTTTCATGCTCTACAGTGTCTAGGAAAAGACTTATTTGCTGTTTGGTCAATGCAGTTTCAATTAACCCTTGGGTAAGTCCCCTCAATCCTCCCCATACATGGGATGATGTGATGTAACATCCCATCACTATAACTTCTAATTAAAGGGGTGAAGTGGACACCATTGCTCAAGTGCATCAGAGGAAGGTCCCTGGATCCCAGGTTCCAGCTCACTTGTCACTAAAGCTGCCAATGCCTTAGGACCTCAGTGATGGTTAGTCCGCTATGTTTTCAGGATGAATGTGCAGCACTAGCTCAAAACATTACACATCTACCTCCTGTCAGTTCTCCCAGGTCACCCTGCTGCTGGCATCTAGCAGTTTACTATCCCTTTCGCTGCGTCTCAAGTATAGTTAATGAGCCTTTGCTGGTTCTAGAAAATATAATTAATCCACCACATTCTTGTTTACAGTGGGCCACCAGCACAGGACAGACTCAAACCCTGCAGCTATCTAATTTTTAGCCTTAAAATCCTTGGCACTACTCCTGGAACCCCAATGGGATCTGTGTGTATATGGGGATCAAAGAGCACTCCTGGACTCTCTCTCCTCTTCCTATTCTGTCCGTCCATGGAAAAAGTTTACAATGTGCCAAAGGGAAAGGGATAGGCAATGTATCAGAGTGCAAGTTCCACTCCAAATGCTGGGCAGGGCCACAAGTCACGGTCCCCCATGACATCACCAGACATAAGCATTGGCTATTGATAGTGCAGCATAATGGGCTTCTGAGGATACTCAGCAATTTACACATCTGGATACATTTCTTATAAACTCCAAGCACTGTTCCACGCCTCGAGAGGCAGGAGGTATAGTTTACATTGAAGGACGAGCTGGATCATTTTTTCGGGGGTTGGGAGGATCCTAGCTCTTTACCTCTGTTAAATGGGAACAATAGAGAAAGAGTCTTACAGGAAGTGTTTCCCCAGGTGGTTTCCTCCTAGTAAAAGGCAATTACACATTCCATCCCATTACTGTCTGAGGTCCATCTGAATGGGAATGGGACCACTTGGGCCTCTTACAGTGGGCCACCAGCACAGGACAGACTCAAACCCTGCAGCTATCTAATTTCTAGCCTTAAAATCCTTGGCACTACTCCTGGAACCCCAATGGGATCTGTGTGTATATGGGGATCAAAGAGCACTCCTGGACTCTCTCTCCTCTTCCTATTCTGTCCGTCCATGGAAAAAGTTTACAATGTGCCAAAGGGAAAGGGATAGGCAATGTATCAGAGTGCAAGTTCCACTCCAAATGCTGGGCAGGGCCACACAGAGGGCAAATTCCACTCGATTTGCTGGGCAAGGGTCCCCCATAACACCGTAAGACATCAACACGGGATACCGACAGTGCAGCACATGGGCTTCTAAGGCTACTTGGCCGTTTACACATCTGGATAAATTTTTCATAAACTCTGAGTACTGTTCCCCCTAATCTTGAGAGGCAGGAGGTAGATGGGGGCCGGATCATTTGGGGAGACCCTTGCTCTCTACCTCTGTTGGATGGAAACAACAGGGAGAGAGTCTTACAGGAAGCATTTCCCCAGGAGGTTTCCTCCTGGGACAAGGCAAGCACACATTCCATCCTGTTACTGTCTGAGGTCCATCTGAATGGGAATGGGACCACTTGGGCCTCTAGCCTTCATGCCACACAAATGTAACAGATGCTTTTATTCAGGATGTGTAGAGAATATTTAATCCATTCCACCCAGGCATTTGTTCCCTTATATCCTACTTCTATTTGCATGATGGTGGCAGTGGCCTAACGAATCTTGTTCTGTGACATCTATTCCTAAATCTAGTCCTAGCCAATATTTTGACCTAAAAGCTAAAATATCCAAGTCATTCAAGTTATCTATAACCAATAAACTAACTAGGTAAGCATGATCCAGATTGTATATATTTCTCCAGCTCACATTGTAAGCCCCTGCCATTTGCCAGATTCCTTAAGCAAATAGAGCTCAGTACATGAGGTTTATTAAGACAGCTCACAGTTTTTAGCATCAGTTTCAAGGAGATATGCCTTGGTATGACTGTTCAGGGTGAGGTGTGTCTGCCCTTAACCCATGTGTGGTGGGTCCAACCTTGCACTGCAGTCTGAACAGCAGTCTCTGTCAGGTAGGGTCCTTCCCAGGAGGGTGTCAACTTGCTTTCCTTCCAAATATTGATTAGAACAAATGTAGTCTTTTGGTGGATGGTGATGAACAGGAGGCCTTCTAACCTGAGAGAGATTAAAGTAGAAAAGATACCCAGTACATAGTTCACCAGAGATACTGAATTTTTGGGTAAAAGAGAAAGAAGAGTGACTTGAATTTCTTTAAAATTTTGTTAATCAAAATCTAAACTTAGAATGGTATGGAGAAAAAAATGGCAGAGGTATAGATGGACATGTCCCTTTCCTTGTCCCGGAGCAGTTAGGGTAAGCAGCTGAAGCGGATAACATACAGCCCGAATAAGCAGAGGATATAGGATATTCAGCTGAGAGACAGTTTGCAGCAAGGAACAGCAGAGGAATCCTTGAGAAAGTGGATTAAAAGTTGGAGTCTGCAGCTGAAATCTCTCCCAGTTCACTGGCTCAGCTGTGGAGACTGCGCCATCTTGAGTGGTTGTTTTTTGGAAACGTCTACTGTACACCCAAAAACCCGGAATCCAGAGATCAGCTGCTGGCGAAAGAGAACACTTAAAATTAGCCCATAGCTGGACTGGATGCAAAAAGGCAACCTCAGATTTTTCCAGTGTGCAGGCTACTCAATGTAAGGAGAGAGAGGGCGCGCGGAAGTGACTGCGTGGGCTGGAAGGTGCAGGGTTGCGAATTTGCGCAATTTCACAGGCTCTTGCTTTTTTTGCTTTTTTTCTTCTTCCTCTTCTCCTTAAATCTTTGCGTTTGATTATTAAACCCAGTGCATGTGATATCCCAGTTGGGGACATTTGTAGAGACTGCAGAGGAAAGTTGTCTTTGTAGAATCTGGGAAACAGAGTGGGTAACGATTAAAGAACCAGCTCTGGGCAGTGGACTTCCTCAAACCAGTTTTAAGTGCAATAGAGAAAATAAAACCCATCTTTTGGATAGAGAGGCTGTATAGCCTCAGAGGTCAATCCAGACACAATGCCACCCAGAGGCTGAGCCACAAACTAACTCTTATGTAAATACAAATTAAGGCAGTCTGGGAAACAAATACGGCCTGCTTTAAAATCAGGACTGGTTTACAACATGAAGGAACAGTGTATTGGAGGGAAATTCAACACTCTCCTGAATACCTGGCAGGACTAAGGTGAGCCAGACTGAAGAGTAGAAGAACTGAAGGACCTTCACTACTGCATTTTTTTTTCTTTTCTATTTTCACCTTTTAACTAAGAAACCAATTTTTTTTCTTTTTCCACCACCTGATTTTACCCTTTTAATTACTACATTTTTATTTTTAACCAGTATTATTACTGCTACCATGTTACCATTTTTTAAGTGCCATTTTATTTTTTCTTTATTTTATTTTGGGATTAGTGTTCTCCATTCTATTTTCATCATTCCTTTAGCATCATTTTTCTCTACCTCAATTTAACCTCTACGCTAAAACCCTCTTCCTCACTTTTCCCCTTTTGTTGTCCTGTTTCTCTTACCCTATTCCTGCTTTAGATTTTCCCTATTCCTTCTTTATACCCCCTGTCAAAATATACTCCCTACTTATATATCCTATTTCAAATACACTGCTCTAAATCCTTATACACTTCTCCCTTATCTTTCTTTATTATCTAACTTTTTGTTTTCTTTATTTTTTTAAGAAGTCTAAAGTGTCTTAACTGCCTTTATTGATATCTTCTTTTTATTACTTTTGCAAAAATAATAACTCTTTATTTTGGAAAATATTTTCAGAGAGTCTTTTAATAACATAAGTGACAATCAAGGGGAACCATCCCCATACCCCACTGTTGGGGAAACTGGGATGCTATCATTTATTTCTATACAGATGTTGAGATAAATAAGTTATATGCTCTGGGTGATCACGAGAATTGATTTTATGTCTTTGCAGACTTGTTGTTACCTTCCCCAGCCGTCGCACTGCAGTTTGACAGTCTGTGTGAGGCAGCTCTGCCTCTGTATCTATTATTGTGCAAAAGTTTATAATGGTCTCTATTATTCATGAATGAGTGAGATCATGTGGTATTTTTCCTTCATTGACTGGCTTATTTCACTTAGCATAATGCTCTCCAGTTCCATTTATGTGGTTGCAAATGGTAAGAACGCCTTCATTTTTACTGCAACGTAGTATTCCATTGTGTAGATGTATCACAGTTTTTTAATTCACTCATCTATT
>NW_006291615.1:0-762 GCF_000327345.1 Myotis davidii | reverse complement strand
TTTGTGTATGGTGTAAGTTGGTGGTCTAGTTTCATTTTCTTGCATGTATCTGTCCAATTTTCCCAACACCATTTATTGAAGACAACATCTTGGCTCCACTGTATGTTCTTGCCTCCTTGTCAAATATTAATCGAGCGTATTGGTTCGGGCCGATTTCTGGGCTCTCTATTCTATTCCATTGATCTATATGTTTGTTCTTGTGCCAGTACCAGGCAGTTTTGAGAACAGTGGCTTTGTAATACAACTTGATATCTGGTATTGAGATACCACCTACTTTGTTCTTTCTTAGGATCGCTGAGGCTATTTGAGGACTTTTTTTATTCCAGATGAATTTTGGGAGAGTTCGTTCTAAATTTGTGAAGTATGCCATTGGTATTTTAATGGGGAATTTATAGATAGCTTTGGGTAGTATGGACATTTTAATGATGTTTATTCTACCAATCCATCAACACGGTATGTTCTTCCATCTGTTTATGTCTTCGTCTATCTCTTTTTTTCAATGTCCTGTAGTTTTCTGAGTAGAGGTATTTTACCTTTCTAGTTAAGTTTATTCCTATGTAGCTTAATTTTTTTTGGTGCGATGGTAAATGGGATTTTTTTTAGTATCTCTTTCTAAAGTTCAGTATTGGTGTATAGAAAAGCTATAGATTTCTTGGCGTTAATTTTGTATCCTGCTATATTGCCAAATTCATGTATTAAGTCTAGTAGCATTTTGATGGGGTATTTAGAGTTTTGTATGTATAATATCATGTTTTCTGCAAA
>NW_006291614.1:69051-69631 GCF_000327345.1 Myotis davidii | reverse complement strand
TGATGGAGGAAGCTAAGGTTCCCCGCCTGCCTCTACGGCCTCTGAGCTTGCACTCTAAGAAACAAAGTTGCAATTATAGAACCTAAACAAACCCCAGAAACCTGCTTTCAGCTGCCAGAGCTGGAGCAAGCAGGACCAAAACAATGTTGCAATTATAGAACCCAAACAAACCCTAGATTCCTGCTTTCAGCAGCTGAGGCCTCAAGCTGGAGCCGGCCTCAGAGCTAAAGCTGACTCTCAGCTCCAGTGACAGCCATAGAAGGTAAATAAATCCCAGAATAAAAGAAAAAAAGAAAAAAAGGAGAGGTTGGGAGCTTCAGTCACAGCCTGAAAATAGCCCTCAATCCCTCACCCAGACTGGCCAAGAACCCCAGTGGGGGCCCACACACTGAAGGGGGTGTGACCAGCTGCAAACACCCATCAACCCCTCACCCAGGCTGGCCAGGCACCCCAGCGGGACCCCCACCTTGATCCGGGACACCCATCAGGGCAAATCTGCCAGCCCCCACCCGTGCACCAGGCCTCTATCCTATATAGTAAACGGGTAATATGCAAACTAACCCTAACAGCAAAATGACTG
>NW_006291614.1:61528-68212 GCF_000327345.1 Myotis davidii | reverse complement strand
GGCCACCAGGGGGCAGATGCTCAATGCAGGAGCTGCCCCCTGGTGGTCAGTGCACTTCCATATGGGAAGTGCCACTCAGCCAGAAGCTGGCTCATGGCTGGCCAGGGTGGTACCAGGAGCCTCTCCCAACTCCGTGGCAGCACTAAGAATGTCCAACTAATGGTTTAGACCTGATCCCTTGGGGGCCTAAGCCTTTAGTCAGACATCCCAAAGGGCTCCCTGGCTGCTAGAAGATGTCTGACTGCAAGCTTAGGCCTGATCCCCTAGGGAGTGGGTGTAAGTCAACAGGTGGACATCCCCCAAGGGGTCCTGGACTGTGAATGGGCACAGGCTGGGCTGAGGGACCACCCACCCCGAGTGCACAAATTTTTGTGCACCGGGCCTCTAGTCCTATCTAATAATAGACAAACATGGTAATTAACCATACCTCCGGCATGCTTTCCATTGGCTAATCAGGGCGATATGCAAATTAACTGCCAACCAAGATGGCGGCCGGCAGCCAGGCAGCTGAAGTGAACAGGAGGCTTGCTTGCTCTAGTAAAGGAGGAAGCCAAGGTTCCCTGCCTGCCACTGCTGGGCTCTGAGCTTGCACTCTAAGAAACAATGTTGCAATTATAGAACCTAAACAAACCCCATGCTTTCAGCCAGCCGGCCGAGCTGGAGTTGCAACAATGTTTCAATTATAGAAGCCAAACAAACCCAGATACCTGCTTTCAGCAGCCAAGGTCTCAGAGCTGGTGCTGAGCCTCCGAGCCAAAGCCAGCTCTCAGCTCCAGTGACAGCCATAGAAGGTAAATAAATCCCAGAAGAAAAAAAAAAAAAGGAGAGGTTGGGAGCTTCAGTCACCCACCAGCCTGAAAACGGCCCTCACCCCCTCACCCAGACTGGCTAGGCACCCCAGTGGGGACCCCACCCTGAAGGGGGTGTGACCAGCTGCAAACAGCCATCATCCCCTCATCCAGGCTGGCCAGGCACCCAAGTGGGACTCCCACCCTGATTTGAGACACCCTTCAGGGCAAACCAGCCGGCCCCCACCCATGCACCAGGCCTCTATGCTATATAGTAAAAGGGTAATATGCCTCCCAGCATCGGGATCATCAGCCACGAGGCCTCCCGAACCCAGGATCAGCGGAGCTGTGAGGCCTCACACCCTGGGATCAGTGGAGCCGCGAGGCCTCCCAGCACCGGGATCAGCGGAGCAGGGAGGCCTCCCAGCACCGGGATCAGAGGAGCAGCGAGGCCTCCTAGCACCGGGATCAGTGGAGCTGCGAGGCCTCCCAGCACCGGGATGAGCAGAGCAGGGAGGCCTCCTAGCACTGGGATCAGCTGAGCATCGAGCCTCACTGCCCCAGTGTCAAGCAGAGCTGTGAGGCCTCCCAGCACTGGGATGAGTGGAGCCGGGAGACCTCTTGGCCCCTGGAGCAGCATGACAGGGGGCAGCGCCCCAACTCCCCAATCGGCCCTGCTCTGACCCCGACCAGGGGCTGCACCTAGGGATTGGACCTGCCCTCTACCACCCGGGAGCAGGCCTAAACCAGCAGGTCATTATCTCCTGAGGGGTCCCAGACTGTAAGAGGGCACAAGTGGGGCTGAGGGACACCCCCCCACCAGTGCACAAATTTTTGTACATCAGGCCTCTAGTCCTATATAATAAGAGAGGAATATGGTAATTAGCCATTACGCCCTGAGGTGTAAAGACCAAACGCATAACGACCAGATCACAGATCAGCAGAAAGATGGGCCAGTGAGGTACAAGCAGGCTGTGGAGAGCTACAAGGGGGCAGGGGAGAGCTACAGGAGGGGGCAGGCCAGCAAGCTATGGGGGTGGGAGGTTGGGGGAGGGGTCAGGGAGCTACAGTAGGGTGGCAGCAACCTACTGGCTACAAGCAGGTGGCAGAGAGCTACAGGGCTGGGCAGGGCAACAAGCTATGAGGGGGAAGGGGGAAGCTGCAGGAGGGGGGGCAATGGACGGAGAGCTACAGGAGGGCAGCAGCGACCTTCTGGTGCGTGGATTCATGCTCAGGGCTACTAGTTTCAATAAAATATGATACCTTGTCTTACATGTTTCCTTAACCTTTCCATACTAGTTCTTTGCTTATGTTAATCATTGCCTCAGAATGACACAGCAACTTTCTTCTTAAGATACTTAATGTTGGGAGCGCAGTCCTTTGTGAGTCTTTTTGGTCCCTGAGCAGTTATAAGCAGCTAGGCAGTTAGGGACCGACCACTGGAGAGAAATGTAAAGGGGAGGTACAGCTGAACCCTGTGGGTGTGAGCAGAAACCAGTTTGTCAGCCACACCCTTTCCCATGTAAAAATCATAAGAACAAAGGGCATCTGAAAAGAAATTTTGGATAACATTCTGAAAGGAGTTTTTAGGGATAAAATAGGCAGATTTAGGAAATTTTAAGAATTAGGGGGTCCTTGGGAAAACCACAGGGCTGCAAAGCTGGGGGCTGCCAGAAGGTATACATTTACAGAATAAAGGGAAGGAAGCCACTCATTCAGAGAGGGAAGAGGAAGGCCAAAGGGAATAGAAAAACAATAAGGGAGAAGAGAATGGAAACCTCATGTGGGGTTTGAGCTCTGAAGTTGCTATAGTGACCAATCAGAGGGGATATCAAGACATAAAGAACTGCAGTCTTTATAAACCTTAGAAAAAGGGACTTAGTGGGACTCTTTCCGCCTCCTCACATGGGAGTTTGTGCTTGTTTCTCAATAAGTTTCTATCTTTTCCTATACTACCTTTTGTCTGTGGTTTCATTCTTCGACTCCACCTGGACAAGGACCCAGGAATCATCCCACCCAGAGGAACACCACAGGTTCCAGTTCAATTTTCGAGTTTCAATTCCTACACATTTCTGCTGGATATAGTTGATAGAATAGGCAGTTAGACAGACATGAGCAGACCAGGAATGATAGGCTAGGTACAGAATGTCACCAGGGTAGAACATCCTAGGTGCCTAGCAATAGGCAAAATTTGGGAAAAAAAGTTATAAAGGCTAATAACTTACTGCCAGGGTGACTTTCTCCCCTAGATGTCTCTAGTCATGAGGTTTAGACCCCCTTAGATAAGGAACAAGGAGGCTAGAGAACAGCCTTAGATGACTCCCATACAAGCCCTTGCATAACCACTCCCTTAAGCATTAAGTTCCCAGAATAGTGAGGTTCTGACCTACATCAAATAATCAGGAACAAAGCCTCAGGTCTGTTGACTATAGAGATATAGTTCTGGTCCAACTGGAGATTACATCTAGGTCTCAGTTGTGTTTCAGCTCCAGGCCCAGAAAAGCAGCAAAACCAGATGCTGACATCAGGACCAGATGCAATGACTAATGAGCCCCTACCCTATTACCAATCAATCAGTAGACACCACAACCCTGAAAGGACACACCCTGGAAAGATGATGAATATTCTATTGAGATCCTCCCCTAAAATTCCCACCTTTGGAAAACAGATAAAAGCCCTTAAGACAAACGACACAGTTCTTGTTCTCTCTCTCTCTCTCTTTCTCTCTCTCTCTCTCTCTCTCTCTATCTCTCTCTCTCTCTCTCGCTCTCTCTCTCTCTCTCTCTCTCATGCCTGTGCCTTTCCTATTCTTCCCTCGGGTGTGTTATCTTTGCTTGCTTTCTCATAAGTTCCAAAGTCCCTTCTTTTGCCTCTGTAACTTATCTCCTGAGTCCTTGCAGACTAGCTGGCACATTACTTCTACCTCCTTGATTTTCTAAATAAATTTCTTATGCCAGAGTTCTTGGCTCTGAATTCTTTCTTAACTGAACTCAAGAACTGAAGTCTAACTCTGCCCTCAATATAGGGAGTTGAATATTCCACCCCCCCCCCCCACAATGTCTCAATCTTAACTCTGGGATGTTGTAAAAGTGACCTGATTTGGAAAAAGGGTCTTTACAGGTGTATTAAGTTAATCACCTTGAGATCATTCTGGATTTAGGATGAGCCCCAAATACAATGATTTATGTCATAAGAGAAAGGAGAGGAAATGAAATGCTTGTCCTTTCTGATGGCCTTCAGGCTAATAGCTTCTGCTATAGATATGTTAATTAACTAGAGAAATTCTGCCTGAAGCTTGAGCAGAGCAGCCTCTTTGTCAGTGAAGAGATAGGGAAATATGCACAAAGTAATCACTCTATAACTAGACTCCAATCAGTGGGGGTTGACCAGGAACAGAGATTTAGAAATGAGAAACAAAATGGCAGCTGAATAGGTGGACGTGTCCTGTGCCTTCTCACAGAGCAGATAGAAGAAACAACTAAAGCAAATAACATCCAACTGGAATTGGTGAATTAAATACAGCTGGTGAGACAATCTGCAGCTGGAAAGGACAGAGGATGCCTGGAGAAAGCTAGGATCAGGGAACTGGGCTGGAGAGAGAGAGATGCCCAACTACTGGGACAAGAGGGCCAGAGGAACCTGTGCTGCACCAAGTCTGAGTCCCTTGGGGACACACATAACACTTGATTGTGGAAGGGGGTCCACGGGGCTGCTGGCAGCCAGGGAATCTAGATGTAAGTCCATTGCTGTGAAAGGCTGTGCCCAGAAAGGCAGTCTGAAGAACTGCCC
The DNA here is from genome assembly GCF_000327345.1 of Myotis davidii. NCBI lineage: Eukaryota > Metazoa > Chordata > Mammalia > Chiroptera > Vespertilionidae > Myotis > Myotis davidii. The sequence continues at coordinate 63,635 of NW_006291614.1, read as the reverse complement.
TAGCTGCATGGTACCGGGGTTGGGGAGAGAAACTCAAAGCACCACAGCTGTTTTGCCTTTATATTGTCCTTGCTTTTACTCACTAAACCCAGTTCATAGGACCTTTCAATTACAAACATTCACCAAGGCTGTGGTGAAGGTAGAGGGCAGTATTGTGGAGGCAGGGGAGAGGCTGTGGAGAAGAGCCGGACAGGGAGAGGTGACCAGGAATCTGGCACTGGGACATTCTGGTACCTCCAACCATAAGCAGCCACTTTTCTTCTAAAGAACCAGCCCCTCCCAGCACCCACAGGCAACTAGTGCAGCATACCCAGCCTTGAGCTTTGCAGAGAAAACAAAGAATCTGAATAGCCTCAGGGACTGGGTTGAAGCGTCCTTTGGTCCCTGAAACCAATACAGTAACACCACCACCTAAAGCAGCCGTGGGCAAACTACCGCTGGCGGGGCCCATTTGAAATGAATGAAACTAAAAAATGATGTTTACTTTGAATTTATATTAGTTCACACAAACACTCCATCCATGCTTTTGTTCAGGCCCACCAGTCCAGTTTAAGAACCCATTGTGAAAAAAAAACAACCCATTGTGGCCCTGGAGTCAAAAAGTTTGCCCATCCCTGAGTCCTAAAGCCTATGTCAGAAATAGATGCTTGTGTAAATATGACTGAAAGCAGGCAGAAAAATAAAGCAGGCAGATTGGTCCTGCCTACCCACAATCAAGACTGTGGAGATGGACACAGAGAAGCAGTAGATCGCTAGGAAATTTAACATGGTGTTGACTACCTAACAGGAAACTGAGAAGTGGCAGATGGAACAGTAGAGAGGGGTCTTAAACCAACCCTTATGGGACATTAAAACTTGGCTGAAGCAAATGACACTTCACTTTTTATTTTTTATCTTTTACTTAAGAAAGGGAAAACATTTTTTTCTTTATTTTCTTTTTTTTAACCCTTTTTCATTCCATTTTTATTTTTTTTATCATTATTCAACTTTATCTTGCTTTTTATTCTTTGACACCCTTTTCTTCCTCACCTCTCCCTTTTTCATCCTGTTTCTCTTCTATTCCCACTTTAGATTTTCTCTATCCTTTCTTTTGACCCCTTGTTAAAAATTGATCTGCTTTATCTGCCTATTGATGCGTTATTATTAGTGTAGTCTCTGTTGGCTTACTCATATATCTAATTTCTTGTCCCCTGCTACAAGTCCCTATACCTTCCTCTTTTCTTTGCTATCCAAATTTTAAAAATATATATATTTTATTGATTTTTTTACAGAGAGGAAGGGTGAGGGATAGAGAGTTAGAAACATCAATGAGAGAGAAACATCAATCAGCTGCTTCCTGCACACCCCCTACTGGGGATGTACCCACAGCCAAGGTACATGCCCTTGACCGGAATCGAACCTGGGACCCTTCAGTCCATAGGCCAACGCTCTATCCACTGAGCCAAATGGGTTAGGGCCGCTAGCCAAATTTTTGATGCTTTTGTTTTTCCTATCCTCTCTTGCTCTCTTCCTCTCCTAATTGCTGTTATGCCCAGATTTCAAGATCCCCAAGAGCCCACCAGGGAACCAGCAAGTCTGATGCAAAAGCAGAGAGTCTTTTATTTGAACTAGTTTGGCTCCCTGACCACACTCACTGATGCAACAATGCAATGGTAAGCCCAGTGGCAGAGAGCCCGCCCATGGGAAAAAATGGGGTTTTATTAGGGGGGTGGAGTGAGGGGAGGGGAGATGACTGTGGGCCCTGCTGATTGGCTAGGTGCAAGTCGGGTATGTAGTCATTTCCATGGCATGCACATTCCCTGATTGTCATTGGTCAGTTTAAAAAGATTCCGGGCGTGGCCAGCAGAGTCCTGGGCTTCCGGGAAGAAGGTACTTTCCTGAGCACATGGCTGCTTCCCCAACATGGAGGATACGGGGCAAGATGGAGGGCATAGCCCTTGCCCTTTCATTCCCCCCTTTGTCTTGGAACTTCCGGCTCAATCATGAGACGGACTGCATTTCTATTCCACCGTTGCTAGAGGCCTGTACTGGGCACACAGAATTACCAACTGAACTCATTCTTATAAGCTTAACAAATGGTCTGGTGGAAGGTAAAGAAACCATTTCA
>NW_006291614.1:60136-61228 GCF_000327345.1 Myotis davidii | reverse complement strand
GATTTTGGAGGAATTACATAAGGAGAAAAACATACTGATCTACTCTAAGATTTTCTGACTTTCCTTGCTAATTCCTTTTCATGGATTTTTCAGAGTTATAACAAAACAGTAATTGTTGGCATGAAACTTTTTTTCTATGCATAACCATGCCTTAGACCTTTTATACTACCCCTGACATGGGCATGGTCACGTAGGCCTGCAAGCAGTACACAGGCTGCCAACTGTCAACTGTCTCTCAACAGTGACCAAAACCTGATGGGCACCCTTCCCTGCCTAGTTGGGCACCTGCCCTCTTGGCAGCTAGATACCCTTTACTTTTGGGGGTCACCCCACACAGTCCCCTTCCAGGACAGCCAACACACATTCAAACCTGCAAAAGAATCAAAGGTCAATATAACATATCAATACAATGAAACATAATATTGGCATCATGGCCGCTTCAGGCAGCCAAATCTTCTGCTACTAAACATGTGATTCTAGAAATTGTCCTTGTCTCTTTGGAGCCATGTCCATGAAGATGCAGGCATTATCTAAGTCCATTACACAGTATTGTGGGGGCCCCTGGTGGCAGGAGTGATCGCGAGCAATGTTACTAGCATCAGGCAGGTCGAGCACACCATAGAGTGGGTTGCATTGATCTTGATCGACGCTCCTTTTGGTGACGAAGTCTTCCCGGATCACAGATGGATCTACTGACCGAACGTTAGTGTGATGGACCCAGGTCATGACGCCCTCTACCTTGAGAGCGGTTGGGGTTGTCAGCACCACAGTGTAGGGACCCTTCCAAAGTGGCTCTAGGGTCTCCCGGCGATGCCTTCTGACGTAGACCCAATCTCCTGGTTTGTGCTGATGAGGAGTTGGGTTTGGGCTGGTCTCGTAGATAGCGTGGAGGCACAGCCAAATGTCCTTGTGCGCCCTCTGGAGCCCTCTCAAGGAAAGAGATAGTTAAAGAAAAGGGTTTTATAGGGGGTGGCCTGCCAAACATGATAGGAGAGCCACCCAGTCCCCACCAGTCTCTGAGTCAGATTCCTCCTCTTCTGGAGAACTTCAAAGTCCTGATGGCTTCTAGGCAACCCTGTTTATCAGTTACAG
>NW_006291614.1:54784-56099 GCF_000327345.1 Myotis davidii | reverse complement strand
TCTGTGCTGGGACTTTGATGGCGGTTGGAGTGCTCAGCACCACCTGGTAGGGCCCATCCCATCTAGGTCGTGGTGCTTCACCCAGATGAGTTCACCCAGAGAGAAGGCAGGCTGTGTTGGACTGGATCTCAGCATGTCCTCCTCCTGTATGGCTCTCACCACCCATTGTGCTGACGTGACGCTGCTCTACAAAGCCTCTAAGGACTTAAGCAAAATTTGAGTAGAGAGATGGGCGACTTCCTCCTCCCCCAACCTGGGCACCAATGGCAGCGGTTGCCCAAACATTATTTCAAAAAGGAGTTAGCCCTTGGATGTATGGGGTGCACCTAGCTCTGAGGAAAGCAAAAGTAAGGAGACTTACCCAGTTTTCACTAGTCTCTAATTTTAACTTAGTTAATGTTTTCTTTAAGGTCCGATTCATCCTCTCTACCTGTCCAGAACTCTGTGGTCTATAAACATAATGCAATTTCCAAGTAACTCTCAGGGCCTTAACTATGGATTGTGTAACTTTGGCGATAAACGCTGGGCCATCGTCGGACCCCATATATAGTGGCAGGCTAAACCGGGGGACAATTTCAGTGAGGAGTTTTCTAATTACTACCTGTGCTGTCTCTGCCTTGGTTGGGTATGCCTCAGGCCAGCCAGAGAAGGTATCAATGAAAATCAGCAAGTATTTATACCCTCCTTGTCCTCCTGGTATCTCAGTGAAGTCCACTTCCCAGTGTCCTCCAGTGTTCTGACCTCAGAATCGCTGTCCCGGCGCAGCCACAACAGGGGGCCCTTGGTTTACCTGGGCACACACTTGGCACCTACTAGCCAACTCTTGAGATATTTTCTGGAGTTCTGGGATGTAAAATTTTCTTCCCAATAGTTCTGATAGCTTCATTCCCCCCAGGTGGGTGCTCTGGTGGGTCTGGGAAGCGATGGTCTACCCCAGGGCTTCTGGTATTATAGGCCTCCCGTCTGGCAGAATTAGCCATCCAGCCTCTCCTTCCCGGGCCCTTAGTTTCTCAGCTAGCCTCTGCTCTGGCAGATGAGTAGGCTTCTCTGGGAGCCTTCGTGCTGACAGGGCTACGAGAACTTCTAGGGGCCCTACTGGTCTTTTAGCCACTTCCTTGCCCTCCTGTAAGGGCAGTGTGAGGAGATATATCCTTGCAATCCCTGCGTAGGTTTGGCAGGACGAGTGCCGGGGCGCTCACCAGGGCTTCTTAGATCTCCCCTGGCTCCTCCTCATGTCACTACTGCCGCCCCCGCATACCGCATACCGGGTACCTTCCTCTACGAAGCTGCTCCAGTCCATGTAGAGGGTCTCATT
>NW_006291614.1:52512-54632 GCF_000327345.1 Myotis davidii | reverse complement strand
ATCCGGGGCTCGTGGGGGCCAGCTGAGCCCCGACAACCCTAATCCACCTCCTCCACCAGCACGGGATTCGGCTCCCCCGCACGTTCAGGGCACTCGCTTCTCCAGTGTTCTTCCTTTTTGCAAAGTGCACACTGATTTTTCCCAAGCCGGGTTGGACTTCTTTTTTCCGGGAGGGCTTTCTTTTGCCTTTATTGTTTTTCCGGCCCCTTGGGCCTTTTCCCTCATTTAATGCCAGGAGGACCTTGGCCATCCGGGTGTTTAAACCTGCCGTCGGGTCCTCCCGATTGTCAAAAACCTTCTGGGCCACCTCAACCAACTTAGAGATTGATTTCTCATCAAAGCCCTCTAACTTCTGCAATTTTTCTTAATATTTGGGGCCGACTGGGAAACAAATGCAACAATGACAGCCCTCCGATTTTCCAGGGCATCAGGATCAATGGGGGTATACACCAGATAGGCCTCGCACAGCCTCTCAAGGAAAGCTGCCAGGCTCTCATTAGGCCCCTGGACTGTCTCTGTCACCTTAAAGAGGTTTGTGGGTCTCCGAGCAGCAGCTCGGATGGCCCCTAATAGAGTCTGGCGATACCTATCGAGAGCCTCCTTTCCCCTCTCAGTATTGGGATTCCAGGTAGGTTGCCTGGAGGGAAACACAGCCTCTAATCTGTCTTTTAATGGTAAGAAGAAATTTACAATGTGTCTATCTTTAAATAGACAGTTACAGCTGTCCCTGTAGTAGGGCTCCCCTTACTTGACTTGTTCTCTCAGAATGGACTAAAGGAGCTTTATTTCCTTACAGGGTCTTACATGTCATAGGATCTTACAGGGACTGTAATTCCTGTAACAGAGGGCCAGTATTCACCACTTTATTAACCCCCTCTGTTCTAGACAAGCCTTCCCCAGTTTCCTACAGTTGAGGTTTTGTGCCACCCCTGACATGAGCATGGTCACACAGGCCTGCAAGACAGTCTTCGCCCAGTTGGGCACCTGCCCTCTCAGTAGCTAGACACCCTTTACTTTTTTGGGTTCACCTTACATAGCCTTTCTCCAAGGACAGTTTACACATAGCCATAACAATGGCCCTTAGTGTGGGAGACTGGATACTTGCCAGTTACTCCCAAAGATTACTAAGGACTGTAGACCATTACCAGTCTACAGCAACTGCTGACAGCTACATTCAAACCTGTAAGAGAATCAAAGGTTAATGCAATATATTAATACTATGAAACATAATATTGGCACCATGGCCACTTTAGGCAGCTAAATCTTCTGCTACTAAATATGACAAACATTTTAGGGAGATGACTAAAGTTTACTTTTGACCTTCCCATATAAGGCAAAATTGTCCTTGTTTCTCTGGAGCCATGTCCTGATGGCTCTCAGGTCCAGGGAGAGTGCCTTTTTCTTAACTTTGTTTATTAGTTACAGGGTCCTGCTTTCCTTGTCTTCCCACCAGTCCCCTTTATGGCAGAACAGCGACCAGGCCTCTTCCAAGAGAGTGCACTGGAAGGGGATATTAGCCGCTCCTCTTCCAGCAGCAACAGGTACTGAAGCCTTTCAGTACATTTGCAAACAGGGAGCTTTTACTAGCTCTATCTGCAGCTTTTATAGATCTCAGGCTTGCTACTCTATTTCTGGGGCTGTAGGAAGGCTAGTACTAGTCACTGGCTTATGGCTTAACTGCGGTAGCCTGCAAGCCAAAGGCCTAGGTACTTTCTCGCTGCTGCTGCTGCTTCTTTTTTTAGGGCCACTGCAGGCAGCTCAGGCATCTAGCCCCCCTTCTTTGATCATTTACTCCCCAATCTGGTCTGGAGCTGGGAATAGCGCCTCGGTCTGCCTTGCTTCCCCAGATGGCTGCCTGTCTAGCCCCAGATCTAGAGGGCCGGCCTGTCATAGTGGCAACATAGGAACTGTAGGACTGCGGATGTCGCAAGGTCCTGCAGGTTCTCCCCCCCACCCCCCATACGCTGTCCCTGTCTAGAATGGGATGGACTGAAGGGGTTGAAGGACGACAAAACGCCTCCCATCTGGAAGGAAGACAATTGGCATTGGGGGAGGTAGGGGCTCCGGGTCAAGAGCTGGTGGCGTGGCCTGGGCTTGTGGCTGGGGATCACACAGAACAG
>NW_006291614.1:45078-51525 GCF_000327345.1 Myotis davidii | reverse complement strand
CCTTATCCTATTTAACAAAGACAAAGAACAAAGACAAAATAAACCAGCCAAATGCAACCTAAGGTTGCCTGGAACCTGCAGCTTGCTCCTTGAAGTCCTGAAAATTTTTCAAAAAACATTGCAGCAGGGTGTACACAAAAGCAGACAACTTTTTGACAATAAACACCAAGACAAATAAATACCAGACAGACAAACCCAGTGCAACCTACAGCCGCACGAACCAGGGACTCCGGCCACCGTCGTGGCCGCGGGTCAGGACCAGGAGTGCCGCTACCAGGTATCTCGCTGCGGGCCTCCAAATGTTATGTGTTGGCTCAGCGAGATAGACCACCGATTCAGAATTTAAATTTAAGAGCCTTTATTAAGCTGGCCAGCTGACCACAGCACCTATGTCCCCCTCTGGGAGCTTCGGAGCATGTGGCAGAGATCAAGGGTGCAGTATGATCCTTTATAGCACAACAGTGCTACCTTAGAAGTTCATAAGCACAAAGGGGGGGTAAACAGTCACACCTGGCTGGAGCATATCATAACACATTGTTTTTCTAAGGCAATCTAGCAATCTTTCTTCCATGGTTCCTAACCCTGACACAATCCTTCATACGTCAGTCCCCCCTCCCAGCACATTCAATTTCTCATGTCCCATTTCCTCCCCTTAGCACATTCTTGTAACATTCTGTAACCCTTCCATGCTGCAGTCCCTCACCCTAGCACATTCAGTAACATTCTGTAACCCTTCCATGCCACAGTCCCTCACCCTAGCACAGTCCGTCCAGCAAGTCCACAAAATAAAATGGAAACACAAACAACTAAAGGGCCCAAAAAAAGTACAGCCTTCCAACTCCATGGAAGCAAACTCGAAACAGTCCACCAACTCCATGGAAGCAAAAACCGAAAGCTAGATGACGGCTGCACACCAACCAGCAGGAGCGACCCGCCTTGTCTCAGATTGAGGGGTTCCTACATACCTTCTGACTCCGTGGAAGCAAAACTGCACCCCTTCAGTTGGAGGATCGAGGTGTCCCCCGACTCCTCCACCCATGATCCCCCTGTGTGTCCACTTAGATCATTACGGGAAAATACAGATTTTAGAAACGAGCTTGCACAGAACAGAACACACAACAACACCAACACCTACCATGGTCAGTCAGACTCTCCAGATTGGGGGTCCCTCGAGGGTCTTGGGGATCCCCGACGAGCCCCCAAATGTTATGCCCAGATTTCAAGATCCCCAAGAGCCCACCAGGGAGCCAGCGAGTCCGATGCAAAAGCAGAGAGTCTTTTATTCGAACTAGTTCAGCTCCCCGACCACACTCACTGATGCAATGATGCAATGGTAAGCCCAGTGGCAGTGAGCCCGCCCATGGGAAAAAATGGGGTTTTAATAGGGGGGTGGAGTGAGGGGAGGGGAGATGACTGTGAGCCCTGCCGATTGGCTAGGTGCAAGTTGGGTATGTGGTCATCTCCATGGCATGCACATCCCCTGATTGTCATTGGTTAGTTTAAAAAGATTCCGGGCATGGCCAGCAGAGGCCTGGGCTTCCGGGAAGAAGGTACTTCCTGAGCACATGGCTGCTTCCCCAACATGGAGGATACGGGGCAAGATGGAGGGCATAGCCCTCGCCCTTTCAATTGCTTAATTAGTTTCACTCACTAAACTCAAGCCAATCTGCTCTCTCCTCTCCTTTTCTAAAAATAGATGAGTATATAGATAGATAGATTAAAGAAAAAATTATTTTTGTCCTTTTATTTTTTATTTATTAATTTTTTTTTATGTTTCTTCTTATCCACTCATTCTCTTTCTACCTTCTCTATACTGAATTGTGGCCTATTAATTCAATTCCTTTACCTTACTTTCTGGAAATAAGTTCTGCCTTTACAGATTCTGTCCCCCTGTTTTTTATAGGTGTCTGTTGTTTGCATTTTTGGTATATTTGTTTGTTTTTGTGGAGTTTTCTCCCCAAATATGTATATTTTCCCCCTTCTTTTATCTTCCTTTTCTTTTCTGTCTTACCTCTTTCTTTTCTCTCTTACCTTTTTTCTTTTCTCAATATCATTTTCACTTTCTCTTCTCTCTCCTAATTCTTTTTTTTTCATGGTAGTGACCACAAGCCAGACACAGTAAGAGGAGACTCCATCCACAGACAGGACAATAACACTCAAGACCCAACTACATCAAGAGAACCCAAATATCCCAAATAAGGGGCATTCCTAGAGTACCCAGCCCAGAAGAACTGAGAGATTTCACCAATGGGTCCCACAAAACATCTAGTATATAAAATAAACTAAAAAAAATATGGGTGACATAGAAGTTTGAATAATACATAGAAACAACCACAAAATACCAGCAAAAATGGGAGACAGAGAAACAGCACCCATACAGAAGAAAAAGAGGAATCGCCAGAAAAGGAAATAAATGAAGTGAAGGCAAGCAATTTGTCAGAGAAAGAATTCAGAGCAATGGTCATAAGGACCCAGAAAAGGATAGAAGACAAATTCAACAACATGTGTAGGAATCAAGACGAAATGAAGAACCAGGAAGAAATGAAGAATGACATGGCTGCAATAAAGAACACAATGGAAAGTATCAACAGTAGATTGGAAGAGGCTGACAACTGCATCAGTGGGATAGAAGATAGGATAGAAAAAACAAACACCCAAGCAGAGCAGCAACTGAAAAAAAAACCTTAAAAAGCAGGAGGAAAATGAGATAAGGGAGCTTTGGGACAACATAAAATGAAACAATATCTGCATAATAGGGGTGCCAGAAGGGGAGGAAACTGAGCAAGGAATAGAAAACCTGTTTGAAGAAATAATGACAGAAAACTTCCCTGATATAGGGAAGAAAAAAGTCATACAAGTCCAAGAAGCACACAGAATCCAAAACAAGATGAACCCAAAAAGACCGACACCAAAAGACATCATAATTAAATTGGAAAAAACGAATGACAAAGTAAGAATCTTAAAGGCTGCCAGAGAGATACTGAAAGTTACCTACAAGGGATCTCCCATTAAACTATCAACTGATTTCTCAGCCGAAATACATCAGGCTAGACGGGAAAGGAATAAAATATACAAAGTGATGCAAAACAAGAGACTGAATCCAAGAATACTATAACCAGCAAGGCTATCATTCAAAATTGAGGGAGAAATAGGAGCTTCACAGACAAAAAAGGACTAAGGGAGTTTATTACCACCAAACCACCAATGCAAGAAATGCTAAAAGGATTGCTGTAAAAAGAAGAAATAGGAAGGGAAAAAGAAACACAGGCAAAAAGAATAAAAATGGCCCTAACCGGTTTGGCTCAGTGGATAGAGCATTGGCCTGCAGACTCAAGGGTCCCAGGTTCGATTCCAGTCAAGGGCATGTACCTTGGTTGTAGGCACATCCCCAGTGGGGAGTGTACAGGAGACAGCTGATCGATGTTTTTCTCTCATTGATGTTTCTAACTCTCTATCCCTCACCCTTTCTCTCTGTAAAAAATCAATAAAATATATTTTTAGAAAAAGAATAAAAATGGCAACAAACAAGTACTTATCAATAATATCCTTAAACGTAAATGGATTAAATGCTCCTATCAAAAGACATAGGGTAGCTGAATGGATAAGAAAACATGGCCTATATATCTGTTGTCTTAAGGAGACACTCCTCAGAACAAAGGACTCACACAAACTGATAGTGAAGGGATGTAAAAAAATGTTTCATGCCATTAGAAATGAAAAAAATAGCTGGGGTAGGAATACTTATATCTCACAAAATAAACCTCAAAGTGAAAGCCATAACAAAAGTTAAGTAAGGCCACTTCATAATACTAAAGGGAGCAATTCAACAAGAGGATATAATTCAGGTAAACATATATGCACCCAATACAGGAGCACCCAAATACATAAAAAGAACTTCTGAGAGATATCAAGGGAGATACCTACAGCAATAAAATCATAGTAGGGGATTTTAATACCCAGTCACACCACTGTATAAATTCTCTAAACAAAAAATCAGCAAAGAAATATCAAACCTTAATGACACAGATCAGATGGAATTAATTGACATCTTCAGAACATTCCACTCCAAAGCTACCGAATGTACATTCTTCTCAAGTACACATGAGACTTTTCAAAGATAGACCACATATTGGTACATAGGCAATGTCTCTTCAAATTCAAGAAGATAGAAATCATATCAAGCATCTTCTCAGATCACAATGGCATAAAATTAGAAATCAACTACAATAAAACAAAGAAAGAAAATCAAACTGTAACAATGATGGGTTACCAAAGAGATCAAAGAAGAAATAAACATCTTGGTAACAAATGACAATGAAAAACACAACAATCCAGAATCTATAAGACACAGTGAAAGCTGTCTTGAGAGGAAGTTCATAGCTCTACAGGCCTACCTTAAAAAAACAAGAGAAAATGGTAATAAATTATCTAACCCTACAAATTAAAGAATTAGAAAGAGGGCAACAAGAAAAGAACAGAGTAACCAGAAGGAAGGAAATAATAAAGATCAGAGGGGAAATAAACAACACAGAGACAAAAAAAAAGTACAAAAGATTAATAAAACCAATAGTTGGTTCTTTGAAAGCATAAACAAAATTGATGAACTTTCAGCCTGTTAAAATTCCACAGGCTCAACAAGAAAAAAAGAGGACCCAAATAAACAAAATGAGAAATGAAAGAGGTGAAGTAACAACAGACCCCACAGAAATACAAAGGATTGTAAACAAAACAAAACAAAAAACTATAAACAACTCTACTCCAACACACTGGATAACCTAGATGAAATGGACATATTCTTAGAAAAATATAAGCATCCAAAACTCAATCAGCAAGAATTAAAAAAAAAAAAACAGAATAGGCCAATAACTACTGATAAAATTGAAGCAGTAATCAAATATCTTCCAGCAAACCAAAGCCCTGGCTCAGATGGCTTTACAGAGGAGTTCTATAAAACATTCAGAGAAGAACTAAAACCTATTCTCCTTAGACTATTCCAAAAAATTCAAGAGGAAGGAACACTTCCAAGCTCTTTCTATGAACTCAGCATTACCCTAATTTCAAAACGAGATAAAGACACCACAAAGAAAGAGAACTACAGGCCAATATCCCTGATGAACATACATGCTTAAATCCTCAACAAAATTCTAGCAAATCAGATCCAGAATTACATGAGACAGATCATGCACCGTGACCAAGTGGGATTTATTCTGGGGATGCATGGATGGTACAATATCTGCAAATCAATAAATGTTATACATCACATAAACACATTGAGAGACAAAAATCACATAACCATATCAATCGATGCAGAAAAAGCATTTGACAAAATCCAACACCTTTTCTTGATAAAAACTCTCAGCAAGGTGGGAATAGAGGAATCATACCTCAACATAATAAAAGCCTTATATGACAAACCTATAGCCAACATCATACTCAATGGGCAAAGACTAAAACCATTTCCCCTAAGAATAGGAACAAGACAGGGATGCCATCTTTCACCACTCCTGTTTGACATAATACTGGAAGTGCTAGCCATAGCGATCAAAAAGAAAAAGAAACAAAAGGCATCCAAATTGAAAAAGAAGAATTAAAACTGTCATTATCTGCAGAAGACAAGAAATTGTACATAGAAAATCCTAAAGACTCCATCAAAAAACTACTAGACTTAATAAATGAATTTGCCAATGTAGTAGGATACAAAATTAACAACCAGAAAATTGGCTTTTTTATACAACAACAATGAATTCACAGAAAAAGGAACTAAAAACAATCCCATTTACCATTGCAACAAAAATATTAAGATACCTAGGAATAAACTTAATGCAGGAGGTAAAGGACCTGTACTCCAAAACTATAGGACATTGAAAAAAGAGATAGAGGAAGACATAAACAAATGGAAGAACACACCGTATTCATGGATTGGTAAAATCAACATAATTAAAATGTCCTGCTACCCAAAGCAATTTATAGATTCAATACAATCTCCAGTAGAATACCTATGGCATATTTTACAGACCTAGAACAAACTCTCCAAAAATTCATATGGAATAAAAAAAGACCCTGAATAGCCACAGCTATCCTGAGAAAGGAAAACAAAGTTGGAGGGATCACAATACCATATATCAAGCTGTATTACAAAGCCACTGTTCTCAAAACTGCCAGGTACTGGTATAAGAACAGACATATAGACCAATGGAACCCAGAAATTGGCCCAAGCCATTGTGCTTAATTAATATTTGACAAAGAAGGTAAGAGCATGCAATGGAATCAAAATAGTCTTTTCAATAAATGGTGTTGGGAAAATTGGTCAGATACATGCAAAAAAAAAAAATTAAACTAGACAACCAACTTACACAATACACAAAAATAAATTCAAAATGGATAAAAGACTTAAATGTAAGATGGGAAACCATAAAAATTTTAGAAGACTCCATAGGCAGCAACATA
>NW_006291614.1:41337-44788 GCF_000327345.1 Myotis davidii | reverse complement strand
GAGGCACAATTCACCATAGCTAAGATTTGGAAACAGCCTAAGTGCCCATCACTAGATGAGTGGATTAGAATAGTGTGGTACATCTCTACAATGGAATACTACACTGTTGTAAAAAAGAAGGAATGCCTATCATTTGCAAGATCTCATGGATGGACCTTGAGAGCATTATGCTAAATAAAATAAGTCAGTTGGAGAAAGATAAATAGCACATAATCTCACTCATTTGTGGAATATAATGAACAACATAAACTGATAAACAAGAACAGACACAGAGAAAGTGAAGCAGTGATCAGACCATCAAACTTTTTCAGAGGGAAGGCAGGGGAGGGTGGGGGTAAGGGGGAGAGTTCAACCATACTTGTATACTTGTATGCATGCATATAAGTATATGCATACTTGTATGCATGCACATAACTATAACAAATGGACAAGACACCAGGGGGGTGAGGGCATGTGTGGGGAGGTGGGGGGCAATGGGGGGATAAGGACACAGATATAATACCTTAATAAATAAAATAAAAAAACCTGAGATACATATACACAATGGAATACTATGCTGTTATGAAAAAAGAAATTTTTACCATTTGTAACAGCATAGATTGACCTGGAGAGCATTATGCTTAGCAAAATAAGCCAGTTAGAAAAAGATAAATATCACATGATCTCACTCATATCTATATATATAAAGAGTCAGGGTCCGTAATGACTGAAGTTTCAACCAAACGCTAGGCAAGGGGTGGGCAGAGCGGGGCTAGGTGGGCTCAGCGAGGTCGTTAGCTTCCAGCCTGGGTGGCCTGCTGCCTCGGTGGTTGACTCCAGGAGGACCTGGGCCATCCCCTCTGTGGAACAGAGGCCCTTTTCCTGATACTATGTTCCCAGGATCTCTCAGACCCCTTTGTGAGTCAGGAAACACTGTGTGTGGGGACTCCAAGGGCTGACAGCAAGGGTGGGCTTCTGTGGGGTCCCCTCTGTTATGCAATCCAGGGTTGCTACATCCTAATGCTGACTCTGGCAGGACTTGGGCTGGGCCTCTGTGTATTTGAGGTCCTGCTCCCTATATCAAAGCCCCCGAGTCTCTGAGACCTGGATGCAGAAATTGCCTGTTGTTGTCATCCTGCCCTGGGTGGGATGATTCTGTTCTAGGGTCCAGGGTCCCTTCTTCCTCCCTTATGTTCCTCAGCTTGAGCCCTGGCAGGTCCTGGGATCCTCCCTCTGTTGATCCAAGGACGGACTCCTCAGATCAAGTCCTCACTTCCCTGAGTCCTCTTCAGGAAGTCAGTGTATGTCACATCCAGTACCAAGCCCAGCAATTCCAAAGCCTGAGCGCAGGGGCTGAGATGGATTCCATAGAGTCCTTTAGCCCTCCCTCTGATCCATACTTTGACAGGGCCTGGTCCTCCTGACCTCTATGAACCTGAGTCTGCAATCCTCAGACCAAGGGTCTGACTACCCAAGTTCCCTGTGGAGGTGGGGCCGGGGGAGTTGCAGTTTTCAACAAACAGGAAGCCCAACTTCGGGAATTTAAATTCCTGCCTCATTCACCTTATACTGTTAAACCCCAAATGTAGATACTATACCTACTATGACCCCCCTCAAGATTTTAAACAAAGCTAAAATAACCAGTTTAGCAACTCTATTCATTAAAGACAGCCTAAAGGCAATGATTTCAACCTTGAAAACAGAAAGCTGGGGAGAGCCACATGGACAGTGGAAAAAGGGAGGTGAGATGGAATATTTCTCTGGTAGTAGCCAAGAAGCGAATGGTTTTCAAGATGCATAAGAGCAACCTGTATTAGGGAAGCAGGATGATTCACATCTCCACAGAGACAGTCACATTACCTTGAAAAGATTTTAGGTAAATCTTATGAAAACTAGCTAATGGTGAAAGATGAGAAAGAACAATGAACCACTGAAATGGGTGGCCTAGGGAAACATTTGGAGGAAGCATCATCTCCCTACCATGTGACCCATCAGAATTGAACATGAGGTCAATAAGTTTGAGAAGGCTTAGGAGTGCTAAAGAAATGCTCCCTTTCTCTTACATCTTGGCCTCCTCACCCCTCCCCATGGAAATGTCAGGATGATGCTTTATGATGCCTAAATTTCTCTCCCAGAGCTACCATTAGCTGCAGGAGAGGCTTCCTGATTAATTATAGCCTAGGGGGTGTGGCCCTTCATTGTCCTAGAGAAAAGCATATGTTCAGGAGCTTGGGGTAGGGCCCTGGGAAATTTTGACATGGTGAAGATTACCAGGAAACCACAAACTCCTAGCACAGTTATGTAACAACCAACCCCATTCACCAAAAGAAGGTAAAAGAGGAAGAAGCTCTGTTACTCAGGTCTAGTGTCCAGGATGAAAGGACCACACCCAAACTTCTCCTCCTCTTCTTTGGTGGCATATCCCCAAGACTCCCTGGTCTTGCCTGGCAGATTCCATCCTCAACCCATACTTTTTCTCATGAAGACTTTTTCTCTTTCATCCCAGCCATTGCCCCACAAACCAATGTCCTTCTGCGCTCACTCTGTTGTCCTTCCAGGTACTAAAGACATCTATGGGGGTAAAAAGATGTCTTTAAGGGAGTTCAAGGAAAGGAGCCTTTCCAAAAATTCCTACCCCTTCAAGAAAACCTTTGAAAGCTATAAAACCAACAATATGTGGCTATTATCATAGGCCAAATGAAGAACTGAATAAAAATGATCCAGAAACAGACCAAGACAATGTAGAAAAATTCACCACCTTGAGTGATAACTTGGGCAGCCAGTAACTTCAGAGCAAGGCCAAAGACCTCAGAACTGTCTATGAAGTCTCTGAAGTCTGGCCCCCAAGAAATACTGACAGTGTGGAAGACAAATTTTACACCTACAGGATACACCAATAGTGATGATTAAAATAAAATTGATAAGTGGTTCACTTCCAGTGTAAGCATAATTTGCAGACAATTTTTATTAAATTTATTGGAATAACATCTATACTAATAAAAGAGTAATATGCTAATTAGACCAGGAGACCTTCAAGAGACCTTCTGGACATCCTTCTGGACAAAGCCATGGTGGCGGGGCCAAGGCAGAGGCAGTTAGGGGCAATCAGGCTGGCAGGGGAGAGCAGTTGGGGGTGATCAGGCCATCAAAGGGAGAGCAGTTAAGGGAATCAGGCTAGCAGGAGGGACAGTTGAGGGCAATCAGGCTGGCAGGGGGAGCAGTTGGGAGCGATTAGGCTGGCGGGGATGGGGGAGCAGTTGAGGGCGATCAGGCTGGCAGGAGAATGTGGTTTGGGGCCATCAGGCCAGGAGGCGAAGGTGGTTAGGGGCAATCAGGTTGGCAGGTGGAGGCAGTTAGGGGCGATCAGGCCACCAAGCAGAGTGGTTAGGGATGATCAGGCAGGCAGAGTGGTTAGGGGTGATCAGGCAGGCAGGTGAGCAGTTAGGAGCCAGTGGTCCTGGATTGCGAGAGG
>NW_006291614.1:40141-41290 GCF_000327345.1 Myotis davidii | reverse complement strand
GTCAGTGCGCTCCCACAGTAAGAGCGCCCGCTCAGCCAGAAGTTGGGCTCACGGCTGGCAAGCGCAGTGACGGTGGTGGGAGCCCCTCCTGCCTCCACGGCAGCGCTAAGGAGCGGCAAACAAGCAGAAGGAGTGAGCAGACGGGCAGTTAGGAGCGAGGGGTCCTGGATTGCGAGAGGGATGTCCAAATGTGGGATTGGGCCTAAACCGGCAGTCGGACATCCCCCAAGGGGTCCTGGATTGGAGAGAGTGCAGGCCAGGCTGAGGGGACCCTCCACCACCCAACCATGCACAAATTTCGTGCACCAGGCCTCTAGTGTGGAATATAATGAACAACATTAACTGATGAACAAAAATAGATCCAAAGACAAAGCAACACGGAACAGTCTGTCCAACCTCAGAGGGAAGTCAGGGGAGGGTGTGTGTGGGGTTTATATGATTAAACCAAAGGACTGCTATGCATGCATATTAGCATAACTAGTGGACCAGACACTGGGGAGACATATGTAATACTTTAAACAATAAAAAATAAAAATAAAAATAAATAAAATTCGAGCTTTTCCTGGGACTCTTTTTGGGGCTTGCTCATCTCTTCACCTCACCCATTTTCCCTTCCCTTGATATATGACTCTTGAATTTTGAGCTTTCTTAAGATGGAGTTGAGAATTAGGATGTAAGAAACATCCTCTGATTTATCTTCATAGAAAAGAAACAGCATGTGGCCAGGCGGCTACTGAATTTCCCCAGAGCAAACAGAATGTGGGGAGATGGTGAGAGCTGTACACATGGCTGATAGCACATGTTCTAGGAAGATTCCCCAAGACCAGTGGTCGGCAAACTCATTAGTTAACAGAGTCAAATATCAACAGTACAATGATTGAAATTTATTTTGAGAGCCAAATTTTTTAAACTTAAACTATATAGGTAAGTACATTGTTATTAACTTAATTAGGGTACTCCTAAGCTGGCCTTTGTTAAAAACGTCCTCAATCTGATTGAGGTATGTTCGCTGAGGTCGACCCCTTCCAACTCTACCATCCACACTCACCTTGTATACTTGTTTCGTTTATCTCCTTTCGTTGATTTTCTCTATATGTCCAAACCATCTCAACATACCTTTCTTAATCCTCGACACTACATTTTCTTTCA
>NW_006291614.1:33609-39251 GCF_000327345.1 Myotis davidii | reverse complement strand
CGCACTGTACATGCGTGCCTGCACGTGGTATTTGCAGTTTGCTGACCACTGTGGAGGCAACTAGAAAAGGCCCCAGCCCATTTTTTAAAATAACCCAATGGGAGACAGAAAGACCTAGGTGACCTATTAGGAAATAGGTGACCAAATAGTACTCCGCCAATGAGGAACTGGAGAAGTGTCTAAGAAAATGGGCTATGCTCCTTGCCCCACATGTGTTTCTATACAATGAATGGGTAACCACTCTCGAGAGTATTAAAAGTTTCATTTTCGCAATGCTTCTGATTCCTAGTCCTTCATTTGAAATTTGGACAGGTGAGCCATTTCTCACTTCCTTAATTAATAAACTTCCATTGCTATAAACTGTGATCTATTGAATATTGACCTTTTTTTGAAGCATCAGGCACACAAACCTTGTACCTGTAACAGAAAATTTGAGGCACAGAGACAGAAAGGGGAAGGCCATTGAATATGGGAGGCAGAAACTGGGCTGATGCATATACAACTCAAGGAATGCAGACATTGCCAGTAAACCATCAGAAGCTAGCAGAGAGGCCTGGAACAGATTCTCTCTCACAGCTTCCAGAAGGAACTAACCCTGCTGACATCTCAGTTTAAGACCTCTGGACCCCAGAACTTGTGTTTTAAAACATCCAGTTTATAGTCATTTGTTATGACTACAACAGGAAACTTCACATACTGGGTGTGCCAAAAATGCAAGGCCTGCCCTACCTGGTTGAAGCATCTGCCTGCAGACTGAAGGGTCCTGGGTTCAATTCTGGTCAAGGGCATATGCCCGGGTTGTGGGCTCTATTCTCCAGTAAGGGGCGTGCAGAAGGCAACCAATCAATGATTATCTCTCATCATTGATGTTTCTATATCTCTATCCCTCTCCCTTCCTCTCTGAAATCAATAAAAATATATTTTTTTTTAAAAAAAGAATGCAAGGCCTGACCACTCTTTACCTGGGCCATTCGCAACATCTTCTGACTTTGTTTCTTTTCTGTATATGGTGTTTGTTGTTTTGTTACCAGCATCCAGGGGTCTTGGGAACCCTGGAGATGGAAATCAAGAGAGTTTACCAAAAATAGGACTCATGTAAGAGGTTTATTTAAAAACAAATTATGCACAAGACGGAGTTAGCCTTGAGGGGAAGGAAGAATGGGCTGCTCCCCAAACAAAAACTGGGGAACAGTTTCAAAGAATTTGAAGCAGGAAATATGATATCTAAATGTGACATCTAAGTATGTAGAGGCTGGGACTCTTTGGCACCTACACAGTACAACTGCATGCTTCTTCATGCTTCTAATTAGCATGTTAAATCCAAGGGTAAGGTTTTTGGCATTTATTTATTTATTTATTTATTTATTTATTTATTTATTTATTTATTTATTTGAAAATATATTTTTATTGATTTCAGAGAGAAAGGGAGAATCATCAGTGATGATTGAGAATCATTGATTGGCTGCCTCCTGCATGCCCCCTACCGGGGATCGAGCCAGCAACCCAGGCATGTGCCCTTGACCAGAATCGAACCTGGGATCCTTTAGTCTGCAGGCCAATGCTCTATCCACTGACTCAAACCAGCTAGGGCGGTTTTTGGCATTTAAATGAGAGAGTCACTGAAAGAACAGTCTTTCTTGTTATCACACATGTGTGAGCACAGGGAACACAATTTAAGCCCACCTGCAGATAACAGTATCCTTCAGTCTAGCTGCTAATTGACTGTGCTGAGAAGGGAAAGCATTGGGACAAGTAATAGGTTCCTGGCTTCCTGCCAGCTGGGCCTCGGGGGTAGCCTGCCTTAGTTTTAAACTGAAGTCTCTGACAGAAAACTAGACCCTGTCTATGGCTAGACTTGTTATTTTTAATCCTAGCACTACAGAACTGTTTCACACAGTGATGAAAACTTTGTTTGTTTCTTAATTCTTAATTCAATGCTTTTTTCATTTACCACTCCTTACCTTTAGAAACAAAACATGGTACTAAAAGATGCTGCTGCTAGCCCTAACCAGTTTGGCTCAGTGGATGGAGCATCGGCTTGTGGACTCAAGGGTCCCAGGTTCGATTCTGGTCAAGGGCATGTACCTCGGTTGCGGGCACATCCACAGTAGGGGGCTGTGCAGGAGACAGCTGATCGATGTTTCTCTCTCATCTATGTTTCTAACTCTTTATCCCTCACCCTTCCTCTCTGTAAAAAATCAATAAAATATATTAAAAATAAAAATAAAAGATGCTGCTGGATGTCAGGCAGTGGGTATCTGATTTCATGAAACTGAAGGAAAGAGGGTGAAGAATTTCCATTAACCTTTGGATCCTCAGCAAATTGCTCAAATGTTAATGTACACGGGAATCCCTGAGGCCTGGGGCTGCTGAGAACATAGTATCCTTTAATACCTGGGCCTGGCTGGTTGCCTTTCCTGCCTTGTTTGTAATTTATCATGGAGAGCAGGATCACATTTTTAAAAATCTTTGGGTTCCCCTTGGGTTTAGCAGACAGACTTTGGGGTCAATAAATATTTATTGAATTTAATAATACATTAAAATTTTTAAATTTTAAGGTGTAGCATGCCCAATAGCTTAAAGTTGAACTTTTATAACTGCAGAACCTGCTCAAAATGTTTAAAGAGATGGAGCTGTATTTTAGAGAGAACAGACCAAAACTGCAAGTCACACAGCCAAAGCATGTGCAGAGGAGAGAACTTTGACCTCCAGCTGCACCTGGAACCAAAGCCAACGCCCCCATCCAGCACACACAGAACAAAAGGACTGGGACATAACTAAAACTTGAACACTGAAACTCTTTCAGAATGAAGGGTCTGCGGTCCAGGAAATCTACTGCTAAACCCCCTTTACTATAAATGGCCAAGCTCCAAGTTATCCAGTTAAAAATTACATTGCCAGCACTTCCACATAGGTAAACCCTGGATTGGGAAGTTTGGGCTTTTGACCATTAGCTTTTCTGGGTGGCTCCATTCATAATAAAATAGCCAGTCTTTCTTCACTGCAATTCTTGTGTTTGGTGTTTGGTTTTGTTAGCGCAGGGTGGATGAACTCTTGTTCTGTAACACTTTCTCCACCCCAACCACCTTCAAAGAGGTCAGTGACCTCTTGAGAGTGTGGGATAAGCAGCTCTTCAGTTATCAGGAAATGTTTTAAATCTGTATTTTAAATCAATGTCAGAAATACAAAGATGTGATATATTGTTGTTTATAATACATATTTTGGGCTTTCTACAGTTCTTGGCTCCCAGTTCCCAAACCTCCTGGAATTCCCTAAGCGATTAGAACAACTAAAGCATATTTTGTTGTTATATTTGGTCTTTGTCTCAATTCCTGAATCACTTCAAAGCCATAAAGGTGAAATGGGTATCATGTTATTTATAACAAACCCCTTTCTATTACACCTAAGTTTATATAATGGGATGACTTTTGAAAAACACCTAGGTATCCAGGTTGGAGCCTCGTTGCCAAGAAAACTAACCATAGATTAGGGCAGTGGTTCTCAACCTGTGGGTCGTGACCCCTTTGGCGGTCGAACGACCCTTTCACAGGGGTCGCCTAAGACCATCCTGCATATCAGATATTTACATTATGATTCATAACAGTAGCAACATTACAGTTATGAAGTAGCAACGAAAATAATTTTATGGTTGGGTCACAACATGAGGAACTGTATTTAAAGGGCCAGAAGGTTGAGAACCACTGGATTAGAGAGTTGTAACACTCAACCTTCTTATCCCCCTTCTCCTCAGATCTGGAGGGATGGAGGCCTGGAGATTGAGTTCAATCACCAATGGTTAATGATTTAATCAGTTATGCCTGGTAATGATGCCTCCATAAAACTCCCTGGACTACCCAGTTTGAAGAGCTTCTAGATTGGTGATCCAGAATGCATCTAACATGTTGGGAAGATGGCACATACCAAACTCCACAGGGACAGAAGTTCCTGTGTTTGGGACACTTCCAGATCTTACCCTATATATCTCTTCATTTAGTTGTTCATTTGTCTCCTTTAACAATTTTTGTAATAAACTAGTAATCTAGGAAGTAAACTGGTTTCCTGGATTCTGTGAGCCACTCCAGAAAATTAATCAAACTTAAGGAGGGGGTTGTGGAAAACTCTGATTTACAGCCAGTTAATCAGAAGCACAGGTGAAAACCTGGACTTGCAATTGGAGTCTGAAATGGAGTCAGTGTTGTGGGACTGAGCCCTTAGCCTGTGGGAGCTGGCACTATCTAAGGTAGATGTTAGGACTAAGCTAGATTTGTGGGACACCCTATCAATGTCTGCTGGAACTGGAGAACTACTTGGTGATGATAAAAACACATTGGAAAGAGTTACTCTGAATATTTTAATGGGCTTATTTCTCACTTTGGATTTGTTCTGTGGGGAGGGGGAAATCTTCATGATCAGGACATCCAGTTTAAAAAAGAAGATTCAGCCATATTTCTATTTCCCTCAAATACAACAGACATATTTAGACATAAGCAAAGGAAAACCAACGTAGATGATATGCTGGGGGAACATCTAGAATGCCCTCGACAGAGGGATGAGGGGTGGCAAAAGCACTTTCCCATCTGGTATGAAAAAGACAATGAACAGTGCAGGGGAGCATGGATAGGAGTGGTGTGGTCCAGTAAGAAGTGAGGAAGGAAACAGTGAGTCAAGAAGGGCCCCCCAGAAGAAATGACGCCTGTGCTGAGCCACAGTTACTGAGTTCAGATATTTAAGGGATAAATTAACAGTGAAAATTAACCATATGTATACTGTTGGCCAGGTCACTGACAAGAGAACCACAGAGATAGATCCCCATAA
The DNA here is from genome assembly GCF_000327345.1 of Myotis davidii. Lineage (NCBI taxonomy): Eukaryota > Metazoa > Chordata > Mammalia > Chiroptera > Vespertilionidae > Myotis > Myotis davidii. Next base: position 34,436 of record NW_006291614.1, on the reverse strand, counting down.
CATATGAATTGGTGCTTTCAAATATTGGCAGTGGGAGAATAAATTGAGGTAACTGTGTTCAAGAATTACTTGATAATGCCTACCCTTTAATAAATTAGTTTATTAGGAATTTACCCTCAGTATGTATTATCAAAAGTTCACTAAAAATATTAGTTTTTCTGGAGCTGGGGAGTGGTTTGACCTTGATGGGGGTTACCCTCTGGCATAGTGCTATGTAATTTTAAAGGCAACTGAATGAAACACTACTCCAGAAGGATTATGAAAATGCAGACTTTTCTGTGTGATTTGGCAGCACAGTGGGAAAAACCAAGTGTGTTCACTGAATTAACTATTGCCCCCATGACCCTCTTTCCTTTCATTTCAGAGAAGCTAAAATCTAAAGGGGTTCTTCCACAGGGTTCTGTTGTGTTGCACTCTACTTGTAGAGGGTCTGCAGGAAGTCCTGCTCCACACACCAGTGGGCAGAAATGTAACATCTCCTATGCTGGAGGGCTATTCTTGGAGAAATGTGAAAAGCTCAGTTCTCATGGATATTAAGTAAAACACATGTCAGATAAAGTGTAAGGTTGAAAACAATGAAAACCTGGCAAGAAAAGGTTGAAACCCTAGCCCACACCTATATTGTACTTTTACCCTGGGTTTGAAACTGGAGAATTCCTCTGGAGAAATTAAAGATCCCTAAAGAAAAGACCCCTATAGTACCATTAAAGGCCTTGTAAAGAAAGAACCAGGGCTCGTCCAGTTTGGGAGAGTGACAGGCCCAGGGAGGGCATGAAAGCTCCATACATCCTTCTCACTCCATACCTAGCCTATTGCATCCCTTTCTT
>NW_006291614.1:27387-32765 GCF_000327345.1 Myotis davidii | reverse complement strand
GTGTCTCATTAGATTTCTTGTAGATCGCAATAGCTTTATTGGCGGCTTCTAGACAGTTCTTGAGAGCCCTTAAAAGTGTGGTTCTGAACTCTATATCCTCCATGGACAATTTTGTCCTGTTTCTTTGTCTCGGCATTTTTTATGCTTTCTTGGTGCACCCCCTAGTGGTCTTTGTGTGCTGTCTTGTTGTAGTTAAGCCTTGATTGTTGTCGTTGATACTCGGGGGATTTGACCTCCAGGCCAGTTGGCTGTGAGAATCAGCTGTGTCTACCTGCATCCCTTTCTTTAGGCTTTTTCAGAGTCATGCCTGAAAGGGTAAAGCCATATAATACTGAGATCATGCCTGCTTTTGGAACCTGCCAAAATCAAATGATATCCTGCAAACTTGAGGGTCCTTGCCCCAGGAGACATTTTTTCATAAACATGCTTAAGAATGAGACTTATTATTATTAATATTATTATTATTATTTTAACTTTAAAAAGTCTTTATTTGTTCTCAAGAATCTTCTGGTTCATGGGGAGAATATTTCAACCTTCATAAAAATTAACATTGTGGCTTTACTAGTTGTAAGATATATATATATATATATCATATGATGGCATGTTGATAATTGTCCATGAGATTCAGCAATGTTCCAATTCTGTTAATTAATATTTTAGAGCAAGTTTCTTCTTCAGATCCATTATCTGCTTTGGATTTGACAATAATCTAAAGTAATACATTGGTTAAAAAACAGATTTAAATGTGCATATATATATATTTAAAGCACTAACTGTGTTTTTTTATTGTCTAAAGTTTTATATATGTCTCCTTTTTCCCTGATTGGCCCCCCTACCCCTCAGCCATTCCCACCGGGGCAATTGCCCACAGCCCCAGTGTCTGTGTCCATTGGTTATGTGAATATGCATGCATACAGGTTCTTTGGTTGCTCTCTAACTCTACCACCTCTCCTGCCATTTGTCTCTGGATCTATTTTTGTTCATCAAATTATGTTGATCATTATATCCCACATATGAGTGAGATCCTGTGATATTTATCTTTCTCCAACTGGCTTATAAAGGGATATTTTTAAGAAGAAGAAAGAGAAAAACCCACAGGAACATAAATATGAATGTCAATAAATACATACCTATCAATAATCATTTAAATGTAAATGGATTAAATGCTCCAATTAAAATACAGAGTAACTGAATGAATAACGAATATATATATAGGGTACAAGAGAACCACTTCAGATTGAAAGATACACAAATTAAGAAGAGTAAAAGGATAGGAAAAAAATTTTTTGCAAATGGAAACAAAAAAAGCTGAGGTTGCAATACTTATATCAGACAAAATAAACTTTAAACAAAATAGGCTATAATGGACAATAAAGGACATTACATAACGATAAAATGTTCAATCCAACAAAAAGATATACCTCTTGTAAACATTTATGCACTCATAGTGGTTAATAATGTGGATTTTGTAATCAAAGAAAACACAATTGAAAGGGCGAGGGCTGCGCCCTCCATCTTGCCCCGAATCCTCCATTTTGGGCAGCAGCCATGTGCTCAGTGAGCAGCTTCTTCGCGGAAGCCCAAGCCTCTGCTAGCCATGCCCAGGATTTCTTTAAACTAACCAATGACAATCAAGGGATGTGCGCGCCATAGATATGACCACATCCTGTGTAACAAGACCCGACTTGCACCTGGCCAATTGGCAGGGCCCACAGTCATCTCTCCTCCCCTCACTCCACCCCCCCTATTAAAACCCCTTTTCCCACGGGGCTGGCACTCTCCTCTCACTGTTACGTTGGTAGACGCTGGGAGCCAAACCCAGGTTTGTGATAATAAAGACTCTCTGCTTTTGCGTTAGACACAGCTGGCTCCCTGTTGGTCTATTGGGGATCTTGAAATCTGGGCATAACAACAATAATTTCAAGAGAAACATCAAAAGTGCTTTATTCAAAGTAATGACCATCTCTAGCTACACATTTTCCCCATCTTTCAGGTAATTTGTGGATACTGTCCCAATAGAACTTTTCTTGTTTTGAGACAGACCATTCAGAGACCCAATTTTCTACTTCCTCGTACATTCTGAAGTATACTTCTCAGAAAGTGCATGTGCCATTGATCGGATCAAGTGGTAATCTGAAGGAGCAAGGTCTGGTGAATATGGCGGGTGGGTTAATACTTCCCAGGCAAGGTCTTTTTTTTTTTTTTTAAATATATTTTATTGATTTTTTTACAGATAGGAAGGGAGAGAGATAGAGAGTTAGAAACATCGATCAGCTGCCTCCTGCACATCTCCTACTGGGGATGTGCCCGCAGCCCAGGTACATGCCCTTGACCGGAATCGAACCTGGGACCTTTCAGTCCGCAAGCCGACGCTCTATCCACTGAGCCAAACCGGTTTCGGCCCAGGCAAGGTCTTTGAACGTGTCTTTAACTGGTTTTGAAGTGTGTGATGGTGCTGATACCAAATTTTTGGACTGGAACCTGGATTCTTTGTCTGCCGGAATCTAAGAATGAATCCATGGACAGAAAATGGTATAGCAAAGGTGGAAATTTATTGAAGAACTAGTACAGACTCCTACTCGGGGAGAGGGAAAGAATCCCACAGAACTGACTCCCATGTAGGGAGGGGGAAGAGTCCCATTGGGTTCCTTTCCCTGTGGCTTATAAAGGCTGAGATCCTGGTGCCTTGATATCTCCTCTGATTGGTCAATATTCCCCATTGAGTTGGTTACATAGTAACTCCTGAGCTCAAAGGTTGAACCTCACATGGGACATGTGAGTTTCTCTCCACTCCTTCCCTCTTGGCTTTCTTCTTTTCCATCTGAATGAAGGGCTTCCTTCTCTTTATTTTGTAAATATAGACCTCTCTTAGCTACTTCTTATGTAAATGCAACTGCACCTGGCTTCCTTGTGTTATGAGACTGTACCTTCTCCCAGTTTGCAGCCCCGTAATTTTTCATGGATCCCAATTCTAAAAAAACCCTAAGCCTGCCTATGTTCCCCCCAAATTCCTACTTCAGTGCGTTATCATGAAGCAAAATTACTTTGCCCTGTCTTCTGGCCCATTCTGGTCATTTCATGATCAAAGCGTGGTTCAAATTGATTATTTGTTGTTGGTAGCGATCAGTATTAATGGTTTCACCTGGTTTTAGAACAGCGGTTCTCAACTTGTGGGTTGAATGACCCCTTTGAGGTCGAACGACCTTTTCACAGGGGTCGTCTAAGACCATCGGAAAACACATATTGTTTTTGTGATTAATCACTATGCTTTAATTATGTTCAATTTGTAACAATAAAAGTACATCCTGCATATCAGATATTTACATTACGATTCATAACAGTAGCAAAATTACAGTTATGAAGTAGCAACGAAAATAATTTTATGATTGGGGGTCACCACAACATGAGGAACTGTATTAAAGGGTCGCGGCATTAGGAAAGTTGAGAACCACTGTTTTAGAAGCTCATAATAAACCACACCTTCCTAATCACACCAAACGCAGAGCATTGTCTTCTTTCTGTGATAAATTGAATATCAGTAAAAAATTTTAACAAGGATGGGGTCAAAGATAGGTAACCAGACATAACTCCAAGTCTCCCATTCCCAGACATCGGCACTTCAAGGTCCTGATTAGACCCTTGTAACTGTAAATCAAGGACATTTGTGGTTCCTGGGGATAAAAGCTCTCTGAGCACTAAGCTCGGGGGTGCTGCAGGAGCAGAAAGCCTGTGGAAGTCACTGGTCAGTTCAATAAATCCTCGCTTGCTGTTTAAGACCTAATTGGAGTTAGTGGTCTTATTCCCTCGAATGTTGGTCCACAACATTTGGAGGCCGCAGCGAGATACCCGGCAGGGGTGAGAGGGACCCCCTATCTAGGGCAAGAGGCTTCTCTCGCATCCATCACCGGGCAAGCGTTGAGGACTTATTGAAAAATCCTGCAGGAGGTAAGGACAGAAGGTGCCTGGGGTGAGATCTCACAGGAGAGTCAAGGGGAGGGCTGGACGCAGCACTACCTCCCGACTCCAGCAGGTGGCCCATGACAGTGGCCACAGCATCTGGCAAGTGTGACTTTCGGTTGCACAGGACTTGTCTGTCTGGTGTTTGTTGTCAAAATGGGACAGTCGTTATCTGCTTTTGTGTGCTCCCCGCTGCAATGTTTTCTTAAGAATTTTCAGGACTTCAAGAAGAGAGCCAGAAACTACGGATATGATGTTAATGCTTTTGATTTACAGTGATTCTGTGAATGGGAGTGGCCCACTTTCCAGGTGTGGTGGCCGGATGCAGGGTCTTTTGATTTGACCACTGCCTACCAGGTCCATCAGGTCATATACGTCCACCCAGGGCATCCTGATCAAATTCCTTATATTCAGGTTTGGGTTGACTTATTGTCCGAGAAACTCTGGTGGATGAGGGCATGCCTCCCGAGGGGAAAATCGGGACAGAGACAGACACTTCTTTTGACTGGGCCCCAGAAGGGAAAGGCTGCCCTGGTCCTTCAGGGAGAGCAGGAAGAACCCATTAGCCAGCCGCACCCCAGCGGCGGATCCGGGTGAGCCCCGGCCTCAGGCCCAGGCCATGCCACCAGCCCTTGACCAGGAGCCCCTGCCTCCCCCGATGCTAGTTGTCTTCCCTCTGGACCCACCGACGGGAGGGGCTTTGTCATCCTCCAACCCCTTCAGTTTGTCCCATACTAGACAGGGAACGGAATATGGAGCTTCCAGGGGTGTTGGGCAGGCGGCCCCAGCACCTCCCCTGCCCTTTAGGCAGGCTAGGCCAGAGGACTGCGGCCCGGACAGCCAGCCTTTCATGATTTATGTCCCTTTCTCAACTAGTGATTTGTATAATTGGAAGAATCAAAATTCCTCTTTTTCTCAGAACCCTCAGGGTCAGATCTCTCTGCTGGAGTCAGTCTTTTTTACCCACCAACCCAAGTGGGATGACTGCCAGCAGTTACTGCAGACCCTCTTCACCTCAGAGAGAGAGGGTGAATGATCAGAGAGGGAGGGAGGACTACTATAGCAGTAGTATGCTTTTCACCGAAATTCCCACTGTTTAAAGGGAGACAAACAACTGGACTGGGAGACAGGGGGATTGGTTGGAGAGATCAAAAGTAAGAGGAAAAATCTGTGGGGGAAAGCAACGGGCCCTGGGCTGAGAGATAGGGGCGGAGTGTCGGCAGTTATTTTACTGGCTACAGACTGCTCTGCAGGCATAGGGGTTTCGTCTGTAGCTTACCAGCAGATGCCTTATCAACTGACTTCAAGGTTGCAAGTTTTCTGTAAGTGCAATTAATCTTTTTCTGCCCTAGTTTATTACATTAAAAAACAACTAAACTCCCAGGAGCAAAGCAGAGGAGAAACGGAGCTGCAGCCTGGAG
>NW_006291614.1:26743-27367 GCF_000327345.1 Myotis davidii | reverse complement strand
CTGTCCTGCTGCTGCCCAGTGAGTAATGAGTGTTTTACAACAAGCAATATAAGACTTGGGGCTTTGGCTTGCAGGCTACAGCAGTTAAGCCAGAATCCAGTGACTGGTACTAGCCTTCCTACAGCCCCAGGAATAGAGCAGCAAGCCTGGGATCTATGAAAGCTGCAGATAGAGCTAGCGGAAGCTCCCTGTTTGCATATGTACTGAAAGGGTTCAGTACCTGTTGCTGCTGGAAGAGAAGGGGCTGATATCCCCTTCCAGTGCACTCCCTTTGAAGAGGCCTGGTCGCTACTCTGCCATAAAGGGGACTGGTGGAAAGACAAGGAAGGCAGGGCCCTGTAACTAATAAACAGGGTTAACAAAAGGGAAAAGAAAAGGGCACTATCCCTGGACCTGGGAGCCATCAGGACTTTGAAATTCTCCAAGAGAGGAGGAGTCTTACTCAGAGACTGGCCTAAACTTTGTTGGGTTAAGAGGACTAGAGGTTGCATATTGAACTTGTAAACTGCGGTTTGCTAGGCAGAGGTCCAAGCCCAGTTGTATAGGGGTTAAGCTACCTGTGTACAGCAAAACAACTTTCTCCTGTGCCAGAATACATTTTAAGGAAGTTGGACAGACTGTGAT
>NW_006291614.1:18492-26538 GCF_000327345.1 Myotis davidii | reverse complement strand
CAACCTGTATACTATCTTGCAGGCCTGTGTGACCATGCCCATGTCAGGGGTGGCACAAACCTCAACTGTAGGAAACTGGGGAAGGCCTGTTTAGACCATAGGGGGTTAGTAAAGTGGTGAATACTAGCCCTCTGTTACGGGAATTACCGACCCTGTGAGGTCCTGTGACATGTAAGACCCTGTAAAGAAATAAAGCTCCTTTAGTTCGTTCCGAGAGAACAAGTCAAGTAAGGGAAACCCTACTATAGGGACAGCTGAGACTGTCTATTTGAATATAGACACATTGTAAATTTCTTCTTGCCATTTAAAGACAATTACTCTGAAGAGTCTATGAAAAGGGACTGGCAAGGAAAATCAGAAAATCTTAGAGCAGGTCAGTATGTTTTTCTCCTTATATAATCCCTCCGGAATTTGGCAATGTTTAATAAATCATGGCAATACATTTCTTTGCATGGACTCAATAAGACTGGTTCCTAATAGTGGTTTTATTAACGGAAAACTTTGACTGGAGTACCATGTTTTAAAAAGACCTGTCTGGACTCTGAAGACTTGAAGCCAATAAGAGTGCCACGGAAAAAGCCTGGTACCCTGCTTGGGAGCCCTGAAGATGGCTGGCACTGGAGTGCCAGGCCCATGCCCTACCATCACTGGTGGTTGGTCAGAGTAGAAGGAGAGCAATAAGGATGCTTCTGCGTCCCTGCAGAACCCCCATGCACTCTGAGCCATGATGAGTAGGAGGGCTACTGAGATGGACCTTAAAGCCTAGGGCGTAGGCCCAGGTGGAGTCACTACAAGTGAGGGATTCACCTAACTCAGCAGATACTGCGGGCAGGCCTGATGGCAGCTGGATGGCTTGGCTTCCTGGGCCTATGGGGTACATTAAGATTCAATCATGAAATTCTGGCAAAGGTAATCAGTTGCCACTCTTGTTGTGTTTATGCAAACATCAGGCCAAATTGAATACAACAGATAAATTAATCTTGATTTGGTTTTTGATAAACACAGAGGTAATTTTGAGGAGAAATACACTATTTCAATAGAGGTTGTTAAAACTAAAATGTTTTCTTTTCCTTCTACCGGACCATTTGTTATAGTTTGTCTCCATCAGGTCACAATTCCACCTCCTTCTGTGCCCAGGCCTCATCATCCCTCTGACAGGTAGCAAGGATCTCTTGGCTCTGAAAGAAAACTTCGTCCCTCCTCAGCACGAAGCAGCTACAGAAGAAATGCAACACCCATTTTCCCTGAAAGAAATCAGAGCCAGGATCCTTGAGGTATGTGAGACAAGGGGCATAGCCAAAGAGGTACTCACCTAAAGTCTCAGCCCTTAACCTTGCTACACTGCTCCCGGATGAAGGGGGTGAGCCTCCACTTCACAATTGTGAAGAGGTCTTGACCACCTTGATCTCTCTTCAAGAGGACCTGAGGGACACCCCCTTGCCCGACCCAGAGGTAACCCTCTACACGGATGGCAGCAGTTACGTAGAAGATGGGCTTCAGTATGCTGGGGCGGCAGTGGTGTCTGAGGAGGAGGTAGTCTGGGCGCAGGCCCTGGGCCATGGAACTTCGGCTCAGAAGGCTGAGCTCATTGCTCTAACCCAGGCTCTCTGGTGGGGGAACGGCAAGAGACTGAATGTCTATACTGTCAGCCGGCATGCTTTCGCTACCGTCCATGTACATGGGGCACTGTACCAAGAGAGAGGCCTTTTGACCTCAGGTAGAAAGGACATTAAGAACACCCCCGAGATCCTTGCACTGCTGGCGGCTATCTGGGGGCAGAAGGAGGTAGCTGTTATACACTGCCGGGGGCACCAGAAGGATGACACCCCCATAGCCCGAGGCAATAGACTAGCTGATCAAGCAGCAAAGGAAGCCGCCAAAAGACCGGTAGGGCCCCTACAGGTCTTAGTGGCCCTCCCAGACTGCCAGCTGCCCAACACCCCAACCTACACGAAGAGAAAGAAGAGCAAACAAAAGGACTAGGGGACCAGGTAACCAGGGGAGGATGGCTGAAACTCCCGGACCACCGTCTGTTCCTCCCAGAAAGCCTGGGAAGAATCATAGTAGAGCAGACCCATAGGGGAACCCATCTCGAAGGCACCAAGCTGGCTGAGCTTCTTTGCAAGGATTACTACATTCCAGGACTACAGATGGCCAAGGATGTGGCTCAGAGATGCCAGGAGTGTGCCCAAGTGAACCTCGAGCCCCCCTATTACGTAGGGATCAGATCTTTGGCTCCATTTGGGGCAAGTGTGGCCCACGTCCGCAACGTATCCATGGATGCAGAAACCCCGGGACTATGTGCATGGTGAAAAGGGATGAGGAGATTAACTTTAGAAGATATTACTGGAGCTGGGCTGTGTGTCGCATCTGCCAATTACTCCCTCCCCGATTCCCCCTATGCAGAAAATTGTAACCAGACACTCTGACTTCCTGAGAGACCAGGGTCCAGGACCCCCTGGTACCTGGTGGCCCCAAATGGTACCTGGTGGGCATGCATCACCGGAATGACCCCCTGCATACTCTCCCTAAACCTCCAGACTGGGCCCGAGCCAGGGCTCTGCGTCCTAACTCATATCCTGCCGCAAGTGTATTATTACTCAGGGGAAGGAGGAAGGGAGCACCTCCTCATAGAGCCTCGGCGGATTAAGAGAGCCCCGGTTCTGGTTCCCCTACTCGTAGGACTCGGAATTGCAGGATCCACAGTGGTAGGGACAGCCGCCCTAGTGACAGGACATCAAAATTACAAAGAACTGGGTAATCAAATTGACCAAGACCTGAGTACCCTAGAAAAATCCATAGGACAGTTGGAGGAATCAGTAGGGTCCTTAGCTGAAGTAGTCTTACAGAACAGGAGGGGACTCGACCTACTCTTCCTGAAACAAGGGGGACTGTGCCTAGAATTAGGGGAGGCGTGTTGCTTCTACACCAGGGGTCCTCAAACTACGGCCCGCCGAAAACATTTATCCAGCCCGCCGAGTGTTTTTGCCGCCGCTGCCTGTTGCTTAGCAGCCGACTGGTCCTGGCCCGCAGTGTGCATGTGTGGAATGTGCGCTGCACTCTCCGACTTCCCTCCTTCTCTCTGTCTCTCGACTCCTCCTCTCAGTCTTGGGTGTGGCCTGACAAGTCACAAGCTTGCCTTTTCAGAGCCTGCAGCTGCCTGAGGACCGAGGTAAGAACAAAGTTAGGATTTATTTATTTTTTTTTGAAGTTAGGAGGTCTATTTTTTTTTTTTTATTTTGCAGTTAGTAGGGCCTTTTTTTTTTGAAGTTAGGAGAGCCTTTTTTTGAAGTTTTGTTTTTTTTTACTCCAAAATAAGATATGTGCAATGTGCATAGGAATTTGTTCATTTTTTTTTTTAAAATATAGTCCGGCCCTCCAACTGTCTGAGGGACAGTGAACTGGCCCCCTGTTTAAAAAGTTTGAGGACCCCTGTTCTACACTAACCACTCTGAGGTAATCAGAGAAAGTTTAAGTCAGTTAAGGAAATGGCTGATGGACAGAGAAGCGGCCCGTAAGGCAGAGGGGAACTGGTATGAGAATCTGTTCTCCTGGTCCCCCTGACTACAACCCTCTTATCCACTGTGGCAGGGCCCCTCCTCCTCCTAATAGTAGGTCTCATTTTTGGACCCTGCCTGCTCAGGTTTCTCCTCAATTTTATCCAAGTCCGAATCCAAGCTGTCAAACTCATGGTCCTGCACACCCAGTACTCTCAGCTAGTGGATACTAGTGATGAATCCAGGGTCTGAATTCGTCTCTCAAGACCAGTAGGGAGTGTGAGGAATTGAATGTCAGTAAAAAATTTTAACAAGGATGGGGTCAAGGATAGGTAACCAGGCATAACTCCAAGTCTCCCATTCCCAGACATCAGCACTTCAAGGTACTGATTAGACCCTTGTAACTGTAAATCAAGGACATTTGTGGTTCCTGGGGATAAAAGCTCTCTGAGCACAAAGCTCTAGGCTGCTGCAGGAGGAGAAAGCCTGTGGCAGTCACTAGCCAGTTCAATAAATCCTCGCTTGCCGTTTAAGACTTAATTGGAGTCAGTGGTCTTATTCTTGCGAATGTTGGTCCACAACATTTCCAAAGCGATTTGGCCTTGCAGTCGATGTTGATGGTTGACCTAGATCAACCCATGATTGTGTGCATTTGGGATTCTCAAAATAAATTCATTTTTCATCACCATTCACAATTCGATGCAAAAAAGACTTTCTTTCATGCCTTTGAAGCAACATTTTAGTGATGACTTTTCAGTTTTCCATTTGTCTTTTGTTCAGCTGATGTGGCACCCATTTTCCTCCCTTTAAAACCTTTCTCATTGCTTGTAAATGATCGGAAGTTGTTTGCTGGGCAACGTTTAATCTTTCTGCAAGTTGCTTTTGAATTTGACACGCATCTTCATCCAATAATGTTTGTAATTGCTGGCAATGAATTAAAACTTCCTGCAAATGCTCCTTTTTTGGGCATGAAATTCGACATTTTTAAGTGTTAAAGTATCTATGATGTTAACACCTTCTGAAAATTTGACATATGAAGTTTTGAAGCTTGTTTTCAATACAACAAAATAGCATACATATCAAACCGCATATATATTGATAGATCCTCCCTTCCCCCAACTGGTGGGTGGAGTATGACGTAACCTGCAGCCCAGAAATACCTGAGTGACTAATCATGTACCTTATATGGACTATACATTGGACCACCAATCCACACCTGCCAAATACTCTAAGCCCTTGTCCTATATGGACAATGCAGTAAGCCGCCAATCAGTGTGCGCCGTGTACACTAAACCCCCCGCCCCTTCCCATTCCGCCCCTCAAAATGTGTGCCCACCCCTGCACGTGCTGCTGTCCTCCCCTTGCGAGACAGCCCAGCAGGTCCTTCTCCTCTAATAAAGCCTGTAGTCCTGGTTTTCGGCCTCTGTCTGATTTTTCATATATATATCAATATATGTGTAACTCTATGTATTGAAAAAAAATCCACATTATTAACCAGTACAACTAGTAAAGGAGCACCTACATATATAAACCAAACATTGATGGGCATAAAGAGAGAGGTTGAGAGCAATACAGTCAAAATATGGGACTCTAACACCTCATTGACCTCAATACATAGATCTTCTTACACAGAGAATCAGTGAGAAAAGAGCAACTTCAAATGATTTTCAAAGTATTTCACTACAAAGCAGCAGAATATCCATTCTTTACAAGTGCACGTAGAACACTTTCCAGGATAGATTATGTGTTAGGCCACATAACAAGTCTCAATAAATTTTAGAACGTTGAAATTACATCAAGCATCTTCTCTGGTATGAAAGTAAAAATAAATTCAAAAAAAACCCCCACACAAATACATGATGCTGCATACCATGTTACTAAACAATGAAAAGGTTAACAATGATATCAGGAAATAAACAACCCCAAATCTATTAAATATAGCAAAAACAGCCCTATGAGGGAAATTCATAGCAAGACCAGCTTGTCTCAGGAAATAAGAAAAATCTCAAATAAACAATCTAACCTTACATTGAAAGGAACTAGAAAACACAGAAACAATTTTTAAAAAGCACAAAATGAGTGGAAGGAAATCATTACGATCAGGCCAAAAATAAACAAAATGGAGTCTAAAAAAATTACAAAAGATCAATGAAATCAAGAGCTGGATCTTTGAAAAGATAAACAATATTGATAAACCTTCAACCAGACACATCAAAAAAAATGAGAGAGGACTCAAAGAAATAAAACTAGAAATAAAAAAAGGCGAAATGACAACTGACACAACATAAATACAAAGGATCATAAGAAAATACTACACAGAATTATATGACAATAATTGGACAATATGGAAGAAATAGATAAATTACTAGAAGCACACACTCTAAATCAAGAAGAAACAGAGAATCTGAGTAGAACAATTACTACCAAAAATTGAATTAGTAATTAAAAAAACTCCCAATGAACAAAAGTCTTGGACTGGTTGGCTTCACAGGTGAATTTTACCAAACATTCAAAGAACTAACTATTATTTTTCTCAAACTATTCTAAAAAATTAAAGAGATTGGAAGACTCCCAAGTTCATTTTATGAGGCCAGCATTATACTGATTCTAACACCATGTATAGGCATTATAAAGAAAGAAAATTATAGAGCAATGTCTCTGATGAACATAGATGCAAAAAATCCTCAGCAAAACATTAGCAAACCAAATTCAGCAATACATTTAAAAGATTATACACCCTGATCAAGTGATATTTATTCCTTGGTGAAAGGATGGTTCAATATCCACAAATCAATTAACATGATATGCCACATAAAATGAAAGATAAAAATCACATCATCATAGCAATAGATGCAGAAAAAAAGCATTTGACAAAATCTAGCACCCATTTATGATAAAGACTCTTAGCAAAGTGGGAGTAGAGGGAACATACTTCAATATAATAAAGGCCATATACGACAAACCCACAGCTAACATCATATTCAACAGGGAGAAACTGAATGTATTTTCCTTAAGATTACAAGATAACATTGTCCACTTTCACCACTTTATTAAACACTCATGGCTTGGTGCACGGATTCATGCACATTGAAAGGAAATTAATTAGAAGAAATAGTTTAATACCGCTATTCACCCTTTCTTTATAATAGAAGTGTCAATTAGTCAGAAATGACCTTTAACACTGTCCTGCACTAGAGATTGCGAGCTATAGAGGATCTACCTAAAACATAGTCATAAACCCAAATAGACAACCAAAATGAAGAGACAAAGAAACAACCCCCAAATGAAAGAACTAGTGCAGAGGTTCAACCTTCCTAATTAAGCAGAGATAAGAAATTTATCTGAAACAGAGTTCAGAGTAATGATGTTAAAAATGCTCAACAGTATGAAACAAAAAACAAAAACAAAACCTTTAATACAGTTCCTCATGTTGTGATGACCCCCAACCACAAAATTATTTTCGTTGCTACTTCATAACTGTAATTTTGCTACTGTTATGAATCATAAATATCTGATATGCAGGATGTATTTAGGCGACCCCTGTGAAAGGGTCGTTCAACCCCCTAAGGGGTCACGACCCACAGGTTGAGAACCGCTGAACAAGTGGATTCTTCAGAAGAAGAGAAAATGAAGCAGCAATAAGAAATTTATCTGAAATAGTGTTTAAAGTAATGATGTTAAAAGTGCTCAACAGTATGAAAAAAGATAGTAACTATGAAAAAAGAACAGTCTGAGATAAAGAATGACATAACACAAATAAAGAATACACAGCAGATTAGGGGAAGCTGAGGACTGAATCAGTGAATTAGAAGACAGAGTTGAAAATATCACTCAATTAGAGAACCAAAAAGAAAAAAAACAATTAAAAAACAGGAGGAGAAAAAAACTAAGATGGCGGCATAGATAAACACCGGGAAATTGCTGCCTCTCACAACAATTGAAAAATACATCAAAAACACAAAACGGACATCATCCAGAACTACAGGAAGGCTGGCTGAGTGTAAATTCTACAACTAGAAGGAAAGAAAAGCACACTGAGAGCCAGAGGAGCTGCGGAAGTAAAGTGCAGAGGTAGGGGGCTCGCGCGCGCCGAAAGGGTCTGGCACCTGAGGACGTGGCTGTCATTTTGAATCAGGAGGGAGTCACAAGCTCCCAAGGGCTCTGAACTCCGGTTCCGGGAAGTCTCTGGGGACCCAGGACTCATACGGGGAGAAACAGGACTGTCTGGCAGCGGGCGAACTTGAGGGCGGCTTTCCCTCAGAGGTGCTTGCAGCCCTTACCGGACACTGAGGCTTCTCCTTAGGGCAGGGCTGAGGATCCGCCATAGCTGCTTGCTCCGCCCTTTGATTCCTCGAGACCCCGTGCCACCCAAGCTGCAGCAGAGGCTTTTGCATATGAATGCCCCGGCCATTTGCAACCTGTAATTACCTAACTGCAGCCAGGTCAGACAGACCCAGAACTTCTAAGAGAAGGCCCAAGGCCCCACAGCGCTTGCATCCTTCACAGCTGAGCCTTATCAAGGCACTTCCAAACTCCAAAAAAAAGGGAA
>NW_006291614.1:8200-17054 GCF_000327345.1 Myotis davidii | reverse complement strand
ATTAAAAGACAGACTTGAAAATATCACTCAGAGAACCAAAAAGAAAAAAAAAAACAATTAAAAAACAGGAGGATATCTTAAGGGAGTGTGGGACAATGTGAAACATAACAATATTAGAACAGTAGGTATGCCCAAACAGACCCACGCTCAGACACATCATAATTAAAATGCCAAAAATTAAAGACAAAGAGAGAATCT
The DNA here is from genome assembly GCF_000327345.1 of Myotis davidii. Lineage (NCBI taxonomy): Eukaryota > Metazoa > Chordata > Mammalia > Chiroptera > Vespertilionidae > Myotis > Myotis davidii. The sequence goes on along the minus strand of NW_006291614.1, from coordinate 16,856 downwards.
TAAGGCAGCAAGAGAAAAGATAACTGTTACCTACAAAGAAGTTCCCATAAGGCTGACACCTGATTTATCAACAGAAATTCTACAGGCCAGAAGGGAATGGCATGAAGTACGCAAGGTAATGGAAGCAAGGATCTGAGACCAAGATTACTATATCCAGCAAGGCTATCATTCAAAATAGATGGTCAAATAAAGAGCTTCCCAGACAAAAAAAAAAAAAATGTCTAAAGGAGTTCATCACCACCAAGCCAGCATTACAAGAAATGCTGAAGGGATTGCTGTAAGAGATTGCTGAGAAAAATAAACAGAGAGAAAATGTTAGCCATACAGAATTAAAATGGCTATAAATAAGTACCTCTCAATAATAACCCTAAATGTAAATGGATTAAATGCTCCAATCAGGGTGTAGGGTAGCTGAATGGATACAAAAAAATTACCCAACTATATGCTGTCTATAAGAGACCCACCTCAAAACAAAAGACACAGACAGGATGAAAATGAAGGGATGGAAAAAATATTTTCCATGCAAATGAAAAAGAAAAAAAGCCGGAGTAGCAATACTCATATCCAACAAAAATAGACCTTAAAAGCATCATGCTAAGTGAAATAAGTCCGTCAGAGAAAGATAAATATCATATGACCTCATTCATTTGTGGAATATAGTGAACAACATAAACTGATGAACAAAAATAGAGCCTGAGGGGGAAAATATATACTAGAATATAATAGAAGTAATCCTGTTATTTGCAGATTTTACATATTTCCTACAATTTTTATGATATAATGCTATATTAGTACAGTTTTGGTAATATTATTATACTTAAAATCCGTTTATTCTTGAAATACTAATGTTTATTGCATGTAATATTATATATGTAAGATCATTTTTCTTGAATAATTGGTGTTCATGGCATGTAACATCATATTTAAAATTGTTTTTCTTGGAAAAAGAAAAAGAATAAACTCAAAATGAGTTAAAGCATTAAATGTAAAACCCCAAGCTATAAAAATCCTAGAAGAAAACAGGCAGTAAATTCTCTGACAATGCTCTTAGAAAAAAAAAAAATATATATGTATATATATATATAGTTTTGTAATATATCTTCCTGGCAAGGGAAACAAGAGGGAAAAAATTTAAAAATGGGACTACATAAAATTAACAAGTATTTGCACAGTAAAGGAAACCATCAACAGAACAAAAAGACAGCCTATGGATTGAGAAAAGATATTTGCCAGTGATACATCTGATATGGATTAATATCCAAAATTTATAAAAAATTCATACAACTCAACAGCCAAAACACAATCCAATTCAAAAGTGGGCAAAGGATCTGAATAGACACTTCTTCAATGAGGACACACAGATGGCCATTAGATATATGAAAAGATGGCCAACTTCACTAATCATCAGAGAAATGCAAATTAAAATCACAATGAGATACTACCTCACACCTGTCAGAATGGCTATTATTAATAAATCAACAAACAACAAGTGTTGGCTAAGTAATGGTGAAAAGAGAACCCTTGTGCACTGTTGGTGGGGATGTAGATTGGAGCAGCCACTATAGAAAACAGTATGGATGGTGCAGAGAAAATTAAAATGAATAGCCTATGACCTACATTTCCACTTCTGGGTATAAATTTGAAGAAACCCAAAACACTAATTCAAAAGAATATATGCACCTCTATGTTCATTGCAGCATTATTTACAAAGATATGAAAGCTATCCAAATGCCCATCAATAGATGAGTGGATAAAAAAATGTGGTACATATATAAATGAAATATTACTTAGCCATAAAAAGGAATGAAACCCGTGCACTGCTGGTGGGAATGCAGACTGGTGCAGCCACTGTGGAAAATAGTATGGAGTTTCCTCAAAAAATTAAAAATGAAACTCCCATTTGACCCAATGATCCCACTTCTAGGAATATATCCCAAGAAATCAGAAACACCAATTGGGAAGGATATATGCACCCCTATGCTCATAGTTGTATAATTTACAATAGCCTAAGTGCCCATCAGCAGATGAGTGGATTAAAAAACTGTGGTATATCTACACAATGAAATACTATGCTGCTGTAAAAAAAGAAGAGCTCTTACCATTTGCAACAGCATAGACGAACCTGGTGAACATTATGCTAAGCGAAATAAGCCAGTTGGAGAAAGATAAATATCACCTGATCTCACTCATTTGTGGAATATAATAAACAACATAAACTGATGAACAAAAATAGATCTAGAGACAGAGAAGCATAAAACAGACCATCAAACCTCAGAGGGAAGGCAGGGTCAGGGGCGGGTAAGAGATTAACCAAAGGACTTGTATGCATGCATATAAGCATAACCAATGGATGCTGACACTGGGGCAGTGGGGGAATGTCCTAGGGGGTAGGAGTGGCCTGGGAGAGGTTGATGGGGGAAAAAGGAGACATGTAGTACTTTAAATAATAAAGAATAATAATAATAAAAGTAATGAAATTTTACCATCTCCAATGTATAGGTGGACCTAGAGGGTGTTATACTAAGTGAAGGAAGTCAGACATACAAATACCATATGATTTCACGCACATATGGAATTTAAAGAAGAAAATAAATGAACAAGCAAAAAGAAACAGACTCCTAGATACAGAGAACAGATTCATGGTTCCCAGAGAAGAGGGAGGTTTGGAGTTGGGTGAAAAGGTGAAGGGATTAAAAAAATTCAATTTGGTAGTTATAAAATAGTCACAGAGATGTAAAGTACAGCTTAGGGAATATAGTCAATAATATTTTTAAAATAATCCTTTATTGTTGAAAGTATTACATATGACTCCTTCTTTCCCCCATTGACTCACTCCAGCCCACCCCATCCCCCACCCCAGGCCTTCACCACCCCATTGTCTGTGGCCATGGGCCATGCATATATGCACACAAGGTTCTTGGTTGATTACTTGCCACCCACCTACCCTCCCCGCCTTCCCTCCGAGATTCCAAACTCTGTTACATGCTTCCATGACTCTGGATCCACTCCATTCATCAGTTTATTTTGTTACTTCTATTCCACATATGAGTGAGATCATATGAAATTTGTCCTTATCTGACTGACTTACTTCACTTAGCATGATACCTTCCAGGTCCCTCCATGCTGTCTAAAGAGTAAGAGGTACTTCTTTTTTACTGCTGCATATTATTCCATAGTATACTAATAAATGTACCAAATATGTTCTCTCATATAGTGAGCTCCCTTTTTGATTTGTTGATGATTTCTTTTGCTATGCAGAAGTTTTTTATTTTGATGTAATTCCATTTGTTTATTTTCTCTTTAGTTTCCTTTGCCCTAGGAAATTATCCGTAAACACATTGCTAGGAGACATGTCTGAGATTTTGCTGCCTATGGTTTCTTCTAGGATTTTTATGGTTTCATGACTTACATTTAAGTCTTTTATACATTTTGAGTTTATTCTTGTGTATGGTGGTCAAGTTTCATTTCTTGCATGTATCTGTCCAATTTTCCCAACACCATTTATTGAAGAGACAGTTTTCACTCCATTGTATGCTCTTGTCTCCTCTGTCAAGTATTAATTGAGCATAATGGCTTGAGTCAATTTCCGGGGTCTCTGTTCTGTTCCATTGACTATTATGCCTGTTCTTGTGCCAGTTATAGGCTGTTTTGATTACTGTGGCTTTGTAGTATAGCTTGAAATCTGATATTGTCATTCCTCCAACTTTGTTTTTCTTTCTCAAGATTGCTGCAGCTACTTGAGGTATCTTTTTGATTCCATATAAATTTTTGGAGTATTTTTCTAGATCTGTGAAATATGCTGTTGGTATTTTAATGGGGATTGCATTGAATCTATAGATTGCTTTGAGTAGTATGGACATTTTAATGATGTTGATTCTACCGATCCATGAACCTGGTATATTTTTCCACTGTTTATAGCTTCTTCGATCTCTTTTTTCAAAGCCCTGTGGTTTTCTGAGTACAGGCCTTTTGCCTTGGTTAAGTTTATTTCTGAGTATCTAAATTTTTGTTGTTGTTGTAATGGTAAATTGGATTGCTTGTTTAGTTTCTCTCGCTAAGAACTCATTATTGGTGTATATGAAAGTCATTGATTTTTGAGTGTTGACTTTGTATCCTGCTACATTGCCAAATTCATTTATTGAATCTAGTAGGTTTTTTTAAAATATATTTTATTGATTTTTTTACAGAGAGGAATGGAGAGGGATAGAGTGTTAGAAACATTGATGAGAGAGAAATATCAATCAGCTGCCTCCTGCACACTCCCCACTGGGGATATGCTCGCAACCAAGGTACATGCCCTTGACTGGAATCAAACCTGGGACCCTTGAGTCCACAGGCTGATGCTCTATCCACTGAGCCAAACCAGTTAGGGCGAATCTAGTAGGTTTTTAATGGATTCTTTAGGGTTTTCTATGTACAACATCATGTCATCTGTGAATAATGAGAGTTTTACTTCCTACTTTCCAATTTGGATGCCTTTTATTTCTTTTTCTTGTCTGATCGCTGTGCCTAGTACTTCCAGTACTATGTTGAACAGGAGTGGTGGAAGTAGGTATCCCTGTCTTGTTCCTATTCTTAGGGGAAATGATTTTAGTTTTTGCCCATTTAGTATGATGTTTGCTTTTCATTTGTCATATATGGCCTTTATCATGTTGAGAATGTCCCCTACTGGGGATCAAGCCAGCAACCTGGGCATGTGCTCTTTACCAGAATCGAACCTGGGACCCTTCGGTTTGCAGGTTTTCACTCTATCCACTGAGTCAAACCAGCTAGGGCTCCATTTGTTTTTAGGGAGAGTGGAAGAGAGAGGGGAAGAGAGAGGGGAAGACAGAGAAATATTGATATGAGAGAAACACATCGATTGGTTGCCTCCTGCATGAGCCTCAGACAGGGCCCAGGCTGGGGAGGAGCCTGCAACCAAGGTACATGCCCTTGACTGGAATCAAACCCCAGATCCTTTGGTCTGCAGGCTGATGCTCTATCCACTGAGCATACTGGTTAGGGCCATGTGATTTTTGTCATTCAATTTGTTATGTGGTCGATCACGTTTATTGATTTCTGAATATTGTACCAACCTTGCATCCCTGGAATAAAATCTCACTTGGTCATGTTGTATCATCTTTTTAATATATTGATGGATCTGATTTTGTAATACTTTGTTAAGGATTTTAGCGTCTATGTTCATCAAGGATATTGGCCTGTAATTCTCTTTCTTTGTGGTGTCTTTATCTGGTTTTGGAATTAGGATAATGCTGGCCTCATAAAAAGTGTTTGGAAGTGTTCCTTCCTCTTGGATTTTTTTTGGAATAGTTTGAAAAGTGTTAGTGTTAGTTCTTCCTTGAATGATAAAACTCCCCTTGAAGCCATTTGGCACCTGGGCTTTTGTTTGCTGAGAGTTTTTTGATTACTGCTTCTATTTCATCAGTTGTTATTGGCCTATTCAGGTTTTCTGAATCTTCCTGATTCAGTTTTGGGAGATTGTATTTTTCTAGGAATTTGTCCATTTCATCCGCATTGTCAAGCTTGTTGGCATATAGTTATAATAAATTTTCCACACTTTTACTTAAATCCTCTGGTCTGTGCACTCTTTCTTTGGCATCAAGAGACAGGACCCCAGGAAAAACCCTTGGCTCACTATTCCAGTTACCAGCTTCACAGGGATTTTTGTGCATTATCCCTTTAAGAGGATGTCTGAATTTCCAGTCTCTCCCTGGCAAACAGCAACCCTGCTGTTTTCACAGCCAGATTTTGTTTGGGTGCCCTTCTCAGTTCTGGTGCTCTCTCCTGGGGAGCCAAGCTTGGGGATTAGACCCCAGAGTTCTCAGTGGCAACCCCCCATAGCTGAGATATTTCTCCAGAACATTCTTAAAAAAGCTTGGTGCGTCTTATCACGAATGAGATTTTTAAAATTTGCATCATATTTATTCTTTTCCTCTTAAAATAGTATATTAAATGGTACATGTTAAATAAAATGCTATTACAAATATTATATTTTTCTTATTTTAATACATGTTTTATTGATTTTAGAGAGGAATGGAGAAGGAGAAAGAGATAGAAACATCAATGATGAGAGAGAACCATTGATTGGCTGTCTTCTGCATGCTCCTTACTGGGGAATTGAGCCTGTAACCTGGGCATGTGCCCTTGACTGGAATCAAACTCGGGACCCTTCAGTCCACAGGCTGACACTCTATCCACTGAGTCAAAACAGCTAGGGCATGACCAGATCTTTCATGCCTCTGCCCCTCCTACCAGTCTCTATGCAATCTCCACTTTTGGTCCTTGGTTATCAGGGTTCTTTCCAGTGAGTCTTCCATTGATTATTCAGGCAGTTTTCTGTATTTTAGTTGTAATTCCAGTTTGTTCCTGAGAGCATGTCCATGCAGCATCCACTTACTCCGCCATCATTTTTAGTCTTTGGATATTGTCAATAATATTGTCATAGATATACATGGTGCCAAGTAGGTACTTGTTGTCTAATCACTATGCTGTACACTGAAAATGAATATAAAATAATATTAAATATAAACTATAATGTAAAAATAAAATTTTAAAAACAGTTTTTGTGGGGTCTCTGTACTAAAGATTTATCTTGGGATATATAGGTCTGAATGAGCTCATGTTAATCCAATTGGAGCTTAGCTTGTCTTGCATGCCATGGTTTGTGTTAGGTGACTCAGGAGGCGACGTAGGAAATAAAGAGAATCGAGTCAATCAGAAAGAAAGGAAGAGAGAAAGAAAGAAAGAAAGAAAGAAAGAAAGAAAGAAAGAAAGAAAGAAAGAAAGAAAGAAAGGAAGGAAGAAAGGAAGGAAGAAAGGAAGGAAGAAAGAAGAGGTTTTAATCTGCATCCCAGTGTGACCCACAAACCCCAAGGCAGGGCCAGTGGATTAGCGCCAAGAGGGAGGAGGGTGCTTTGTTTTATACTGCAGTTGGGTGAGGGGCAGGGGCATGAACTGAGGAAGTTCCCGCCGCAGGGTATTCAGTAAGGACTCAGTATCTGTGTGGGGGTCATTGTGGATATCAGGGAGGAGCCTGGTATCTGTGTCTGGCACACTGATCTGTTAGAAATTCCGGGGAGGGTCCATTATCTTGTCACACATATGCATGCATCTGATCCTGGGCTCCCTCTGATCTAACAGTTTGGAGCAGCTTATCAGTTTTGAGATTCATGCAGTTAATTTTACAAATGTGGTTTTTGTTTCTCAATATGTTTGCATTTTAGAAAGATCATCAAGATGTCTTGAGAGGAAGGGATCAAGTGGGGATAGATGAGACTCAAAGAGACTCATGGGAGACTTTCAAGTAATACACAACATTTTAAAAGGCAGTGTTGGAACTGGATAGTCACCATGAATCAGGGAGTGGGTAACAGATGAAGAATAATGCAGAGGAAGCTATAGCAGCATGTGGAAACTGAATAATTGTAGGAGGAATAGGGAAGGATAAGAGATAGGGAGGATTTTGGGTTGACACCAGCCTTCTAGCTTGAGTGAATAGGGAGGAAGAAAAGGTTGACAAAAATATAGTAAGTTCAAGGTGAAATGATTACCCGTGGACATATTGGAGCTGTCCAGAGGACATTCACTCATTCATCTTTTAACAAACATTTATTGAGCTCTTATTATGTGCTAGGCTCTCTTTCAGGTACTGGGATAAATTAGTTAATTGCTTCCTCCTGACCCCAATCCATGCTCATGTTGAGTTTACATTTGAATGAGAGGAGACTAAAAAATAAATAATAAACATGCCAAATAAGTGAATTTTCTGGTGTTTTAGATTTTGACTAATGTTATAGGAAAAATATAGAGCCAGGTAATGGGATTAGGAGTGGTAGGGAGTGACCTGGGTGGTAATTTTAAATGTGGCACTAAGCGTGGGCTTCACTGAGAAGGAGGCCTCTGAACAAAGACTTAAAGAGGTTAGATACAAAAATATCTGGAGAAAGTATATTCCAGGTAGTGCTTTCAGGTAAAATACAGGACACCCAGCTAAATTTGAATTTCAACTAAGTAATGAATAATTTTTTCATGTAAATATTTCCCATGCAATATTTGGGATATAGTTATATTAAAATTATTTGTTTATCTGACATGCAAACTCAACTGCATCCTGTATATTTATTTGTTAAACCAGGGAACCCAATTTCAGACTAAGAAAACAGCTTGTGCAAAGGTCCTAAGAAGGGACTGTGCTAGGAAAAAACAAAAGGTCAGTGTGGCTGGTACACCACAAGGTTGGGGAGGGAGTGGGAGATGCTTAGCAGAGGCCACTGTGAAGTTGTGGCTTTAATCTGAATGAGATGGGGATGTGCTGCAGGGGTTGGGGTACAGGGAATAGGAGCTGACCTACTTGTTAACAGGGTTATTCTGGCTGCAGAGTGAGACTAGACTGGAGGAGAATGGAGGAAGCAGAATGATCTCTTGGTGACCTCTGGAAAAGGGACTGTGTGCAGGATGGTGGGTGATCAGAATTTGTTAGCTTTTTTATACTTCTGAAGAATATTTAAAATCTACACTAATAAAAGAGAAAAATGGTAATTGGCATACAATGCTACCCTTTTCATTGGCTAATCAGGGCTATATGCAAATTAACTGCCAACTAAGATTGGCCGTTAACTGCCAACAAGATGGCGGTTAATTTGCATATGTAGGCACA